>NW_020175013.1:605463-752675 GCF_003031525.2 Neophocaena asiaeorientalis asiaeorientalis
TGTTAGTTTTTTATTAGCATTAGATACAGGCTAAGAGCTACTACCAATTCTTCAATAAATATTCCAACATTGTTGAGAGAGGACTTTACAAACCAGTTCTAAATTTCAAAGCTGTTATTAGCAACAGCGTTCTTCCTCTAAAGTGAATTTATTCTTTCAAAACCCTGAACACTAAGTTCATATTTTAGAGGCAAACCCAAACAATCATCACAAAAAAGCAACAGATTTTTCAATAAATTCAGTTGTTCTGAGGCATTTGCATCTGTTGACTCAGTAGTAGCAAAATAATGGACTTCTTCCAGATGAATGAGTTACAGAAAACAAGTTCTGTTCACAGCATACGCAGGAAATTATTGTGCACAGAGTAAAGAAAAGAAGAAAAAAGAAACTGCTCTTGCAAACTGATGTATGCAAAGTAGAAACTATACGAGGATCTCTGATGGTCCAAAATAAAGATATTCCCCCTAGGCAGCTACCCAGAGAAGCACACTTCCTTAAACTTAACACAAAGCCAGCATCAGCAGAAGGGAAAAGAAAATTGTGTCTCCTATGCAGCATGCTCATTTGGTAATCTATCCAGCTTTGTCTCTTTTCTCAGGGTAAATGACTTTGCTTGGACTTAACTTTCTAGACCCTGTGAAGGATTTGGAAGAATTCTGGAAGCAGCCCTTGCCCCTGGGAACTTTCTCAGAGTTGATTCTAGATGAAGATTCAGGCATATGTAGATTTAAACATCATATATTCATTATGTTAAATGTGAAGTCAATGAACAGCAGACGAGACTTTCATCTGTTTCCCAAATTAAGTAAAATTATTGAACTGTTTTCTAAATTCTTCACATGTGTCACAAAAGTAGGTTTGCTTCTGAAACATGCCTAGAGCAAGTAAAGATCATTTCAAAACCACCTCCTTTATTCCAAACACAAAACGATGGCCATGAAGAATTATTGGCAATAAACAGACTTCACCTCCAGTCTTGGCTCAGCCACTGTATAATTGTGTGCAAATTCCTTACCCTCTGTGGACCTGAATTTCTCTACGTAAAATGGACCTTATCCCTACTTGACAGACCTGCTGAGGGGACAGGAAAGAATATGCATAAAACACCTGGCACGTTTCTGACAGACTATATGTACCTAAAGATGACTGTTAGTAATACTATTAGATAAGAATATCTATCAGCTTATGGGCTAATGAAAAACTGTCTCCCAAATGCCAAGTCAGTTGTTTTCTAAGTCTTCCTTAGCATATCTCTATGTTAATTTGCCAAGCCTCTTAACATCTCTTTCTCTGGAGTTTGAAAAGAGGCAACTTAGTAAGAGGGAGTTCTCCTAGAGTCATCCTCACAGACTGTACTGTTAGAAACCCTCCTGGTCAGTACTCACTTCCCTAATTAACCAGGAAATGAAAATACTAATTTTATAAACAGATTGGACATTCTCATCAGATATTTAATAACAAGAACAATGACAGGTTTTCAAGAGGAATGAAGATGGAAATTTAGGAAAGAGAAGAGATACAAAAGTGCTACACCAATGGTAGGTCTGAGATGTCCCAACAATAATAAGTCAGAAGAAGAATATTTTAGTACAGTGGAAATTGTGCTGCTGAAACACATCCAAGTTTGTGGATGAACGCTGAGCTCCAAAGGCTATTTTAAGTCATACAGCTTATTCCTTTATGCTGAGAGTCCTTTCTTGTCTTCATTTTCAGCTGCTCTCTGTACCACCCCCAAATCAAATACCTGATGAGATTCAGGCCAGTGGACATATAGTCACAAAGCTACTGCTCTGATTATTTGAACATAGTGAGAAAATCTTTAAAATTTATGTTGTTTCAAAAAGGTGAGAAAATTAAAAATCAAAAAACCAGATGTAGCCATTTTGTTCAGAAGACCAAGTTTTATTGTTGAATCTCAAAAGAAGAGATTTTGAATTATAAGAAAGAAAAGAATACTAAGAAGCCACATTCAACAAAATCCAAAAGCTATTTATTATCCACTGAATGCAAAATTATTTTTAAATGGAAATCTGTTTTCTATTTGGTCACTGACTCTCATCTGAAAAAAATCTGTACTTTTTCAACATGCTGTAAAAAAAAAAATTGGACAGGCAGAGGGGAATTAATACATACCTTAAAAATATGATCATATTTATTTCAGTCTGATATATAAGAGACTGAATAACTTATTCACTGGAAAAAAACTCTTCATAACCTCTGGCAAATATGCAAATTAGTAAAACAAATATAACATGTGCTAACCTCTAGGCCTAATATTTAGAAATGGGTTTCTGCTTTGTAGAAGGATGGATTTTCTTGTAAATTACTTTCATTTTTTAAAATGTGGCTCAGATTCTAGACTTAATTAACAAATATAGCTATATGCATGATCTTTAAAGTTATAATTCATTAAACCATTAATCCATCTTAAGACATTCTTCTCTGTTATAAATTCCACCTGGCCTACATATTCATTCACTGATGTGAATAAAATTGTTTTGTGTTGATACCTGTTTTAAGAATTGTTTCATCTCTTAAAAACTTGGTAATATTCTGTGGTATCCCTCAGGTAGAATCAGGAAGTCCTAATTTACAGAGTAGCTGTGGTAGGAAGAAAAATGCCCCCCAAAAGATATTCACATCAAGTCCCTGAAACTTGTGAGTGTTACCTTATTTGGATAAAGGGTCTTTGCAAATGCTGGAGAGGGTGTGGAGAAAAGGGAACCCTCTTACACTGTTGGTGGGAATGTAAATTGATACAGCCACTGTGGAGAACAGTATGGAGGTTCCTTAAAAAACTACAAATAGAACTACCATATAACCCAGCAATCCCACTACTGGGCATATACCCTGAGAAAACCCTAATTCAAAAAGAGTCATGTACCAAAATGTTCATTACAGCTCTATTTACAATAGCCCAGAGATGGAAACAACCTAAGTGTCCATCATCGGATGAATGGATAAAGAAGAAGTGACACATATATACAATGGAATATTACTCAGCCATAAAAAGAAACGAAATTGAGCTATTTGTAATGAGGTGAATAGACCTAGAGTCTGTCATACAGAGTGAAGTCAGAAAGAGAGAGACAAATACCGTATGCTAACACATATATATGGAATTTAAGAAAAAAAAATGTCATGAAGGACCTAGGGGTAAGACAGGAATAAAGACACAGACCTACTAGAGAATGGACTTGAGGATATGGGGAGGGGGAAGGTTAAGCTGTGACAAAGCGAGAGAGAGGCATGGACATATATACACTACCAAACGTAAGGTAGATAGCTAGTGGGAAGCAGCCGCATAGCACAGGGAGATCAGCTCGGTGCTTTGTGACCACCTGGAGGGGTGGGACAGGGAGGGTGGGAGGGAGGGAGACGCAAGCGGGAAGAGATATGGGAACATATGTATATGTATAACTGATTCATTTTGTTGTGAAGCTGAAACTAACATACCATTGTAAAGCAATTATACTCCAATAAAGATGTTAAAATTTAAAAAAAAAAGGGTCTTTGCAAAGGAACTAAGTTAAGCATTTGGAGATGAGGTCAACCTGGATTACCTGGCTGAGTCCTGTATTAGAGTTCTCCAGTGAAACAGAATCAATAGGAGATAGATAGATGATAGACAGGGAGAAAGAGAGAGACAGAGACAGAGATTGACTGATTAATTTTAAAGAATTAGCTCATGCAATTGTAGGGGCTAGCAAGTCTAAAATCCATATGGTAGGTCTAGAAATTTAACTAAGAGGTCATGCAGTCTTGAGTCTCAAATCACAGTGCAGGCCAGTAGACTAGAAATGCCGGCAAGTTTTTTATGTTAGTTTTAATACAGAATTCCTTCTTTTCCAGGAAACCTCCCATTTTGATCTTGAGGACTTCAACTAATTACATGAGGCCCACACGTTATTAAGGATCATTTTCTTAAATCAATTGATTAAAAATAAATTTTAATCACATCTACAAAATATTTGCACAGCAACACCTAAACTAGCATTTGTCCAAACACTGAGCATCATAGCCTAGCCAGGTTGACACTTAAAATGAAACCTCACAGGCCTTCAATCCAAAGACAAGTGTCCTTTTAAGAGACACAGAAAAGAACAGATACAGAGGAGAAGGCCAAATGAAGATAAAGCAGATAGATGTGGCCTCAGGCCAAGGAAGCTGGCAACAACCAGAAACTAGAAGAGACAAAGAACAGATTCTCTCCTAGAGCCCCAGAGGCAGTACAGCCATACTGACATCTTGATTTTGGAAGTCTGGTCTCCAGAACTGAGAGAACAAGTTTCTGCTGTTTTAAGGCACTGCTGCCATAGGAAACTAATGCATTAGCTATAAATAGAAAATTAATATCTACCTCAATCTCAGACAATTACTTTTAGCCAATTAATCTTAACTTCTTCTAATGTTATTTTATGATACAATGATATGATTTTTATCATTCCATGTCCATTTTTCATCTATCCACAACTAAAAGATAATTAACCAATGCAACATTTTTAAAACAATGAGCATCTTGCATCTGGATTTGCTAATAAAATGTAATCTGATCTACAAATACAGGTTGTGGAATATAGTGTTAATATGGAAAGAAGAAAATCAGAAATTGAGGGCTCTGTCTTAAGTCATGAAGGGTGATGGAAAACAAGGGATATAAACAAGAGTCCTCCCATGGTGGTGAAATAGAAGGAATATAAACAAGAGCTATTTTAAAGGAACATTCACCAAGATTTAGTTGCCTGCTGAATGAACGTAATATAGAGAAATTATAAATCAAACAAACTAAATTATGAATCAACCTCATCTCTGGGATTGGTTGATTAGGAAAACAAAGGCACATCTGACAAGGAAGTTGAGCAGAGGTACTGTGTGTACAGGTACTGGTGGAGGCAGGGCAAGGGGGGGGTGGTATAAAGAGGGAGATAGGGATAAACGATGAGGACTTAAGTTTGGAGTATGTTGAATTTGAGGGGTGAGGTCAACACCTTATTATGGGTGTTTTCATCAACAGTTAATAAGATAGATACAAAAAGAAAGCAGTCGAAGAATTATAGATGATTTTACCACTAGTCTTTTTATATTTACGTTAAAAGGCATTATCATTTAACGAATGCAAAAGTTTAATGTGATTTTTTTATCAGCTCTGCAAATGAAATAACATGCAACCAATAGTAATGATATTATTGACCTATGCTATTAGTGACAAATACAGGATTACTGATAACATTTTCTTTCCAAACTCAACACATCATGTTTTCTGTAGTTCTTGTACTGAGTCATCCAAAGGAAAGAAAAACATTCTAATTTCAGAAAACAATGATATCAACAAGAACAATTATTGTTTAATTACCATGCTTCCTAGTTATAATTTGTAAGTTATTCAGTAATAATTTACTACACATGATATCACAAATATAAAATATTTTCACATACAGCTTCAGAAATAATTTCATTTTATGTAGTCTAAGAACTTAAACTTCCCCATAATTTCAGGTGGATTCCTTTAAAAGAAATACCATTAACAAACACACATACGGTGCTTCCATGCAACAAGCAAATTGTTCCATGTGCTTTGTGTATACTGACTCATGTAGTCCTCTGAACAATCCCATAATGCAGATACAATTATTATTCTTAGTTTACATATGAGTACACTGAGTCTCAGAGAGGCTAAGAGTCTTGCCCATGACCACAGAGCTAGGAAGGGAATGAACCAGGATTTTATTCATGATCCAAATCACTAAGCTCTACTACTTTATGCACTCTGTTTCCCTTTAGGAGAATGTGATAGGTGTGTAACAACTTAGTTTCTTTTTTAATTAAAGTGGAAACAAGCAGTAAAACAAAAAGAAAGTCAAGCTTCCCTTTATCCTTTGCACTTCTACTAAGGTCAGGGAAGAGTCATCTTTGGTTCCTTTTGAAATTCCTTTTCTTTCTTTCAAAGGAAAATTTTGAAATTTCCTTTTTTCTCACACAGTGCTATTACCCAACTCAGCCAAAGCTCTTTAAGCAAAAGGAAAAAAAAGACTAAAGATGGGAATCACAGTAAATGAAATGATATCATTTTAACAAAAGGGCAGCATATTTTAAATCAAACTGAACAGTGAGCTGTCAAATGAATTACTCCATTTTTAAATTTTTTTTTATTTTTTAAACTTTTACTTCTGATGAACCAGAACTTTCTTTAACCAGCTGGGTAAGACAGTTTGTTTAAGTGCCAAGTTGATGCCATGAGATACTTTCTGGCTCAATCAATTAAATCTAACTCAGAGAAGTTAGATGTGCATAGGAAAGAAATTACAGTATGAGGTTTTCAAGGCATGTCACACAAACCTCAATCCTTAGGGCATTACAGGCATTCCCCTCTCTACTCTACCAAGGAGAGTTTTGATGAGCACTAAATTCCAGGCAACAGGAATATTTAAGAGCTCAAAAGGGAAAGAGAATCAACATTAATTCTCATCACCCTTCTAGATCTTTCTACCAGCATCATTTTTATCATATGCCATTTCTTGGTTTTGGTGATCAGTTGCCAAAATGACAGCTCTGCAGGGAAGGGGTGAAAGCACCACTGCCATCACCCTGCATGAGCTCAGACACTGAACACATCATCTCTTCAGAATGCCTGAGCCTCACTGGCACCCTGCTTGGAAAATTGAGTGCACTCCAACACAGTGCTTCTAGCGGCAGCTGCTGCAGCTGTGCAACCCATCTTGTATTCAAAATATTCTTTGGGATGTGGAGAGAACACAATGATGCTATTAGGGTACCTGTATCTTCTCATTTTCTCATTCTCATTTTCTGCCCTTGAGGACACTATTTGATTCCATGAAAATAATTAAGAAAGCTCATCTAAGTAATAGATGAAGATACTCTTATGTCTCTTCTAGAATTTCATCAAAAAAGCCAAGGACTTAGGATGTTTTCCAGTTGTTCCCAACTCTTCTTTCTAAATATATTAATGAAAACCTCAGCTCACAAGGAAAAATCTATACTCTGTGGTATTAACAGATCTATTTAGACATTACAGCCACGTATCCTAAACTACAGAATAGAAACAAGGATCTTATCTTTTTAACACTTTTGTATATTGCCATGTATCCATACCTAAAAATGACCATTTTGACAAGGGGCAAATACTGATACTAGGACAGAGTGGAAGAGAAAAGGTTATGTCGGGCTTCCCCGGTGGCGCAGTGGTTGAGAGTCCGCCTGCCGATGCAGGGGACGTGGGTTCGTGCCCCGGTCCGGGAGGATCCCACATGCCGCAGAGCGGCTGGGCCCGTGAGCCATGGCCGCTGGGCCTGCGCGTCCGGAGATGCTAGTTAGGTGACAAAGAATGAGGGGAGAGAATCTCAGACAAAAGAACACCAAGTGCAAAATCCCTGAGGAGAGGAGTAGGGTGTATAAAAGGTACTTAGAGAAGACTAGGAAAGAGACACTGCACCGTGCTGTGGGAATAGGGCACTCCCTCTTGCAAGAGAGGAATCACAACTAACTGCTGAAATTGATACTAGGACAGAGTGGAAGAGAAAAGGTTATGTCAATATTACACAATTGTGATTCACTAAAGCTGGGTTCTGAAGGGGAAGAGATGCTAGTTAGGTGACAAAGAATGAGGGGAGAGAATCTCAGACAAAAGAACACCAAGTGCAAAATCCCTGAGGAGAGGAGTAGGGTGTATAAAAGGTACTTAGAGAAGACTAGGAAAGAGACACTGCACCGTGCTGTGGGAATAGGGCACTCCCTCTTGCAAGAGAGGAATCACAACTAACTGCTGAACAATCATCGACAGGAAGACACTGGAATTCACCAAAAAAGACACCCCACATCCAAAGACAAAGGAGAAGACAAAATGGATGGTAGGATGGGCGCAATCACAATAAAATCAAATCCCATAACTGCTGGTTGGTGACTCACAGACTGGAGAACACTTATACCACAGAAGTCCACCCACTGGAGTGAAGGTTCTGAGCCCCACGTCAGGCTTCCCAACCTGGAGGTAAGGCAACGGGAGGAGGAATACCTAGAGAATCAGACATTGAAGGCTAGTAGGATTTACTTGCAGGACTTCGACAGGACTGGGGGAAACAGAGACTCCACTCTTGGAGGGCACACACAAAGCAGTGTGTGCATCAGGACCCAGGGGAAGGAGCAGTGACTCCAGGGGAGACTGAACCAATCTACCTGCTAGTGTTGGAGGGTCTCCTGCAGTGTGGCTGTTTGTCTCACTGTGAGGACAAGGACACTGGCAGCAGAAGTTCTGGGAAGTACTCCTTGGTGTGAGCCATCCCAGAGTCCGCCATTAGCCCCACCAAAGAGCATGGGTAGTCTCCAGTGTTGGGTTTCCCCGGGTGAAACAACCAACAGGGAAGGAACCCAGCCCCACCCATCAGCAGACAAGCAGATTAAAGTTTTACTGAGCTAGCAACAGCCAGCTCTACCCACCACCAGTCCCTCCCATCAGGAAACCTGCACAAGTCTCTTAGATAGCCTCATCCACCAGAGGGCAGACAGCAGAAGTAAGAAGAACTAAAATCCTGCAGCCTGTGAAACAAGAACCACATTCACAGAAAGATAGACAAGATGAAAAGGCAGAGGGCTATGTACCAGATGAAGGAACAAGACAAAACCCCATAAAAATAACTAAATGAAGTGGAGATAGGCAACCTTCCAGAAAAAGAATTCAGAATAATGATAGTGAAGATGATCCAGGACCTCGGAAAAAGAATGGAGGCAAAGATCGAGAAGATGCAAGAAATGTTTAACAAAGACCTAGAAGAATTAAAGAACAAACAAACAGAGATGAACAGTACAATAATTGAAATGAAAAATACACTACAAGGAATCAATAGCAGAATAACTGAGGCATAAGAACGGAGAAGTGACCTGGAAGACAGAATGGTGGAATTCACTGCTAAGGAACAGAATAAAGAAAAAAGAATGAAAAGAAATGAAGACAGCCTAAGAGACCTCTGGGACAACATTAAATGCAACAACATTCGCATTATAGGGGTCCCAGAAGGAGAAGAGAGAGAGAAAGGACCCGAGAAAATATCTGAAGAGATTATAGTCAAAAACTTCCCTAACATGGGAAAGGAAATAGCCACCCAAGTCCAGGAAGTGCAGAGAGTCCCATAGGATAAACCCAAGGAGAAACACACCAAGACACACAGTAATCAAACCGGCAAAAATTAAAGACAAAGAAAAATTATTGAAAGCAGCAAGGGAAAAATGACAAATAACACACAAGGGAACTCCCATAAGGTTAACTGCTGATGTCTCAGCAGAAAATCTACAAGCCAGAAGGGAGTGGCATAACATATTTAAAGTTATGAAAGGGAAGAACCTACAACCAAGATTACTCTACCCGGCAAGGATCTCATTCAGATTCGATGGAGAAATCAAAAGCTTTACAGACAAGCAAAAGCTAAGAGAATTCAGCACCACCAAATCAGCTCTACAACAAATGTTAAAGGAACTTCTCTAAGTGGGAAACACAAAAGAAGAAAAGGACCTACAAAACCAAACCCAAAACAATTAAGAAAATGGTAATAGGAACATACATATCGATAATTACCTTAAATGTGAATGCATTAAATGCGCTAAGCAAAAGACACAGGCTCGCTGAATGGATACAAAAACAAGACCCGTATGTATGCTGTCTACAAGAGACCCACTTCAGACCTAGGGACACATACAGACTGAAAGTGAGGGGATGGAAAAAGATATTCCATGTAAATGGAAACCAAAAGAAAGCTGGAGTAGCAACACTCATATCAAATAAAAGAGACTTTAAAATAAAGAATGTTACAAGAGACAAGGAAGGACACTACATAATGATCAAGGGATCGATCCAAGAAGAAGATATAACAATTATAAATATATATGCACCCAACATAGGAGCACCTCAATACATAAGGCAACTGCGAACAGCTATAAAAGAGGAAGTCAACAGTAACACAATAATAGTGGGAAACTTTAACACCTCACTTACACCAATCAACAGATCATCCAAACAGAAAATTAATAAGGAAACACAAGCTTTATATGACACAACAGACCAGAGAGATTTAATTGATATTTCTAGGACATTCCATCCAAAACAGTAGATTACACTTTCCTCTCAAGTGTGCATGGAACATTCTCCAGGATAGATCACATCTTGGGTCACAAATCAAGCCTCAGTAAACTTAAGAAAACTGAAATCATATCAAGCATCTTTTCTGACCACATGCTATGAGGTTAGAAATCAATTACACAAAACAATTACAAAAAACACAAACATATGGAGGCTAAACAATACATTACTAAATAACCAAGAGATCACTGAAGAAATCAAAGAGGAAATCAAAAACTACATACAGACAAATGACAACAAAAACACGACAATCCAAAACCTATGGGATGCAGCAAAAGCAGTTCTAAGAGGGAAGCTTATAGGAATACAATCCTACCTCAAGAAACAACAAACATCTCAAATAAACAACCTAACCTTATACCTAAAGGAACTAGAGAAAGAACAAACAAAACCCAAAGTTAGCAGAAGGAAAGAAATCATAAAGATCAGAGCAGAAATAAATGAAATAGAAACAAAGAAGACAATAGCAAAAATCAATAAAACTAAAAGCTGGTTCTTTGAGAAGATAAACAAAATTGATAAACCATTAGCCAGACTCATCAAGAAAGTGAGGGAGAGAATTCAAATCAATAAAATTAGATATGAAAAAGGAGAAGTTACAACAGCCACCAAAGAAATACAAAGCATCCTAAAAGACTACTACAAGCAACTCTTTGCCAATAAAATGGACTACCTGGAAGAAATGGACAAATTCTTAGAAAGGTATAACCTTCCAAGACTGAACCAGGAAGAAACAGAAAATATGAACAGACTAATCACAAGTAATGAAATGGAAACTGTGATTAAAAATCTTCCAACAAACAGAAGTCCAGGACCAGATGAAAAATGGTACAGATGAACTGTTTTGCAGGGCAGAAATTGACTCACAGATGTAGAGAACAAACGTATGGACACCAAGGGGGGAAAGTGGTGGGGGGGGAGGCGTGTTGGTGTGATGAATTGGGAGATTGGGATTGACATATGTACACTTATATGTATAAAATGGATAACTAATAAGAACCTGCTGTTTAAAAAAATAAATTTAAAAAACGAAAAAATAATTACACAATTGTTTGTCCAATAGGATTATGCAATTCACATTAGAAGCAACCACTGAGCATCTGCTCAAGAAGTGGGTCAGAGAATAGGCTGCACTTCACTTTCTCATCATAAATCCCTACAAATAACAGAATATAGAGACCCACAGGCAGACACACTCCCAATACAGTGAAGAGCTGTCATGTCAAATTGGAGTAGTTGGTAGCCCTCCACCTCTACACACACTTGGAGAGAGAGTTACCATGCTCACCCAGCCACAGCTCCAGACCCTACCCATCCCCTTGGAGAAGTAAGTTCCCTAGGTGACTGACTACATTCACTAGGAACAGAAAGCCCCCAGACCCAGCAGACAAACTGGTATACTCCCCCAGCAACACAGTCTAGCCTCTTACAATCGCTGGGGTCTGGCTGCAGTAAAACACTTTATCATTCACATAATATTAACAGCTAGTATTTATTAATAACAAACACTTCATTACTCTCATAACATTAAAAGCTAATACTTATTGAGTGCTAGGGATGGGTAATATGGTAGGCTGCATTGCAAAACTTGGCATACGTTAGCCATTTAATTCTCACAAAACCGTGTGAGGTCAGGGCTATAACTGCCTTCATTTTATTTTATTTATTTTTTTAAAAATATTTTTATTTATTTATTTGGCTGTGCCAGGTCTTAGCTGCAGCACGCAGGATCTTTGCTGCTGCACGTGGGCTCTTTTAGTTGCAATGTGGGCTCTTAGTTGCAGCATGCGGGATCTAGTTCCCTGACCAGGGATCGAATCCGGGTCCCCTGCACTGGGAGCGTGGGGTCTTTTGTTTTGTTTTTATTTTTGGCTGTGTTGGGTCTTTGCTCTGTGTGCGGGCTTTCTCCAGCTGCAGCGAGTGGTGCACGGGCTTCTCATTGTCGTGGCCTTTCCTGTTGCAGAGTACGGGCTCTAGAGCGCAGGCTCAGCAGCCGTGGCACACGGGCCCAGTTGCTCCGTGGCATGTGGGAATCTTCCCAGGCCAGGGATCGAACCTGTGTCACCTGCATTGGCAGGCAGAATCCCACCCACTGCGCCACCAGGGAAGCCCGGAGCATGGAGTCTTAACCACTGGACCACCAGGGAAGTCCCACGCCTTCATTTTATAGGTGAGGAGACTGAGGCGTATAAATGTGAAGTTATTAATCACATCCCAGGCCCTAGGGCTCTGGATTTCATACTCTTAACCACTTCACTAGACTTTTTCTTGAGCTAACGAGGAATCTCAATTACAAAGGTGAGGGCAGAGACATCTGAGGAAAACCAATGCCATGAAAAACAGGTAATACATATTAATATACATGGAAACAAAGTTAACAGAAGAAACTGCTCAAGAATTTAGATTAAGTATAATTAATGTCATCAGGGAAATAAATAAGAGCCTATAACATTCACAACAAAGAGTCAATTAGTTTTCAGAGAAATGACAAAAATGATCATTGACATATTCTTTCCATTGAGAATAATGTTTTTTATTTATTTTTTTATTAAAAAAAAATTTTAACATCTTTATTGGAGTGTAATTGCTTTACAGTGGTGTGTTAGTTTCTGCTGTATAACAAAGTGAATCTAAATAGCAACAGATGAGGGAATTCCCTGGTGGTCCAGTGGTTAGGACTCTGCTTCCATTGCAGGGGGCACAGTTTGGGATCCCTGGTCGGGGAATTAAGATCCTACAAACCATGCAGCGTGGCAAATAAATAAGTAAATAAATGGCAATGGATGAGCTAAATAAGAGTAACTTACAGCTGAAGAACAAATTACAATAGACAAGGAATTCTCACTTAAGCAGTTAAAAATACAAAGATGTAGAAAGAATGAAAGAAAAGCCAAACAATGTGGAAGACTGATTCTAATATTTGATAACAGGTCTTCCAGAAAGAGAGAATAAAAGAATAAAGCAATGTAAAGCAATAATAGAACTAAATGTCCTAAAACTAAGGAAAGTTTTAGGTCCTCAGATTTAGAAGTCCTAATGAACGCTTGGTAAAATAAGTAAAACAAATATATCTTGACGCATCATGAATAAACTTTCCAGATTTACTAAGCATTTATATTTCACTCCTTTTGGTCACCTCAAAGTTAACATAACTAAAACTTATATCTAAAATTGGGTTCACCTAATCTAAACAGGTTCATTATTTTACTTTCATCATATTTATTACCAATATGAATACTCTTCCAGTCACCCAGGCTTCGAATGAATGCCTTCTTTACCTTTTTTCTGACTGCTATACACTGAATTATGTCCCCTGCAAATTTACATGTTGAAGCTCTAACTACACAGTGTGATGATATTTGGAGACTGGGGCCTTTGGGAGGTAATTAGGGTTAGACCAAGTCAGGATGGTTAGGCCTTCCTTATCAGATGAAATACCAGAGTTTGCTCTCTCTCCACCATGTGAGGACACAGTGAGAAGGTCCTCTGCAAGCCAACAACCCTGATCTCAGACTTCCAGCATCCAGAGATGTGAAAAAATAAATTTCTGTTGTTTACACCACCAAGTCTACGGTATTTTGTTGCGCAGCCCAATCCAAGAAACTGACTGTATTTATTTATTATTCTACTTTGGCCCTTCCAGTTATAAAGAAGAGAGACTCAAGCCAGGCCAGGACAAGAGTCATTGTAAAGACACATGTGATGTTATAAATGTGAGGGGAATCATATGGAAGTTCACAATCAAGAGATATCACAAGCCTGGTCTCACAATTAGAAACTGAAAGACAGTTCTGGAAACAAGTGAGTATCTATGCATCTGACAATCATAAACACAAGGAATGATCTTCATTTTTTAACATATTCAGTTCCATTCTATGGATTCCTTCCATCAATCTGCCTACTTGGGCTTCCCACCTCAAATTCACTAATTTTTACCTTTCATTCTGTGCAGCTTCTGATTAATTATAGTTCTTGCTTCCTTATTACTTTGAGTTGCTGCGACCCATTTTGGTCCTTACTTTGTCTTTGCCCTCATTGTGTATACCATTTATGTGTTACTTCAAATCAATTACATCCTAGTTTTGATTTTATTTACTTAGTCTTCTTGTAATTCCATTCTCCTTTATGAGACTGTCTATAAATAGTAGGTATTTTCCTTTTTACAAGAAATTCTGTCTTAATTGCTCAATTTAAGGAGAATATCCCTACATGGGAATGCATAAATTGCTGAACACCTCCAGTCATGCTGGATATCACCTTTGTCTGAACTTATAATATTTATCATTATACAAGTGACTCACCAGTTAATCGTAGGGTTGCGTCCAATTTACCCATTCATTAGCTGTCTTTCACAATTATTAACTTTTTATATTGTTTACTTATCATGGTTTATAGCTTCTTGTCTCTCCTAGGCATTCTTTCTAGTATTAGAGCCTTTTCTAGTACTTAAAGTTATGTGCTTATTGATTCGAGTCCATTTTTCTCAGTCTCACGTAGCTTTGAGACAATTATTTAAGTGCTTCCGTTTTCCATTTGTAAAACAGGGGCAGCAAAGAGCAATCAAAGCCTGTAGATATTAGCTGATTACAACATTTAGGTAGATTAAGATGCAGAAAGCAATGGCTAAAGACACAGGCTCCATTAGAAAACTGGAAAAAAAAACCTCCCAAGATTGGTTTCAATGCCTTGATTAGACAGAAGTCTCTGTTTTCCTTTTGACTGAAAATCCCTGTTTATTTTCTCTCAGACCAAAAGAGTCCATAAAATAAAAATTGTTATTATTGATAATGAACTGGTGTGAGCAGTGGCATGGGACCAATGCTTTGTCACAAAATATTTCTTAGCAATACTTTTATTAATCACTGTTCCAAAAGGGAAATATCTACAATGGCTATTATATAGTTAATAGTTATATAGTTAATAGATGGAGACTGTATCTGGTTCACAACTCAACCCCCCACTTTCTCTGAGAACTGCATTGCCGCATTGGGGTTAATGCACAGGAGTCATGATTGCACAATGCAGCTGCTCACTACTCCTCACTGGAGGATTATTGGATGGGTTCTAGAAGCAAGCTTCGCTAATCAGATTTACCCCTCTCTGCGATGAGAGATTTGGGTGAGAAGGAGTCCAGTACTTCTGTGTATGGGACTACACCATGCAGAGTGGGAGCTGGGGGAGTGATAATCTACAGCAGTGTGAACTGAGAGTCCCTGTAAGCTCATCTGCAGAGAGAAAGGAAACAATGACACAGATACACGCAGAAAAGTCAAGAGGGGGCAGAGTATAGTTCTTGCTTTGCTCAGCTCTAATCCTTCTAGTATATTACACTTTCGTTTTCAAAACCTAATGCATACAGTTGTCATTCTCTATTCTACCCCAAACTTGCTCTGTCACTTCAGTGTACTGCATCTGTTTTTTTGCCACTTGTCACCTCCTTTGGCATTTCTAATTCTACATTTGGTTTACAAGCCCATTCACAGTTCTCTACAACTTGCCTTTTTTCCCCTTAGCGTCTCCAAAATGCTTCATCAATTTTGCATTTCATCTGTCTTGATCTCTGCCCCCTGAATATGCCTTAAATGCTACCTCTGTCTTTGCCCATTAGAATGTGTCTTTCTTCAAATGCCTGATTCTGGCTTCTCACTCTAGGTAGTCAAGCTTGCCTTCCTCACAGAAGATGTCCCTGCCCCACCCCTCCAGGTATTTATGACATCCTATGATAGTTTTCTAAATCATCCTTTTGGGTCCTATTATACACATCCATGTGGTGTCAGTTTCTGGTAGGTAATAATTTGATTGCATTGTGAGTAATTCAGGCTCACTGTGGGCTCCCAATCAGTGGACTGAGTAAGGTTCCTTTTCTTCTCAAAAATATGTCTTTCTGGGATTAGGAAAGTAAAGTAGGCTGGAAATAAGCAAAATTTTGTAGGATCCTGTAAGTAGATGTATATAGTATCTCAAGAACTTTAGTTTCTTTTTAAAAAATTCTACAGTGATTTAATAAACTTACTGGTTTTGGTGATTTAAAATTATATTTCACTTCCAGAAGCAACATATGAATATATCTTTACCTTCAAAACAAATTCAACATATACATACTACTATATATAAAATAGATAACTAATAAGAGCCTACTGTATAGCATTGGGAACTCTATTCAATACTCTGTAATGACCTATATGGGAATAGAATATAAAAAGGAGTGGATATATGTATATGTATAACTGACTCACTTTGCTGTACAGCAGAAACTAACACAACAGTGTAAATCAACTCTACTCCAATGAAAAAAATTAATTAAAAAGAAAAAAAAGAACAATGAACACTAGCATTCCCATTTCCACTTACATGAGTTTATATTAAGAATCTCTGTTCCTTGACACTAAACTACGACATGGGAGGCATCAACTTTGTTTCTGTTTTGCTTCCTGTACTGCAACTAAAATAAAGCCTTGCATAAAGTAAACAAAAACAAATCTCAATAATATAGAATTGTACAGAATATAACAGGAGGGCTCCCTTCATGCAGCACCCTACCACAATCCCCTTCGCCATCCACTGCCCTCCACGGAAGAGACCACTGTAAGAGCTCCATATACACTGCTCCAGATTTTTTATTGAGGATTTACTTGTAAATATGAATATGTTTGTAGTTTGTTAACAAAAAAAATATGATCATACTTTATAGTATTCTAAAATTTATTTTCTTCTGTTTAAGAATATATTATGTTTCTCTTCATATAATACATGTAAATATACCATGTTCTTTGCTATAACTGCATTAATAGTCCAAAGATAGATGTATAACAATTAATGCAACCATGTTGCTACTGCAACAATGCTACAGTGAAAAAAGATAAATTGTAGTGATTTCATTTGTCAGCTGAGTTTGGTGACACTGTTACCAGCTGGTTTTCCTCAAGCATTGATGAGTCTTGCTTGCCTATCTGTATCTACAGATGAGTGTCAATATTGGAAATGAGTCTATTTACATAAGCTAAGTTACAATTCTCATTCCCTTGTCAGTGAAGACAAGTTCTTATCTAGAATTTGAACCCAACTACGTGTCATTCCAGTACCCATGTTTCTTTCATTTTTATCAGGCTTCCAGTTTTTAAAGATATTTTTTTTTGTTCCTAAATGTTAGTGCTTATAAAATCTTCTGTAATGGGGGGCTTTCCTAGTGGCATGGTGGTTAAGAACCCACCTGCCAGTGCAGAGGACACAAGTTCGAGGCCTGGTCCAGGAAGATCCCACATGCTGTAGAGCAACTAAGCCCGTGCACCACAACTACTGAGCCTGCGCTCTAGAGCCCACGAGCCACAACTACTAAAGCTCGTGCACTTAGAGCCCATGCTCTGCAACAAGAGAAGCCACCACAATGAGAAGCCAGTGCACTGCAACGAAGAGTAGCCTCTGCTCACCGCAACTAGAGGAAGCCCGCAAGCAGCAACGAAGACCCAACGCAGCCAAAAGTAAAATAAAAATAAATAAATTTTAAAAAATCTTCTGTAATGGCTAAAACTGTATCTATAACTGTTGTGTACTATTCATTAAAATTATTATTTCTTTAGAAATTGTTGGTATTTCTAAAAAGCAGTTGGTTAAATCAAGATTTCACAACATAACAATAAACTGGTATTCTTTGTGTAGACATAGCACTATGCTTTCCCCTAGCTGGCATTTACAAATGCCCTCTTTTAACAATAATATATCGTTTGGAGATATCACAAATGAAATTTAAATTATTTTTAAACAAGAAAGCATAACAATGGAAGCTAATTTGAATTATTCTCAGGAAAGCTTTAAAAGGAAATAATAGAAGATAGCTGACATACAACTGGCAGCACCTGTACAACACTGGAAGGGAACGTACTGGCCAAAAGAGCCATACTTAATACAATCCTGCTACAGATGCATATATATTCATCTCCTTGGAATACCTAACAGTGAGAGGCCCACATACCGCAATAAATAAATAAATAAAAAGTGAATTTACAAAAGTAGTTAAAACATATATACATATATAAGACAATGATAGCATTCTATTTGATTTGATTAGATAATGACAAATGGGAAAAGTGATGAAACATAAAGTATTGGTCTTTATTTCCTGTTTTCTAAAGTTCAAATGGAATTAGACATTATTGTTGCTTTGGCATTAGTGAGGGCTAGCATGTTGCTACTGAGGCTTTTTAAAATTTTTATGTAAAAGTATGTTTACTTGAAGTTTTATTCATATCAGCTAGTGAATTGCACCCAACAGGAATTTTCCTGTTACATACACGTGGGATCTGGTCCAAATAAAACCTGGATGATGAACAAAAGATCATGATGGTCTCCAGGTGGCCAATAAATTGCTTATCTCAAATATTTTGGAAAACACTTTTTTTCCTGTAATGTAGTATATCCAGCCCTACATACCCTTGGGTCGTGCATCCTTGGATTTAAAAACGGCAGACTGAAAATATTTTTTTAAAAATCCAGAAAGTTCCCAAAAGCAAAACTTGAATTTGCTAGCAACTATTTAAATATCATTTACATTGTATTTTAGGTACTTATCAATACATAGCTTTTTTTTTTTTTTTTTGCGGTACACGGGCCTCTCACTGTTGTGGCCTCTCCCGTTGCGGAGCACAGGCTCCGGATGTGCAGGCTCAGCGGCCATGGCTCACGGGCCTAGCTGCTCCGCAGCATGTGGGATCTTCCCGGACCAGGGCATGAACCCGTGTCCCCTGCATCAGCAGGCGGACTCTCAACCACTGCGCCACCAGGGAAGCCCCAATACATAGCTTTAAATAAATAAATATATTTATTTATTTATTTATTTTTGGCTGCATTGGGTCTTCATTGCTGTGCGTGAACTTTCTCTAGTTGCGGCAAGCTAGGGCTACTCTGTTGTGGTGTGTGGGCTTCTCATTGCAGTGGCTTCACTTGTTGCAGAGCACAGGCTCTAGGCATGTGGGTTTCAGTACTGTGGCTCGTGGGCTCTAGAGCACAGGCTCAGTAGTTGTGGCGCACGGGCTTAGTTGCTCCACGGCATGTGGGATCTTCCCGGACCAGGGTTCAAGCCCTTGTCCCTTGCATTAGCAGGCGGATACTTAAACACTGTGCCAGCAGGGAAGTCTCCAATACATAGCTTTTATATTGTACTAGGTATTATAAGTAATCCAGAGATGATTTAGAGTATGTGGGAGGATTGCATAGGTTGTGGGCAAACACTACATCATTTTATGTGAGGAACTTGAGCATCCATGGATTTTGCTACCCTGGGGTGTTCTGGGGTGTCCTGGAACCAACCCCCCTTGTGGATACTGAGGGATGACCGTATTTAACTTGTAATCAGTCAGGGTGTACTTGTAAGATGCTATGGCTGGAGGCTCCTGTCTGGTTTATCTTGACATCACAGTCTGAGTTCATATGGTACTTTATACACAGTAGGGGGGAAAATAAACATTTGTTGGATGAATGAGTCATTACTATTCCTAAAAGTAGTTAAATCTTAAAGAAGAAATACCAAATAAAAGGTGAGGTGAGTTAAAGTCATTTGAATACATTCTGGAATATGAACACAGTTTACAACGGTCAAAGACAAAGTTAAAAGTACTTTCTCTTTTATTTTTATTATCCTGAGGTTTTTGCAGAATCACATCTTGCAACTTCTCAGATATACTTTTAAATTTGACTTATTTTTCTTAAATTTACAGAAGATATGGGAAAACATGTACCCACTGAAACAAGATAGGAGAAACAGTACCATGTTTTAAATTTTTATTTTAGTAAATTTTATAATTAATTTAATAATTAATTAAAATCTAATCTCTTCCATACTGATAACAACTGAATACACTGAACTTATTTATAGCTAACTTGCTGCCAATTAAGATGTCACCAAAAGTCTGATTTTCTAGACAACCATTTTAATAATAAATTTAAAAATTGAAATTCTGATTTCATGCAGAGGTCTCTGTGAAAATTATTTATTGATGCTTAGATCTCCATTCATCTGAGAGGTCTGCCCTGCCAAGTTTAGGTTCCCTGCTCTTCCAATGTAGATGGTTAGGGTGTTGTTAATGCCACTTGATTGTATCTTTTACTAGATGGTAAGCTCATTCAAGTCAGGAGGTATGTCGTATTTAATACTGTATCTGCAGGTACAGCTTCCCTCAAATTAGTTGTTCAACAGTTATTTGGGATAATCACAAGACCAAATCTATTAGTCTACAAGTTTAAGGTCATGGTGAAAATGTCACATTTTGAAGTACCTTAATAACTAGACAGTTGTGTTTTTTTTCATGGTGACATCCCTCATATCTCCTCAAACTGCAACCATTTACTGTAGCATATACTAAAAGAATAGCATAGCACACATGGCATTTAATTATTAGCCAGTTTAATTTTTGTCATGGATAATGTAGTTCACCTTCACTGTATGCTCCACTGTTTCTCAGCCTTCAAAAAGATTAGGACACAAGAAATCTAAGTTCTAAATGCAGTATCATTTCTACTTAAATGTAATGGGATAATAATAAAGTAGCCTCCCTTGGCCAGTACTTTTTTTCCTCAAATGAGGTAGTTTTAAAGACGCTAGTATAATGACATGAGTTATAATAGTTGTTTCTCACTCTCTAGCCTTACTGATCATAGTAGTATTGGAACTGTTGCTTACAAAATGGGCAGAAAAGTGGACTGAAGTCATAATAAATGGGACAAGGTTGCCAGGAACCGGCACAGACAGATACTCATCAATGAAAGTTCATTCCCTTCCCTCCTTGCCCTGCCACTGAGCACAGGGAATTTTCCACAGCAATCAGGTTTGAAGCACACTTTGGCAGGGTTGGGAACTTTGACTCACTCTGAGCATGCACAGTGTTCATATGTGCTGGCATAAGAGTGACACACTTTCTATCTCAGAAGACTCACCAGACTTAGCAGGACCCAGACTGAGGCAAACTAAGGGAGGTATGCAGGACGCTCCCATGTCCTTAGCCGGTAATAGTACTTGCAGAACCTTGGCATCACCATCTAGTCCCATGGGGAGTACCACATCTTCTACATCAGGAAAATTTTCAGGCACCCGGACAGAACTGACTGGTCCTCCTTTCGCTCTGATGATCTTAGGACTAATTTCATCGTGCCACACTCCTGGCCACCAGCAGAAAGCAAACCTCCCAGATCATATCACTCATTACCACTCAGACTTTCATCTCCAGGAGGCTCTTTGCAAATTTCCTAATTTTCCTCTAAACTCCTCTACTCCCCTCTAAGCATTTTTTAAATTATTTATTTTTTATACAGGTCCTTATTAGTTATCTATTTTACACATACTAGTGTATATGTGTCAATCCCAATCTCCCAATTCATCCCATCCTCTAAACATTTTAATGTGTCCTCTAAAATCCTGTATCTACAATCACCAAACTTTCCTCAACTCTGAATCTCTTCTTAAATATTTCTTTTACCTTGCTATACCCAGATTGGAACACATTGGTTTTTTTTCTTTAAACCAGCCTTCCCTAGTGAAGGCTTTTTAATTCTCTTTTACTCTCTGTGTGCCATGGAGTCGGGAGGTGGGGATGAGCGTTCTTGACATTTTTTCACATTTGTAATGCAGTTAGTCCCATTATAAACCGTAACTCCTTATGCCACCCAAATATGTGGCATACATCAAACCTTCTCACCAGTCTTGTTTATCAAACTTGGGTGATTCATTGACGACACTGGTATCTTCTCTGTCATCCTTCTGGGTGACATCAACATCCCATGAATGAGCCATCTAATACTCTGTCTTAATTCCTTGACTTCATCACTTCTAACAACCTTTCCCTATTCACCTTCTCAGGCTGCCCCTAATATCCTAGTCCTAGTTTTCAACTGGAACCACTCGACCTCCTTCATCTTGTACACAAGTATCTTACTCTGACTACATCCTCCTACCTTTTCATTTCCTCAAACGACTCACAAATTCTACTACCTCACAGTCACCGTCACTCATCCTTCTACTTTTTCACTGCTCATCACCATCCTTGTAGCTTTTACTTATTTCCTTACTTTTTATTCCATGATCCATCATTACAGTTGCTGCCTTATTCCAACTTCTTAGCCACCCCAGAAAAACTCTGACCCAGTTTTAACACAGTTTTCTGCCATTATCTATATCTGTATCTGAGCATCTAATGTTGCTGGAAGAAATCACACAATGGGCTGACTGGTTGCACATCAGAGTCACATCAGCTTATATCACATGGCACTCAAAATTGCCAGGAAATTCTTTTATGTTTCCTAATAAAGTCAATTTCCTACTCTCTATAATGATTACTTAACACATTTTCTTCTCCCTTAAACTGTCTCAATTCCTTCCCTTACTCATTCTTGGCTAATGATTATACCTTTTACTTTATTGAGCAAACAGAAGCTATTAGATGAGGATTCCTCATCTTCCTATCACTGAATCTACAAACCTGCCTACATCTGTATGCATCCTCTCTGCCTTGCCTCCTGTCATAAAGGAGGAGGAGTTCCTTCTCTTACTAAAGGCCAACTTCTCCACTTGTGTTCTGTATCCCACCTTCCCTTGTCTCCTCTGGGATTTTGCTCTTGCAAGACATTATCTTTGTCTTATATATGAATTTCTCCTTTCTATTAAGTCACTTTACTCAGTATTCAAAATCATGGTTAAGAGCTTTATATCTTTAAGAAATATACATTTCCTTTGACCTCATATTCTCTCCAGACACCATTTCTTCTCCCCATTTCAAAGCAAAAGCCCTTAAAAGATTTGGCTTAACTTTCTTTCTGTCCTCTTTTTCTCCTACCAATCACGCTTCAGTACACTTCAGTCTGATATCTGTCTATCATGCTTCTGAAACTCCTCACCAAGGTCACCTACAAAACCCTGTGTTGCTAAATTCAATGACAATGTCTCTAGATTCACTTTTTGGCCACAGCTGACCTCCTCTCTCCTTCTCAAAACATTCTATTCTGTTGGTCTCCATGTTACTACACTCTGCTGGTTCTTATCCTACTTTCTCCGTGACTCCTTGGTCTTATTTCCTTGTTCTTTTGCCTGTACTTGACCTCCAACCAATGAAGTTCCCTGATAATCATTCCTGGACTGTCTAGATTTTTTCAATCTATGCTGTCTTCCTGAAGCAAACTTATCTCATCCCTGGCCTTTAACTGTCACTGAAAATTTCAGCATAGGTATTTTCAACTCTGATCTATTATCTATGCTATAGACTCAATTCAGCTGTGTACCTGACATCTCCATATAGATGTCTAACATGAATTTCAACCTCAGCACAGCCGAATATAAGTCTTGATTCCCACCTTGATACTACCTCCTCAGGCTAGTCTCCACCACCTCAATAAATGACACTGTCTCTCACCTAGTTTGCTCAAATTAAAAACAAAAACAAAGATATCCTTAATTATTCTTCTTCTGTCTTTTAAAATCAGCAGGTTCTACTGGTTCTATCTCCAAAAATTATCCAAAAGCTATCAATTGTTACTTATTTCCACTGTTACCACCTTCACCTGCATGCATCTCAGCAGCCTAACTGATCTCCCAGCTTCCAGCCTTGTTCTCCTATTCTAATTCTCCAGAGAAATCCAGAGAGATCTCTTAAAAACATTAATTGGATCATATTGCTTCCCTGTTTAGAAAACTATGAATGATTTTCCACTCCACTTACAATAAAACCCTCCCATTTGTCTATAATACCTCACGAGATGTGGGCCCTGCCTACCTTTCTGGCCTTGTGCTCCAGTGTTCGCAGTACTTCTCAGTGTGCACCAGTGAGCAAGGCCTTCTGGCCCTTCCTCAGAAACACCGACCATCACCCATGGCAGGTTTCTTACTAAACAACTTACTTAAAGTTGCCTCTGCCCGTTCCTTTCTATCACATCACCTCCTAAGCTCCCTTCACTGTACTTTCAAGATTTATACTTATCTTGTTTATTTTCCTGTTTATTTGTCTCCCCTAAGAGGCCTTAAATTTTATTAGGGGAGGGATCTGCTCTCCTTTTCACCTCAACGTTCCCAGAATTGAGCACAGTGAAGAGCAATGAGTAGGCACTCAACAAATATTTGCTTAATGAAAAAATGAATAAAGGAATGTATGAGATCACCAAATTCCTGTTCAAAATTCTCATTTATAGCACACACATTTGTTATACAACCACAAGCCGACATAAGAAGCCTTACATGGTGAAATGGTGGTTTTCACCATAAAAATACACTGTTCTTGAATCTAGAACTAAATTGTAATTAAATCCAGAAGCCAATATTTGTCTCCAAAGACATTTTAAACACTGCTCTTTTCCCATGATCTTTAGCACAGCCATAAACATCGTAAAACGTATGCATACTTCAGTTACTTTTCCAATGATTTCTTAAACTGATTCTGCTACATGATATCAAATGCAACAAATGAATAATCTGTGTTATATGTGACTTACTTCCAAATTAGAAGGCAAAAATTGTGCAGTAGTACTGCAAAAGATAACCGCATGGTAAATGCCCTTCATTTAGGATTGTAGATGGCTAATGCTCTAACACTTGACTTAGAGGAAGTATATGCATTATTCCTGTCTGACAAAACAGATAATGCAAACAAACCTATGTAGGCAAGACTGTGAAATAGGGGAAATATCTCACATAACTTGCTACTTATCTCTAATTACTAGTCCTCCCCATTCCACACAACCAAATCCATGCAAAACCTCCTTTTGATCTCTTATCCCTTGATTAAAATCTATCCTCAGGAAAAGATCTGGTGAATCATTCACCTGGTATTATAAATTATAGGACAGCCAAATAGGTGACTTCTCCCTATTTGAACATTTAACATTATCTGGACATTTAACAAAGTTCCAATTTAGCAAAGCAAACAAAACAAAACAAAAACCAAACTAACTAGAAAAAGTAATCTCTAACATGGAAGATTTTTGCTTTTCTGACCCAGTTAGTAGAGGTAGTCTTGAAGACAAGAGGACTGCTTGTTCACATAAAATTTATATCAAGATTAAGGAAAACATGTCAACTTGTTCACTGGGTTAGTTATAGCTCTCGATAGGTTTCAGGTTTTAGGATAACTACCTGAGGTCAGTTACTTAACTCCCTATAATCAAATTTGGTGCTGTCAGTTCTTGAGGTAGAATTTTGTAAGTTACTCTCATGAGCTTGCTGAGGAACCAGAAATTTAAACTCCTTTTCTAAACACATTTTTGTGTTTCTACTAATGAGGGTTAGATAATATGTGCCATTATAACAAGCACAAACTGCTCAAGGGTTTTCCACACAAGAAACAAAATAAGGAATTAATGTTTATTTGCTACATGAGGAGTGAGGAAAATTAAAAATAGCAGTGCACCACTTTGCCCCATAATAACTGTCCCGCTAACTGTAACCACTATATATCTTGTAACCACTATATATCTCCCTACCTGGGAAGAAAGTGATCGATTTCACCCTAAATGCACTGTCATTAAAAAAAATTAAAAATACAATCTTATTGAGTACCTTTATCAGACTTAAAACATAAACACGATATATCTTAACAAAAAACAAATAAATATTGAAACCCTGTCTCATGTGTGCAGGATGCTGATGGAACAAAATGATGAGCTTGGCTTGATAAAGCCAGTAGACAAAAAGGAATTGATATTATGATGAGCAGTTAGCATTGAAAAATTGTAACAGGAGGTGCAAATAATTCAAAATTAGATGTATGAATATTCATTTTGCACAGACCTAATTAAAGATTTACCTGATTACTCTCTGGGGGGAAATGCATATTAGTTAGATGCTATGCTTCAATAAATGTATACGCAAATTAAACCCTAGAAGGTAGTAATGATATCTGGTAACAAAGGATATTCGTGAATCTTAATTCCAAGCTTCCTTAAAATTTCTTCGAAAGATTTTATCACTTCTACCAGGGTTCCCCTTTCTGCACTCCTTCCAATTTATAATTTAGAAAGACACAGGCATTCCTAAAAGATGTAAGAAATACTTTTACATTCTTTAAAACTTCGGAATGCAATGACTATGCATTTAATCTCTATCTCTGCACTGCTTATCTATACCTATGTTAAAATATAGCTTTATGGCTTTCAAAATAAGCAAATGTTTTTAAATGTCAAAAAATGGGAATTTAGGGCTTCCCTGGTGGTGCAGTGGTTGAGAGTCCGCCTGCTGATGCAGGGGACACAGGTTCGTGCCCCGTTCCGGGATGATCCCACAAGCCGCGGAGCGGCTGGGCCCGCGAGCCATGGCCGCTGAGCCTGCACATCCGGAGCCTGTGCTCCGCAACGGGAGAGGCCACAACAGTGAGAGGCCCGCGTACTGCAAAAAAACAAAAAAGGAAATTTAATGACCCATACATCAGTATTTTAAAGTCACTATCTGTGCCTTTCTCTTTCACTGAGCCTCATCTTTACAGAATTAGGCCATACTTGTCAGAAAACACTCATTATTTTTATCTTTCTGTCACAGTTTAGTATGATGACTAGAGCTAAGCAACGGACAGCTTTCTAGTCACTTCTGGTGTCTCTAACATTTGATACTAGCAATGTAACAGTATAGTGGATGAAATGCAGCATTCACCTTTCCCTTGGGTTGGGGTGCCCAGAGGCAGGTTCAGGTGCACAGGGCTTACTGAGGGAGCATCCTTGGGCAAATGCGAGTGAGGGAAAGAGAGCAGAAGAGGTTAAGCTTGATATTGCCTCAACTAGAGTCTAACTGCAGTGTAAGTGCTAGAGCAAGGGGGCCTCCTTCTGTATCCTCTTATCAATCAGTCATTGGGTGAAGAAGGGAAGCCTCCTTCAGGGGTAAGATAACTCCTGTTGTGCCAACAGCAATTCCCAGAGAGGGAGACAGTTTGAGCTGTTAGCAGTCAACCCTTATAGCAGCTTCCTGACGGGCTCACTGACAGGACAGGCAGGGATCTGGGCTGCAGCCCAACAGTTGAGACAGCTAGGTCTTCCTTAGCCATCTTATCTGTTCATCAATATGAATTTGCTGCTGTTAAAGAAACAGCCGAACATTTTTCTGCTTGAGCTTACTAAATATTATTTTCCCCTCTGAAAATAGATTACTTAGTATATTTAGCCATACAGTTGGCCTCCCAAAGGGATCTGTATGGATATACACTGAAGGAGTTTAGAAGGGACCTTGAAAGAGCCACTTTTCCTCTTTCCTTCAGAAATAGGTTGAAAACTGTTCATTTACGTGTTTGATGTAAGAATCCATTTCTCAGAAACCTAACCATTTGCTCATTTTGAGTGCCCATGAAGTTTCAAATTGTTTGCCTTTCTAATTTTCAGCATAATAGTTGCATGTTTTAATTTACAGTTTTCCGTGATATAATACTGAAAACACAAGAGCCATAGAGAATTCATCATAGACTATTGAGTAAATTCCCTGCTGGTTTGACACTTCCCCATTTTCTCAAAATCACATATGGGCAAAGAAAGGCAGTTTGGACAGTTGGAACCTTTTCACAGTTTCAAATACATATTATGACATATCTGAATAATTTGGAGGAGCAAATTTTAGAATGAATATCTTGTCACATGATATGGAAATCAGTACTCTGGAAGTCTGATGACTATCTAAGGCTGACATCTAGACAAAGAGAGCCTCCCCTGTGACTTGATGGCACATGGTATACTCTATCTTTTTTTTTTTTGCAATACATTTTTTATACATCTTTATTGAAGTATAATTGCTTTACAATGTTGTGTTAGTTTCTGCTGTACAACAAAGTGAATCAGCTATACATATACATATATCCCCATATCCCCTCCCTCTTGAGCTTCCCTCCCACCCTCCCTATTCCACCCCTCTAGGTGGTCACAAAGCACCGAGCTGATCTCCCTGTGCTATGCAGCAGCTTCCCACTAGCTAACTATTTTACACTTGGTAGTGTATATATGTCAGTGAGGTATACTCTAAATGCAAGACAATTACTCAATGTTCCCATGAAAATGGTTACTGATAAGTGGTTGAAAATTCAATTTATTTTGAGAACAGCTTTATCTTAAATTTATTGGAAAGACACCTAAAGGCCTCAATTAGCACTCAGGTGCCAGGGCTTCCAAGTATCTAGATGCTCAGCAATCAGTCATGTGGTCAACAGAGCACAAAACGCTGGACTGAGGTTCAAAATGCTTGCAGTCACACTCTTCACTTTTCACAGGGAAGAAATAGATTAATTTCACCTAAGCCAACCTCCCTAAAGCTATATATAGTGTCAGTATTAAAATTTGAACTACTTAGACTAATATCCAGAATCTTTCCAAATGGAGCCCTGGAAAATCAAATATCACAAAGAGAATGGGGCACCAGAAAAGCTGACACAATTTGTGTGTAGGAAAAAAAAAAAAAGTTTATGCCACAGGGAGAAACTCTGAATCCTAGACAATGACTGCAACAAAATTAAACAGTCTTATAAAAAGATTTAGCATTCAATAAAGTAACTTTAGGAATACCATCATTTATTTTCATTCTATGAACTGTCCTGTTGCTGGAACTCTATCCTGATAGATACGTTTAAATCACTCTGATGTCCTAGAAAGGAAATCTGCCACACAATTGCCACCTTGCTCTTGGTGCATCTTTAATTAGAGGCAAATCAAAATCAGAAACATGCTGTGAAAATGTTATAATCTCTTAATTTTTCAAATTTTTTCTTCTATCTCTAATAGTTTCTTAGGAACCATTCCACTGTAGAAACGTCTGAATTTTGGCATTACTGTGATGTTGTTTCTTTTTCTTCTGAAAATTTCAAGTAAATTTAATTACGATAGGTGGACGAGGAGAAGAGACTGGGAAGTAAAGATAATCTAGTGACTATGCTTGCTTCTTCTTTCGTAATGACTTCGGTTCTAATTCTACTAAAAACCAGGCATTCACCCTTAACCACAATAATTGTTCACATATTGTACACTGTGGTGCAGATAAACATTTTCTACCCAGGCCACGGTCCATTCATTGTCTTCTGTTGCAGATGTAGAGGGAACTACCCATTTGGCAAAGGGAATAAATGACAGAAATAGTCAAACAATGCACTGTGGAGAGGAAGGTAGAGAGTCCCTGCAAATGAATTAGCTGCCTCACTGTATCACTAAGGCTTCGATGTACTTCATTCTTTCCCAATCTCTGCATGCAGGGTATGAATCTCTGCATGTAGAATCTCTACATTATTTACTCTTTTTTTGGTGAATACAAATTCATGGCCATATTTAAGGGAAAGTTTATAAACCCTTTTTTAAAAAGTCATAATTATGACCAAGAATAGCACAGTTACCCTGTAATTTAAGAAGTATATTTTCAAGTTTAAGAACAATCAGCTGTATTTTTAGGAGAAGGTAATAGAGCAATACTGATTTATAACTTGCCAAGGAGATAAACATAAAGAGGGGTCTTTTTCACTCTAACTGAATCCTTCTCAGGGACAAATGATCTGGGAACAGAAAGGAAAGGATAATTACACAATATTAATACTCTGCCATTTTCCTAGGCAGAAGTATCTAAAGTCATTTCCTACAGATAGTTAAATACAAAGCAAATGTAAATTTCAGCAATTCCCTCTGCTGCAGAAATTACCGTACCAAAACAGGTATCTTCTGAATTCAGTGGCACTGCATATCAAAGGGGCTAATGAAAGATCAAGTTCAGGTTAATAATATTTATCCCACTTACCATCCTCTCACAGCCATTCCTTAACAAATAGAAATAGCACCACAAATTAAGGGTCAAGAGGATAAGTGATTCTAAAAATAAGTAACTCACTACCAATACTAATGACCCTGGGATTAAAACCCAATCTGCATTCTTTGCTCTATACATGATCATATGACTGCTTTTAGGTGAACGTAGGATTCGAACAACTTGCCTACTAACATCACAAGGGGAAGGTTATTTCTCCCAGGGGAATCAGCCTCTGGGACACTGTCTGCTGCCCACTATGTACCCAGAACTGTGCTGGGCACTTTGGGGAATGTCTACTTTTGTCCTTGACTTTAAAAACTTTAAATAATAAAATAGTGAATCATACTCTTAATAAAGAACTCAAACAAAATAGGAGACTATGAAGTGAAAAGGAAAAGTCCCTTCTCCATCTCATTCTTGTAAGGTAGCCACTATTAAGTTTTTATTATATAAAATTTCACAGAAGTGGAACTGCTGGGCCAAACAATGTGCAAACTGCCTTTGCTTACACCCCACCCGCAGACCGTCTTTCATCTGAAAGCACTTTTTAAGAAATTTTTAAGAAATTGATCCTTTTGCTGCTTTACAAATAAGGTTTGATTTCACCAAATCTAGTAGTCTCTGTCCTGTGGGCACAACACAGCTCAGTTTTCTGTATCTTCTTTGGCAAGAAGGAGGTGAAGGTGGGAGGAGTATAGGACTCCAAGGTCTGAGTTCTTAACAGCCCACTCATACTGACTGCAACTTTTTCTACAATCTTCTGGCAGTTTAACAAGGAAAATGATTTTTAGTCAATGAACAAATCAACTCTATGTTTAAAAAGGAGAGCATCTATTTATTTTTCCTTTTGTTGCTTGTGCTTTAGGTGTTTTCTTCTAGGAGTTTTATAGTTTTAGGTCTTGCATTTAAGTCTTTAACCCATTTTGAGTTATTTTTTTGTGCCTGATGTAAGATATGGGTCTAGTTTCATTCTTTTACATATGAATATCCAATTTTCCCAGCACCATTTATTGAAGAGACTGTCTTTTGTCCACTGAGTACTCTGGCTTCCTTGTCAAGTATTAGTTAACCATATATGCATGGGTTTATTTCTCAGCTCTCTCTTCTGTTCCATTGACTATGTGTCTGTTTTTACACCAGTACCATACTGTTTTGACTACTACAGCTCTGTAATGTAGTTTGAAATCAGGAGGTGTGGTGCTTCCAGCTTTGTTCTTATTTCTAAGAAGTGCTGTGGCTATTTGGGGTCTTTGGTGGGTGTGAACTAATTTTAGGATTTTCTTTTCTATTTCTGTAAAAAATGTCATTGGGGTCTTGATAAGAATTGCACTGAGGGACTTCCCTGGTGGCACAGTGGTTAAGAATCCACCTGCCAATGCAGGGGACATAGGTTCAAACCCTGGTCTGGGAAGTCCCACATGTCGTGGAGCAACTAAGCTCATGTGCCACAACTACTGAGCCTGCACTCTAGAGCCCATGAGCCACAACTACTGAGCCCAGGTGCCTAGAGCCCGTGCTCTGCAACAAGAGAAGCCACCGCAATGAGAAGCCCACGCACTGCAACGGAGAGTGGCCCCTGCTTGCCGCAACTAGAGAAAGCCTGCGCACAGCAACGAAGACCTAACACAGCCAAATAAATAAATAAATGAATAAATCTATATTAAAAAAAAAAAAATTGCGCTGAATCTAAAGATGGCCTTAGGTAGTATGGACATTTTAATAATATTAATTCTTCCAATCCATAAATCTTTCTATTTATCTGTTTCTTCAATTTCCTTCAGCAATGTCTTGATCTAAAGTCTTTTATTTTTTGATGTTATTGTAAATAGTATTGTTTTCTTTACTTCTTTTTCAGATAATTCATTTTTAATGTATAGAAATAAACAAGTGGAACTACATCAAACTAAAAATCTTATGCTTAGAATGCTTGTTTAGTAAAGGAAATCATCAACAAAATAAAAAGACTACAAACAGAATGAGAAAATATTTACAAAATGTCTATCTGATAAGCAGTTAATATCCAAAATACATAAGAAACTCAACAACTCAACAGCAAAAAACAAATAATCCAACTAAAAATATTGAGCAAAGGACCTGAATAGAGATTTTTCCAAAAAAAAGACACTCAAATGGCTAACAGGTACATGAAAAGGTGCTCAACATCACTGATCACCAAGGAAACGCAAATCAAAACTCCAATGAGATACCACCTCACACCTGTTAGAATGATTATTATAAAAATGACAAGAGATAACAAGTGCTGGTGAGGATGTAGACAAAAGGGAACCCTTGTAGATTGTTGCTGGGAATGTAAATTGGTACAGCCACCATAGAAAACTGTATGGAGGCCTCTCAAAAAATTAAAAACAGAACTACCAAATGATCCAACAATTCCACATCTAGGTATATACAGGAAGGAGATGAAATCACTGTCTTGAAGAGATACCTGCACCCTAATGTTCATCATTATTTATAATAGCCAAGAAATGGAAATAACCTGTGTCCACTGACAGATGAGTGGATAAAGAAAATGTGGTATATATAAAATGAAATACTGTTCATTTGTAAAAAGAAAGGGTATTTATGAATAAATCTAGTGGGCATTATGCTAAGTGAAACAAGTCAGAAAAAGACAAATGCTTTATGATCTCACTTACATGTGGAATCTAAAACAAACAAACAAACAAAACTCACAGGAAGAAAGAACAGATTGGTTGCCAGAGGCACGAGGTAGGGGGTGGGAGAAGTGAGTGAATGGGGTCAAAAGGTACAAACGTACAGTTTTAAGATGAATAAGTTCTGTGGCTGTAATGTCCAGGATGGTGACTATAGTTAATACTGTATTGTATATTTTAAAGTGACTAAGAGAGTACATCTTAAAAATTTTCAACACAAGAAAACAATTTACAACTATGTGAGGTGATGGATGTTATATATAAACTTATTGTGGTAACCATTTCATAATATATGCATATATATTTGATACACATATCAAATTATTATGTTGTGCACCTTAAACTCATACAATATGTCAACTATATCTCAATAAAACTGGAAAAAAATATACCAAAATAGCTAATATACCAAAAAAAGAAGGTCTACAGCATACCAAACTAAAGTGATTGGAATTATTACCCACTTCAAAAGTAATCTTTGTGCATTTAAGATACTTTTTAAATGTGGTGCTCTGGATAAGTTATGACATATAAACAGAGAAATGGAAGAAATATAATTAGGAAAATACCATCTAGAGAAATCTAGATCTTGAAGGCAGGCTGGATTTCTCTTTGTTTTACTGTCAGTCCATTAGGAAATCCCACTTGGCTCAGTCGTCAAAACATATCCAGGAAACTGCCTCTTCTCCCTCTCTCCTCCATTACTGCGTTTGGTCAAGGTCAATCTATCATCTCTCACTTGGATTATTACAGCCTCCTACCTAATCTCGCTGCTTCTTCCTTTGTTTTGATATAGTATATTTTCAACATATGTTGAAATTTAAGTCAGACCATTGTCATTCCTATGATCAAAATACTTCTATGCATTCCCATCTCACTCAGCATAAAAGTCCTAGTTCCTAAAACAACTTACAAGACCTTACCCACTATGTCCCTATTACTTCTCATCTTTTCTGTCCATTCCTCTGCCCACACTGTACTAGCCATACTGACTTCCCTTCTTCATTAATACACCATGGAAGTGCCTGTCTCAAGACCTATGCACTTGCTCTTCTGTCTGGGATGTTCACCCTCTGTGTGTTTGTCTGACTCGCTTCCTGACCTCCATTGAGTCTTTTTTTTTTTTTCAACTGGCAATACTATTCTTTATCCATTGAGTCTTTACTCAAATGTTACTTTCTTAGTGACCACTTCCCAATTTAAACTCACAACACACTGTCTGCTCCCACCCATCAGCACTCTCTGTCCTGACTTCTTGCTTCATTTTTTTCACCATAGCACTTATTACCATAAGGTATGCTAAATATTTTTCTCTTTTAAATTGTTTATCTCATTTTTATAAATATGAGTTCTGTGAAGTGAATAGCTTTCTCTGTTTTGTTCACAGTTTATCCACAGCCCCTAGATCTGTGCCTGTACCAGAAATATCTGTGGAACAGATCCTTTCTTGCTTTTGAAAGGAAACCAATTAAATGTCAATGAAGAGAATGGTGACAAATGCTCATAATAAAACACTGCTAAAATTGTCAGTGCTCACATTTCTATTTGGGGAAATGAACCATTCTTTTAAAAAATGTAAAGCTGTACCTCTTATAAATATGGAAGAGATGAATTCTGAATAACTTAGATGTTAATAATGATAGACTCTCCCATAGGAGAATCATTCAAGATTAAAAGCTAAAACTCATCAGAATACTCACTGTAAAAGAAAGTAAAATGTGCTTCCATTTCATTTATGCTCTTTGTAAACAATAATATAGAAACCCCTCTCCCCACAAATCTTAACTTCCATATTATTCTAACATAAGAAAAATGGTTTATAGCCACAATAAATGTTAAGTTCTATTTCAAGTGGTAAACCACAAAACAATTTGGGAAAAGGCATCTGGGAGAATTTACTGTAGAGACACACTTGAGGGACAGCCAACGGCAAGATTTATTTGAATTTGATCTGTTACTCTCCTCAGCAACGTCTTCCCTAAAAAATTCACTCTTTTTGCAACTTACTAAAATGTATTTTCCTAATGCCAAAAACACATTTTTACATTTAAAACTACCTTCCAAACATGCAGGGAATTGCAAGTTGAATTTCTTGAATCTGTTCTGATATGGTTAATTGTATTTACTCACTTGATTTGTACTAAGAGGAGGAGCAGTAATTGATCAATATTATCACACTCAAGGGTTTTATTGCAATAAAAATAAAAAAGGAAATATAAAGTAAAGAATGTAGAAAACAAGTCTACCCCAGCTTTGGGCAGCCTAGGAACAAGAACTCTGGGATCTTCAGCCACTCAGATTCCAGCGCCTCCATTTACCAGTGGGCTGCGTTTCTCATATATAAGAATTAATATAAGGATTAAAATCCAATACGGTTTATAAATAAAGTGCTTAGTAGAGTGTCTGCCAAATCAGTGGTAGTTATTATGATTAGTGAAAACGCATCAAAAGCAACTAACACTTTTGGGCCTTCCCTGGCAGTCCAGTGGTTAAGACAGCCCCTTCCAATGCAGGGGGTGTGGGTTCGATCCCTGGCCAGGGAGCTAAGATCCCACATGCCTCGGGGCCAAAAAACCAAAACATAAAACAGAAGCAATATTGTAACAAATTCAATAAAGACTTTAAAACTGGTCCACATCAAAAAAAATATTTAAAAAAGCATCTAATACTATCATCATTCAATAAAGTTCCATCTATCACATGATAGTTTCATGAAAGAGAATCAGTAACTGTACATCTATGGGTCAGGGAGACCCCAACAGTATCTCATCTTTCCACTAATGTCTCTCATGTCTGTGTCTAAACTGGAAGGGTGAGAAACTACCTCTGGCAAGTGGGAGAAAGAAGAGTTAAAGAGCAAAAGAAGGAAAGAGTGTAGTCCAGTATATGCTGGAGTTGGAAGGAAAAGGAAAACTCTGAAGAATATTCAGAATTCTGAACTGTTACACTAGATTGAAAAAACTTAATTACGTAAATGAGACTGTTTCATGACTATAAGTACATGAAGGACTTTTATTTTATAATTACAAACAGAAATACTAGGGGATTTGTTACAAATGGAGATGTCCCAGATTCCCCTCCAAGAAAGCTCTGGATGCCCACGTGTGAGGAGCATGGTTAGCTGACAGCCTCCAGCTGTCAGCTTCATCTGGGTCTGCCTCAGCTTTTAAGCCAAGGGCACAGCCTTCTCAGTGTGGCTCCCACTCCATGATGGAACAAGGCTCTGGTACAAGGGACTGGCCTTTTCCACCCAACATGAGATGCTTCTAAAGTACATTCTGCTCAGAGCTCCCCCTATTGGGCTGGCAGAGACTTTGTCAGGGCTGCATGGCTGACTGATGGCTTCCCTGGGTCAATCAATCCTGCCCCTTTCCTTTTCTTTTCACACGTGTTAACTCTGCAATAAACCTTCTGCACTAATTCCACCCCATTGTCCGCTTCCTGGAGAATCCAGCCTGCAATAGGACTTGTTTGAGATTCGCCTTGGGAAATTCCAACAAACTTTGGGATTACAGATTTATCCTACAGCACCCACCTCTCTTTCATTTATACTCAACTTTGATTTCTCAGGCATGTTTTAGACAATAGTCTACTCTACCTCTAAACTTCAGGGGGCTCATTTTATGCCCTCAGAGTAGTCTCCTTAAATACCCTTTCTTAACCTGAGGTGAAGCGGGTAGGACCTCTTAGAAGGTAGAGGATCAGAACACATAGCAGACTTGTCTTCAATAAATCTCCTTGAACACTATGTTACTAGGCCTGGGGTAGGAGGTGGCATCCTGCACTGTTCTCATTTTTGAAATAGGGGGTGTTCAGTCACAGCAGGTTCTCTCTGAGGGAAGCCTAGGCAAGATTTGCCTTGATAATGTGTCTCAGTCAAAGCTTCCATTTTAACCCTCTATTACACAAATAAGCACCATCTAACAAAATATTATTACATTAATAGAAATGTAATACACAATCTTCCAAACAATGACCCTTTCAGGAGGGAATTACTCTCTTATTATTTAAAGTTGCCACACATTTCTAATATGTCGGAAAAATGATTTGCAAATGGCTCTCATAAGAGACCATAACTATAGGGAATAGGACATACTACAGAGATGCAACAGATACATTCCAAACCCATGCATATGTAATGCATATGTAATTACATAACTGAATTTATGGACAATAAGTAGTAGAGGAATAGGGATCAGTCGTAAGTGAAACACAAGTTTGCTTTTACTTGGAATTTGCTAAATATTTCACTGAATGCCTACACTCTGATTTCTTTTAATAAATTTCTTTATTTTTTATTTTGGCTGCACTGGGTCTTCATTGCTGCGCGTGGGCTTTCTCTAGCTGTAGAGAGTGGGGGCTACTCTTCATTGCGGTGAGCGGGCTTCTCATCGCGGTGGCTTCTCTTGTTGTGGAGCATGGGCTCTAGGCACGCAGAGTTCAGGAGCTGTGGCACGTGGGCTCAGGAGTTGTGGCACTCAGGCTCAATAGTTGTGGCTCACGGGCTCTAGAGCACAGGCTCTGCAGTTGTGGCGCATGGGCTTAGTTGCTCCGCGGCATGTGGGATCTTCCCGGACCAGGGCTCAAAACTCTGTCCCCTGCATTGGCAGGCAGATTCTTAACCACTGCACCACCAGGGAAGTCCCTCTGATTTCTTAAATTGCAAATTTATCAAGGTACATCTGAGCTGATGATCATTTCTTCCTCCTACAAGTTTCTAGCCTGTTTTTGTGAAATATCAAAATGTTTGGCTTGGGCACATTTCTGTTCAAACAAGTTGCTTTTAATAAAGATAATTTCTTTTAAAAACTGAAAACAGGGCTTCCCTGGTGGCACAGTGGTTGAGAGTCCGCCTGCCGATGCAGGGGACACGGGTTCGTGCCCCGTTCCGGGAAGATCCCACATGCCGCGGAGCGGCTGGGCCCGTGAGCCATGGCCGCTGAGCCTGCGCGTCCGGAGCCTGTGCTCTGCAACGGTAGAGGCCACAATAGTAAGAGGCCCGCGTACCGCGAAAAAAATAAATAAAATAAATAAATAAAATTAAGAAAGTAAAAACTATTCTGTTTTGCTTCTACAGTACAGTACAATTAGGCAAAAACTTTCATTTTTTGTGTAGCAAAGTGTTTTATAAGAAACTAATATGCTGATGAATCTTAACTACCATTCTTCAGACCACCTTCAAACCTTCAAAGGAAAGTTCAGAAGTCAGAGACTGGGCTCATGAGTACTCTTCAACAGTAGCTCCAGGGGGTAAGACCGAGTCCCCAACAGCTGCACAGAACTACCCTGACCTCTACCTCTGGGAAGAGCCCACCCAGAGGGTGCTGTGGGATCATGCCTCAGATATGAGCTTAATAGCATTTCAAAGGTGGATTTTGGAATTAAAAATGTCAAATTATTACTAATATAACACTTTGCAAAAACTATTTAAAACCACTATGGAATTAACATTATTTTCAGAAAATAAAATAATAATAAAGAGTAATATTAAAATTTTTCTTTTTGAACAATGACCTACGCATGAGCAGTTGTATCAAAGTTGTGACACAGGCTCCTTTGGGGGAATTAACCCTGAAATGGAGTTTTAACAATAAAAATAGCTTTACTCAACTTGCTGATAAAGGAAATTTAAACCCTCCTGCATCCATTGGTAGAAGAAATAAAAAATATACCAATTAAAAAACAACAACAACAACAAAAACCTCTTCTAAGAACTATGGAGAGAGTAAAAAGATCAGTGGTTGCCAGGGGTTGGGGAGGGTGGGGATGGATGAATAGATGGAGCACAGGGGATTTGGGGGGCAGTTAAAACAGTTTGTATGATACTATAACAGTGGATACTTGTCACTATACATTTGTCCAAACCCACAGAATATGCAACACCAAGCGTGAACCCTAATGCAAACTATGGACTTATGGGTGATTATGATGTGTCAATGTAGGTTCATCAGTTGTAACAAATATACCACTCTAGTGGAGGGATATGTGCTGGAAAACTATGACATTTAAAGTTTCCCTTTTTAACTCATTAGAACAAAATATCAGCAATGATAGATATTTTAAGAGAGAAAATGCACATTATTGTTAAAGTATCCAAAATAATAAAACATATAGATCAACCTAGAGAATAAATTAGAGGTTCTCCAGAAGGAAAATTAAAAAATAATGAGAAATAAAAATCAGAAAACTAATTTAGGAAAAACACTAAGTACAGGACAGATGCAAACATTTGTGCCTATAGTAACATTCATTTGTAATATCCAGAGGAAAGAAGGCTAATCCGCTACATTTTATGTTTTTCAGCTGTCAAACAAAGATATCATCTGGCATGTTGTTGAGAAGGAGAAGTCTTTGGACTTCAAGCCCCCATTCCTGAAGGAAAGATAGAAGTGGAGCTGGCGGTTAGGGGAACCGACACTTTCTCTGTGTGTCCAGTGACAACCAATGCAAATGTTCTCTCTGATGGCAAGAAGAGGCTATGTTACTGGGAGCTCTGGAAGATCTGAAACAATGTATTAAATAAAACCCTAGGCATTGTTATTTAAAAAAAATGACAGGGAGCTAAGAGCTACTGGGGAGCAGCAGAACTTGATTAAATACATTTACAATATACTTCAGATGAACTGCAAAATTAATATTATAAGCACTAAATAGTATAAATATCTAAATCAAACACCTCATTTTATAGATGAAGAAAGGGAGACCCAGAGAATTTAAATTCCTTGTGAGGCAGTGGCATGGGTGGAATTCAGATCATAAGGGCTTGGGCCAGACAGTCTATTTTCCTATGCCAGTTCAGTTGCTTATTTGATAAATATATATATATATATATGATATATATAAAATTAAGATACTTATTTTTTTCTAAACCTCAATTTCCTCATTTGTGAAAGTATGGTTCTAAACACTCAAAGTTGTTATGAGGATATAATAAGATAATAAATGTGTAGCACAGGGCCTGCTACATAGTAAATACCTAATAAACTGCAGTGTTTATTATTGTCACACACAATTCATTTTGAGTCCAAGAGATCTGGGTGGAACAAAGCTCCTCGCTCCAGATCTGTGCAAAACAGGACTTCACTTACTCCTGGGGGGATCGGGATAAATGGGTTTTTGCTGGAGGTGTGGAAGAAGTACTATTCTTTTTTTTATGGGATCACCAGCACTGATTTCCATACAAACTGTCAGAGGCCATCCTGACACCCGAGGCTGCCAAGAATTATAACCAACAAACAGGAAAGTAGGTGAGAGGGAGACAGGATAGATGAGGTGACAAAGGGACAGACCTAGAAAGACAGAGAGAAGGAGGGAAAGAGAAGAGACACAAGGTGGAGTAGAGGCAGGGGAAAGAGGGCAAGGGGAGAGAGAAAAAAGAGAGAGATCTAAAGAGGCAGAGAGATAGAGGCAGAAAGAAAGACACAATGAGAGAAATGAGAAAGGGAGACAAGTTTTAAGAGAGAGAAAAGGCAAACAGAGAAACAGAGACAGAAACAAAGAGGCAGAGACAAAAACAGAAAGTATCAATAACAGAAAGAGAGAATCACAGAAAGTCATGGGGGGAGGGGGGGAAGAGAGGGGGCGGGAGAGAGAGAGAGAGAACTGGCTGAATATGACTGATTTTTCTCAGCACCCTCTCCAAATGAATCAGGAAGTAGTACCACCCCTAGATATTTCAGTGATGTGAGACAATACATTATCACTTTCACTATAGTGATTTAAATTGGGTTTCACTTCAACCAAAATAATTATGAAACAGTTCTTATGTACCAGGCAACATGTTGGATGCTCAAGCAAATAACAATCATCATCATCATCTCATAATTGTTGAAAACTGCTACACATCTGGAAGCTTGCTGCATGCCATGTTTAATTTAATCCTCACACTAATCCTGTTACCACATTTATTTTACAGATAAAATAAATACTCAGAGAGGTTTCGGGGCTCTGCTATACTATCATGCTCATTTTAATGACTGGCTAACAACCAGCAGAGCCATGGCTATTCTTCCCACTAACTATATTCTCCTTTCACAAAGTTATCTAGGGTTTAGACTTTTCTAGATACCAAATGAAAGACTAGGTCCTTTATCTGCTCTAGGTTCATTAGACTCATGTGACAAAAATTATTTGATGCAAAGCAGAGTTTCTTAGTACCAGTGTAAACCTCCTTCCCCACTTCTCCAGAAGTACCCGGTTCAACAGAATCCCAAAGGTTGAATTTACCATGGTGCCTTGGGGCATATATTTAGTCAGTTTCTTAAGGGGCTGCAAGGGTAAGTCACACAAGGTAGTGGACCTGTCAGTGATGAAGGCCGTAAGTGCAGGAAAAGAGAACACTAAGCATCCCACTGTCCATTACTTTAAATTAGATTGATACACACAAAGCCCTTGGCAAAAATAATATTTTCTTCTCACAAACTACAAAGAAAAAAGTGAACTAGCCAGTATTTTTTAAAATGTGCTAGCAGAATAAAAAGTTATAAGCATTTTGGTTCACTTACATGTATGTGTTATTTAACACAAATTTAAATAGACTAATCTGCCAAACTTTCAGAAGGAAGGTAATTTTTTATTATAATTTGTTTATAATAAAATTTAAAAACACAACCTAGTATAAAATGCCAAAAATGTTACATATAATTTTAAGGGCAGCAAAATCCCATTTTCTGACAATTGGTTCTGGACTACGGTTATTAAACATGATTTTCCTGTAAAAAATGCAAATTGGCAAATTAGGCTCAGCAATTACAAGGCATAGATCCATTTACATCAATACTACTAAAACATATCACTTCTATTTATAGATCTCACCTGATAAATCCATAATATTTTTTTGCTGATGTAAAGCAATGAATTCTATTGAAGGAAATCCTGCTCACCAGTGTTTTCAGAAGGCAGTTTATTTAAAAAATGATTATGTTGTTTTACTACAATATTTAATTGTAGTAAAAAAGCAGTTGATATTTTAATTACTCACATTTTAATACTTTTGCAATAAAATGTGATGTTTTTCAAAATGGTAATTAAGAGAAGATACTATGGATAAACAGTAATTCCTATTTATAGATGCTATAGGAAACTGTTAAGGAATCCACAGTAATGCAGAAATTTCAAGGAAAGGAGAGCTGGACTGCAGGGGTCAGAAATATCAGGAAAAAAAGATAAACAGTAACCTTCCTTGGTTTGAGACAACGTAGTCCCATGAGATTTCCTGCACATCCGTTCACTTCTTCCTCACTACCCTAGTCCAGGAAACTACCACGACTCTCTCTCACCTAGGTGCCCTCACGGTGCTACGCATGATAGTGAAACTGATCGTTCCTTGCTTCCTTCTGAGACCCTCAGTCCGTTCTCAACATGGCGGCCAAAATGATTTTAAATCAGAAGGTACCACTTTTCTCCCTTAAGTAAATCCTCAGCTTCTTTTGTTAAAACACAAACCTTTTTCGTAACCCAAGGGCCCACATGATCTGGCCCCTGTTAGCTCTCCAGCTTGTCTGAGGTCCCCCTCTTCCTTCACTCTGGCTACACTGGTCACCTTTCCCTTTTAAGTAGGTTTCACTGGTAGGCTCCCTTTTGCGTGTTGCTTCTTTTGCCTGGAACACCCTTCTCTGCATTTTTCACATGGCTAACTTAACCAGGTCTCAACCTAAAGGTTACTTCTTTTTTATATATATAAATTGATTTATTTAATTTAATTTTTGGCTGCCTCGGGTCTTCATTGCTGCACGCGGGCTTTCTCTAGTTGCGGAGAGTGGGGTGCCACTCTTCGTTGCAGTGTGCGGTCTTCTCATTGCGGTGGCTTCTCCAGTTGCGGAGCACGGGCTCTAGACGCATGGGCCTAGAGTAGTTGTGGCATACGGGCTCAGGAGTTGTGGCTCGCGGACTCTAGAGCGCAGGCTCAGCAGTTGTGGTGCACAGGCTTAGTTGCTCCGTGGCATGTGGTACCTTCCCAGACCAGTGCTCAAATCCGTGTCCCCTGCATTGGCAGGCGGATTCTTAACCACTGGACCACCAGGGAAGCCCCTAAAGGTTACTTTTTTAAAAAGACTTCACTGATTGCTCCACCAAATCCAAATTAGGATCCTTCGGTTATTTTCTCTCATGCAAAGCCAATCGAGGGGCAGAACAACCAGGAGGATACTTAGAGCGCCAAACCGTAAAGGTCCCTAATATGACACTGGGAATGAGTATTACAGGGTGAAGAAAATATGTATTTATCACAATTTCTCTCAAGGGATAAAATCTTCGTTTTCCTTTTCACTGTAAAACCTGCTCCAGATCATAAATTAACGATTCATCAAATACTTAATGAACCAATTAATGACTATAGAGTCATAATACAGAATTCAATCACAGTACTGTTACTCTCAGTGTTGATCCTGTGTAGCTGTGAACCTCTGATAACTTATTTTTTTTAATTGGAATTAAAATAATAGCTGTCCAGCCCATTTCATGGTGTTTCCCAAAGATTAAATTAGGTGGTGAATGTGAAAAGGTGTCTTAATTCTGTAAAACACTTTTTTAGTATTTGTCAACATCATTAACTTGCCCAGTTAATTCCTGCTGAGGTCTCATACATTTCCTCTTGCATGGAGGACTGCAGCTGGGGTTGGAGAGCTATTTCTGTGCTCAATAGTATCAGTTTACCTTTTGAATTCCCCTGTCACTCAAGTTCATACATAGTAGTTGTCAGAGCAATGGTAGGAACCACTCAGAATTTGCCTATTATCTCAAACTGCAGATTCTTTAATAGATATTGACTGCCTCAATGTTTTGTCAAATTTTTTTTTCTTTCATGCTCTCCACAGTTACAAAGAATGTCTAATCTCTTGCCACTTTTCTAGGCATGTAAAAGAAAATTAACTCTCTGTATTGTCAATAAGAAATCAGCAAAAGTACATTTTGTAAAACATAATGTGATTAAGATTGTCTTACATTGTCTCAACTGAGGTTAAGACAAAGACTCGATGCCGATGCCGATGCTGCCGTGAGACGGCCACACAACGCATGATGCAGGGAGCCTGCTTCAGGGTCTGCGCACCATCTTCTCTCCTACAGTAAACCCTCCCCAAAGCTTGCACAGTCAAAGCACTCAAGACATTTTCCTTATATTAACCAAGTAAAGGCTTAATAAAATAGAGATCACTACCATGGGCTTTCATATTAAAAAGATTTAGGTGCACTACTGCCATTTTGAAATCTTATCAAACTCATTTAAATTGGATTCTATCTCTGCTGGAAAAGCTGGGGAAAAATACCCTTGATGATATGTTATTCCTAATGCGGAAAGACCTTACATCTCCACGGAGGTGGGGGTTACACAGTTACACAATTACCAGACAGGCAGTGAGAGAGCCCTCCGTGGAGCAATAACAGTTTTCAGCATCCTATGGCCACCTTACTACAGGGAAGGATGGAGATGGCATTAGATTGGTACAGACGAGGTATAAGTGGGACCCATAAAAAGCATCTATATTGGTTGCTTATTTTATGTGGAATGAACTGTTCAAAGACTTTCCTAATATCCGATATTAGGAAAATGTGATACTATGAGTCATCATAGTCATTCATGCCATAAAACTCGCATTTCCCTTTAAAGAGCTACGTTGTGTAAAAAAACAACAAAAGGGCTTTGCTATGTTATGTTTAATTAATGTGTACTTTAATGCTGCATATTTAGAGAACAAGTGTTTCTGCCTATGTTAGGTTAAACTGCCTGACTCATTTTCCCTCTCTCCACTCTTTAATAACACAGGAAATCAAAAACGGGGGAAAAAAAAGAGGACAGTGTTACGTTACAGCCTGGGTATTAATTTCCACAACACTGTTCTCAGGATGGTCTTTAATACCCTGTGAAGATGGTTTTAGACTTCAATGTCCTGTATTCACTGCTTATATATGCTTTACTGAAAATCTGTAAATCGGAGGCATAAGGCACAATGATTAGCTCTCATTTAACCCCCGTGGGGCTATTCCCCTTTGTATGTTAAACATAATGGTTTTAAACAGTTGATGAAATTCTCATAAACACTCTTTATTCGTTTCCAAAATTTACTTCCCATTATATTTTGCACTTATTATTATTATTATTGCATTATATTTAGCTTCATGATAGCTATTGTGAGACACATTGGAAAACAGACCTCTGGAGATGTTAAGTTGCAGCACTGTCAGAATCAAAGGCCAGACTGTGGTCCCTTCTGCCTTGTACAATTTCTGTGGAAGTAATGTATACCCCCAAAACCTCTTGATATTTACTAAATTCCCTATAGTTGGGTTCATCGGCATTAGTAACACCTACAACCTCTTTTTTTCTTTTTTCTGCGAAGAGTGAGAAAAATTTAAAAATTACAAACAAAAACTCAAAGACTTTCCCATTTCTAAAGGGGAAGTTGAGGGTCTCATTATATAAGAGATTATATGTAGAGATTTTCCCATTTCTAAAGCGGGAGTTAAGGGTCTCATTATATAAGAATATACTCCAGAGGAAATCATTCTAACCTGGAACATTCTAGGAGGTATTGTGAAGTCTTTCAAGGATTTTGAGAAGTCTTCTCTAGGAATATCCAGGGACATTCTAGTCATTGTTTATGGCTCCTGGTATCTCAAGTTTATGAGTCTACCTCGAGTCAAGTTTATGGTATCTCAAGTTTGAGTCCATCATTATTTAACTTCAAAACTATCCTTTCCCTCATACACTGTTGGTGGGAATGTAAACTGTACAGCCACTGTGGAAAACAGTATGGCATTTTCTCAAAAAACTAAATATAAAGCTACCATATGACCCAGCAACACTCCTGGGTATATATCCGAAAAAAATGAAAACACCAATTCGAGAAGATATATGCAACACAACGTTCACAGCAGCATTATTTACAATTGCCAAGATATGGAAGCAACCTAAGTGTCCACCAATAGATGAATGGATAAACAAGATGTGATTGATATATATATGTCTGTATATCTATATCTATACATATATATACACACAGTGCAATACTACCCAGCCATAAAAAAGGGTGAAATTTTGCCATTTGTAATAACATGGAAGGACTTGGAGGGTATTATGCTAAGGGAAGTAAGTTAGAGAAAGACAAAAACTATATATCACTTATATGTGGAATCTAAAAAATACAACAACGTAGTGAATGTAACAAAAAAAGAAACAGATTCACAGATATAGATAACAAACTACTGGTTACTTTTTTTGGACTTTCCAAAGAAAACTAAAATAATGGAACAGAAAAATTCTGAAGATACCATTTAAGAAAAATTACTAGGATAAACTGAAAGAACATACCATGTTTCAAGAGGAAATGGCCCAGAATGGTCAAAACAGAGCTATTCTAGCAAACTTCCAAGCTAAAGACCCTTTTGAGCAGCCAGTCAAAAAAGAAAAAAAAGGGAAAAAAGGACATTTTAGAATGGGGATGGGAAGCACAGCTCTTTAGTATCCATGGTAAATCCAAATCACTGAGAATAACAAGCTAGTACAGGTGGAAATAGATATTCACTAATTTCACAGGTACAGAATTAAACTATTTTCTACATTAATACTATAAATCAAATTGCCAAATCTATCCAGGCCCCATAATGAGGGGAGGTATTTCCAAAAACAAATTCAGCCTTTTAAAGGACAGAAGAAATGTAATCTACTTTCCCAACAAACGAGCTAATTCATTCACACCTATAAAGAATAATGTAGTTAATTACCACCAAACTCCATGTGTCTCACCAGTTAGATGCACCCTTCCAAGAGATGGCACACAATTACATAAAATGCATATTAGCAAGACAGTGAGTAAACAATACGAATTTTCTTATTTTATTAAAACCCCAATAATTAGAGAAGTAAAAGTCTTCATAACTTTTATGAAGTTATAGTATATTTTGAAAATATGACACATTTGCTTTCTCATTTTCTAAATATTTATCATAACATGAATTTAGATAATGTTTATCCTTTTTTGATAAGGGAAACAGCATTGGGTAGGCAAATTAACTGAAGCTAAAAGAAGTATTAAAATTGATTCTAGTTTTGACAAGATTTGATAGAATAAACTTTTGCAGTGTATGTTAGTTATATGTGTGTGTGCATGTGTGAATGCAGGTATTGTGTGTGTGTGTGTGTGTGTGTGTGTGTGCGTGAGAGACAGAGACAGAGAGAGAGAGAGAAGGAGAGAGAGAAAACAGGTTGTGCTAGCACTCCTTCCTGGTTAAACACAGAAGGCTCCATTACCATGGAAACCATGAAGAAAAGCATTTTTTTTTTCTCGTTTATTCTCTTCTCATATTTGGCAGGATATGAAGTAAAAATCAGGTTGCACTGATGTAGTCAGAACAGGATTTCAGTTATGACTGAAAATAATAGTGATAAAAAAGCTCCAATATTGCTAGTTAAGTATTATTACTGTTGGGGGCATATTACCAGTGGTGGTACTAAAGGCAGCATTACAGCATCTATATGCACCGAAACCAAGAATTTCTTAGTACGGCACTTAGCCATGATCCCTTAGCTAAGATTATGTAGATAATGGTAATATATGCTTATTAGATTTGTGAGTCAGGACAAGATTTGTACGACTAAACCCATCATCTTAAGCATGTAATAAAGAAAATATGAGCCCAATACATAAATATAAATATAGGAACAAATAAACAAAGGTCTTGCCCCCAAGGCTTACCACCTTGGCAGATAAATGCGATTATATGATTTCGTTCATCTATTTGTCAGTCACTTCTATGTGGACATTTGCTGCACACCAAATTCTGGAGATACAACACTGAATGAAACAAGGCTCCGTCTCTTGAGAGTCTTCAACAGAGCTGAGAAAAAAACCCATGTAAATAACTGAAAATACTGTGGTATGGAGGGAAGTTAGATAAAGGTCTGCACAAGGACAAATGTGAGCAAAGACATGCAGCATCTCTGAGCAGGGGTCAGGGGAAGAGGTAAAGGGCTTCCCAGGGGAATGACACAGGCACTTCACCAGTCAACACTAGTTACTGCTTTGGCAAACGTCAGCAGATTTCATATTTATGAGCTTAGGGTGGGGTCTAGATTCCTAGGCCTCACTCCCAGAATCTCTGATGCTGCATATCTGGGGAACAGTCTGGGAATTAATAATTTTAATATGCATCTCAGGTGATTCAGACACACGTGGTCCTGGGTGGAAAAAGACTGCGAGAAGGGCAGTACGAAAAGTCACAGGGAGGTACAGAAGGCTTTCTTCATGTGAGCAGATTATGAACTTTAATCAACAGGATGTGGGGCAACTAGAGAAACTTAACATGGGAAGTAGGGGGTCAAATTTGTGTTTCAGTAAGATCTCTAAGACAACAGTGTGGAGAAAGTATATGTATCTCATTCTTAACATCAATAAACCATGAAAATAACAAGCTATGATATTCTTCAGCAAAATGCTCATTGGAGCTTATTTTCCATTATTTCAAGTGGAAAGAATTATAATGCATAATAAATCAACCCAAATCCCTAACATTTTTCTAAAGCATATTGAAAATATCTACAAACTATTATTTCTGGATGGAACAATATGATTGTGAAACAACAGACCTTGTGAAGGGTACCATGGCTTCTCATAGGACCAGTGATATCAAAGATGCACACACCTTTAGTTGGTACTCAACCTAATGCATCTTTACTAAACTAAAAATTTACAAAAGTTTCCAATACAGAGATCAAGTGAAAATATTCTATGATGCTTTAGTTGCAAAAACCAGAAGGAGTTCTACCAGGAAAAGATGAACCTGATTGTCATCTGTGGGGTAAGTCTGTTCAAGGACTAGCCAGCCTGGACATAGATTAATTAGGTGGAAGCTGCAATAATCTAAGTGAGAAAGGATAGGGGTTTGAGCTAAGGAGAAGGGGAGCCAAGTAGGAAGAATGAATAGAGTGGAGAAGTAATGAAATTAAGAGATATTAAAAAGATAAGATCGACCAGGTAATAATCGTGGAGGATGAGTGAGTACTGGAAGGCAAAGGATGCCCAGGTTTCTGGGCTGAGTGATGGGGTAGCTGATGTTACCATTCACAGAGATAAAGAACACGTGAGGAGAGAAGGGAAAAGAAAGACAAGGGCAAAATAAGTTGTCCTAGAATATATGTTAAGGTCTAAAACTATTGCCATGTGGATGGTAACTATAAGAGCAGTTACTCTTCGACGCAGATATACAGAACAAATATATGGACGCCAAGGAGGGAAAGCGGGGGTTGGTGGTGGTGGGATGAATTGGGAGATTGGGATTGACATGTATACACTAATATGTATAAAATAAATAACCAAAAACAACCTGCTGTATAAAAAATAAATAAAATTCAAAAAAAAAAGAGCAGTTACTCTTCAAACAAACAGATGTAAAAATAGTTATTTAAATGGGAATATAACATGTTAGAAAAAAATATTTTCTAGGAGATATATTAGGATAGAGCCACGAAAGGTCGACAAGGCTAGCTGGTAGTTAGGATATCCAATCATTATATAAATAACAAAACTCCAAGAAATCTATGTGACCTAATATAATCATCACAAAATCTTTCATAAGAATATGTTCATTCAGAGGAACAGAGCTACAGCAGCATATGCAAAGCACAGGTTGAACCGGAAGCAGAGTACTGCAACGGTGTTTATTATCTCAATTACTAGGACCATTTATTTCATAGTTATTCATTAAGTATGTTAAACAGTTGGAGATAGATGGGTGTTTTAAATGTAAACAGTAACATTTCTGGATACTCATTAAAACACCAGGAGATGTCTATCTAGGCAAGAGACATAGTGATTCATTTAGCAAGTAAGGACTTACCATCTTTCTACTGTTAATATGATTTATTTAAGCATATCAAATCACATTCTCCCTTTAAGGGAGAAAACAAAATAGTTGAGCTAGGAGAAGTGTGTCTATTAAAAAATAACAGCACCTAAAAAATGCACCTCTGCCATCTTCAGTGGCAATTCCCACATGACATTACCAGGCAGCAGGCACCCAGTTGTAACCCTCAGGCTACTTCACAGGAAACACGGTAGTTGCTACAAAGGAATTGTATATCGTTCAGCCCCATTCTCTCAAGAGTAAGTTTCCTTGTTCAAAGAGGTTTGAAGGGGGTTAGGGTTAGTTTTCTCATCTTCTGGTGATACTGTGAGAGCAAGTGGAAACAAAGCTGTTTTTGTTACTTTCTGAAGCTCCTGTGTTAAATCCACTTGATGTCCTTGTTTAATACATTATTTTGTATTTAAATGTGCTCCAAAGCTATGTTTCAGTAAGCTTTATATTCTGCAACAAAAGATTGTTTACAGACATTTAAAAAATTGACTTCAGAATGTTAGCATTCAAGATGTCTGAAGGAAACAATAAGTAAGTGTAAACATTGGCCAAGAGAAAGGAATACGAAGTGAGATTTCCTTGAAAAGAGACTGGATGGTTAAAGCCTGCCAAACTTCCTTGTTGGAGAAAATAAAGATAATAAGGACCTCTCAGGAGATCAGTTCAACCAAGTAAACGTTTCTCTTTCACTGCTTTCCACTGCCATCAGGATGAGAAAGTCCCCACCCCACCCTTCACCCTAGTGCCTGCAGACAGTAAAAGACCTGCTGGAGAGGCAGTGGGAACGTTAATGACTCAAGAAAGCCTGCGGCGATGGAGAGACTAGCTTGTTAGGGAAACTCAGATTCAAGCAGCAGGAATCTAAATGTGGTGCAGCCACCAGACCCCAGAATATCTGGAGGCAGGCAGCATCCTAAACACAGTACCTTTCACACTCATACCTCCATATCTGCACAGCTGCAACATAAAACACACAAGCAAATGAAGACATGCCAACACTATCCTTTTCCTCAAAGGACTTCAAATACCATAAAGAAACTAGTTTTTAAAAAAAGGAAAACCTACGTAAATCTGGGTTATATCAGTGTTTTTCAACTTCCACGGCTATTGCCCTCATCCTGGTCCTTGCCATGCCTGGATGGTTACAGTAGTCTCCTAAAAGATGCAACTATCTTCAGGCTCTTGCCAATATCACCTACTCTACACCCCATTTTGAGATTCTGATGTATCTCTTGATCACGCTCCTTCTACCAGCACCTCCTTCCCAATCTCTTCTATTATCTCAAAAGCCTTTAATGGAGGGTCTCCATTGCCTACTAAATAAAATCCAAGCAGAAATCCAAGGTCCAACACACCATTTTAGCCTCATGCCTAATTAATCCTCAGTGTGATCTCTATATTTCAGGCATTCTAGGGCCCTTCCTCTCCTTGAATGTTATTATTACTAACAATCATGTTCTCAAGCTGTGGATAAACAAAAACATCAGCTGTGTCACACTGCTTTATCTACTCGCTCCAGAAACTATCAGACAAGCTATGCACAGCCTTATTTCCTGATTGTGTGTCTTTATTGCCGCTTTGAAATGGAAATTTCTTAAGGGTGCTGATAACATCTTTTACAACTTTTTGCCCTTCACAACAGATTAGTAACTGAATAAACAATTAAAACAACATGAAGGGCTTCCCTGATGGCACAGTGGTTGAGAGTCTGCCTGCCGATGCAGGGGAGATGCAGGGGACGTGGGTTCGTGCCCCGGTCCGGGAAGATCCCACATGCCGTGGAGCGGCTGGGCCCGTGAGCCATAGCCACTGAGCCTGCGCGTCCGGAGCCTGTGCTCCGCAACGGGAGAGGCCACAACAGTGAGAGGCCCGCGTACCGCAAACAAACAAACAAACAAAAAAACCAACATAAAAAAAATAAGAGAATGCTGAGTCTTTCACACTATTTAAAGGTGGTTGGACAGTCTCTTAGAACAGTATTTTAAATACAAATTAACACACAGCAACATGATGTATGCTGTTGTCCATGTACTGTACATTAAGAAACACTTGTTGAAAATTCCATTTTATTACTCAAAGTGTAATCCAAGGACATACATCATTGGTATCACCTGGGAGCTTGTCAGAAAGGCAGACTCTGGCTCCACTTCAGACCTACTGAGTCAGAATCTGTATTTTTAACAAGATTCCTGGATGATTAGTACGACATTAACATTTTAGAGCCACTGGTCATCCAGCACTGTAGGCTGGGGCCCCTCATTACTGATTATATCTACACAGCATTAAATTCTTTAGAGGCCCCAAACACTAAAAATACACCCTCTTTCTGTATGCAATTTAAAATGACTATAATAAAATTTAGAAGTATAAAGCTCTGATTTCTCTTCCACTAATGAATACTCCAATGCCTTTCTTAAAAATATTAAATTCTTTCATAAGATATTTTTGAGGATATTTTGCTGATGTGCTACACGTGGGCTTCATCTATCTTTTGGGTAATTCAACACAGTATTTAGAAAATACAAAATTTTATTAACAGTTTAAATATTGTGAGGTCTAGCAATCAAAATCTGTAGCTGTTGTTTTCAAACACATGACCCCCAACCTAGATCCTCATAAAGCTTACCACCTTCTGATCCATCTGCCACAACTGGTTCTTTAGCACTTGTTGCCCTCAGCCCAAAGAGCTTCAGGAGCCTCAGAGAATAAACTCTTCAGCCTGACACTGCTTCATCTCTTTCACCTTGTGTCACACTACAAGACCTTGTCCTCTTCCAGACACACATTTTATGCACAGTCCTAACTCTACACCTTAACCCAAATTTCCACTGCTTGGAAAATGTTCCTCCTTGTTTTCTGCTTGTTTGAGCTCAGTCCTGAAGGTTATACACAAGTATAATCCAAGAACATGAAATTCATTGACTACCCTAAAACCCCAATATCCCAAATACCCACCTACTTCCTGCAGTGCTTATATTTACTTTTGGCACTCACATTCCACACACACTAGTGTGTGCAACCATGTGTGGTTTTTTTTGTCTTTTTGTGTACAATTGGCCCAGTAGACTAAGTTCCATGTATTATGCCTCTGAGATTCCCGTGACCTTTAGGAATACTCTAAAGAGGCAAGGGAGGCGATGAGTATGTGTTATTGATAACACAATGAAGATAAACTAAAAAGAAAAAAAGGCATGAATTAATGTATTCTATAGCCAAAGATAAATTATTTGGGGATTATATGAGCAATGCCTCCCTCTTTCAATAGTTTTAGAGTTGACCACATTTCCAATTTGTAGTTGAGTGTTAGAGTGCTTAGGACAGAAGTTATTAATTATTGCAACTGCAGATCTGATCATACAAAATAAAGATTGTAAGGCTCTTCATTAAGTACTTTAACCAGAAACCTCACCAGAAATACCTGTAGATTAAAAATGCAATTAAAAAGAAATAATTTGTAAACATCATAGGTTTTTAAAGTCCCATAATATCTCCAGAATGTTAATGTAAATTTAAATTGAAACTCAGTATAGTCTTGAATCACGTACAGCAATATTTACTACAGGAGTGACTTTTTAAAAATTAACTTTTATTTTGATTAATAATAATAGTTTTTTAAAAGAATGACTATTTAAAATCTCAGCTAATTTCTTAATCTAAATAATGGTGATTTTTGCAAAACCGGACTCTATCATCTCTTTTAAAACTTTAATATAGAGTTATAATACGTGCTGTTGAAATAGAATTCTGAAGTTATGTAATGTTAAATATATACACAAACCATCATCTTCACATAATGTTCAAATAATATTCCCATGGTCCATCAATTAACTTGATATAATGGTATAAGGTTACTCATATATCATACAAAATTGCTACACACAAAATAAGACTGAGGTCAGTCAGCCTGTTCCTGGTTGTGGGCACCAGTGGAGCTCGAAGTTCACTGGGCTGGCCACTTGCCCCTGGGAGTAGGTGGGGTTGTGGTGTCCTTGCAGTGAGCTGCGGCACCAAAAAAAGCCATTTGGCTGACAAGGTCTCGGTGCTCCACCCAGGTGTCAGGCCTGTGCCCCTGAGGTGGGAGAGACGAGTTCAGGACACTGGTCCACCAGAGATCTCCCGGCTTCATGTTATATCAAACAACGAATGCTCTCCCAGAGATCTCCATCTCAACGCTAAGACCCAGCTCCATTCAACAACCAGCAAGCTACATTGCTGGACACTCTATGCCAAATAACTAGCAAGACAGGAACACAACCCCACCCATTAGCAGAGAGGCTGCCTCAAATCATAATAACGTCACAGAAACCCCAAAACACACCACCAGATGCAGTCCTGCCCACCAGAAAGAAAAGATCCAACTTCATCCACCAGAACACAGGCACTAGTCCCCTCCACAAAGAAGCCTACACAAGCCACTGAACGAACCTTAGCCACTGGGGGCAGACACCAAACACAACGGGGACTACAAACATGCAGCCTGCAAAAAAGAGACCTCATGGCTTCCCTGGTGGCACAGTGGTTGAGAGCCCACCTGCCGATGCCAGGGACATGGGTTCGGGCCCCGGTCTGGGAAGATCCCACATGCCGCGGAGCAGCTGGGTCTGTGAGCCATGGCTGCTGAGCCTGCACATCTGGAGCCTGTGCTCCGCAACAGGAGAGGCCCACAAGAGTGAGAGGCCCGCGTACCGCGAAAAAAAAAAAGAAGACCCCAAAAACAGTAAGTTAAGCAAAATGAGAAGGCAGATAAACACGCAGCAGATAAAGGAACAAGGTAAAAACCTACCAAACAAATGAGGAGGAAATAGGCAGCCTACCTGAAAAAGAATTCAGAGTAATGAGAGTAAAGATGATCCAAAATCTTGGAAATAGAATAGACAAAATGCAAGAAATGTTTAACAAGGACCTAGAAGAACTAAAAAGCAAACAAATAATGATGAACAACATAATAAATAAAGTTAAAAATTCACTAGAAGGGAACAATAGCAGAAAAACAGAGGAAGAAGAGCAGATAAGTGACCTGGAATATAAAACAGTGGTAATAACTACTACAGAGCAGAATAAACAAAAAAAAAGAAAATAATTGAGGACACTCTTAGAGACCTCTGGAACAACATTAAATACACCAACATTCGAATTACAGGGGTCCCAGAAGAAGAAGAGAAAAAGAAAGGGACTGAGAAGATATTTGAAGAGATTATAGTTAAAAACTTCCCTAATATGGGAAAGGAAATAGTCAATCAAGTCCAGGAAGTGCAGAGAGTCCCATACAGGATAAATCCAAGGAGAAACATGCCAAGACACATATTAATCAAACAATCAAAAATTAAATACAAAGAAAAAATATTAAAAGAAGCAAGGGAAAAAGAACAAATAACATACAAGGGAATAAGGTTATCAGCTGATTTTTCATCAGAAACCCTGCAGGCCAGAAGGGAGTGGTAGGGTATATTTAAAGTGATGAAAAGGAAAAACCTACAACCAAGATTACTCCACCAGCAAGGATCTCATTCAGATTCAATGGAGAAATCAAAGCTTTACAGACAAGCAAAAGCTAAGAGAATTCAGCACCACCAAACCAGCTTTACAACAAATGCTAAAGGAACTTCTCTAAGTACGAAAACACAAGAGAAGGAAAAGACCTACAATAACAAACCGAAAACAGTTAAGAAAATGGTAATAGGAACATACATATCAATAATTACCTTAAATGTAAATGGATTAAATGCTCCCACCAAAAGACACAGACTGGCTGAATGGATACAAAAACAAGACCCATATATATGCTGTCTAAGAGACCCACTTCAGACCTAGGGACACATGGAGACTGAAAGGGAGGGGATGGAAAAAGATATTCCATGCAAATGGAAATCAAAAGAAAGCTGGAGTAGCAAACATCATATCATATAAAACAGACTTTAAAATAGAGACTATTACAAGAGACAAAGAAGGACACTACATAATGATAAAGGAATCAATCCAAGAAGAAGATATAACAATTGTAAATATTTATGCACCTCAATACATAAGGCAAATGCTAACAGCCATAAAAGGGGAAATCAACAGTAACACAATCATAGTAGGGGACTTTAACACCCCATGTTCACCAATGGACAGATCATCCAAAATGAAAATAAATAAGGAAACACAAGCTTTAAATGATACATTAAACAAGATGTACTTAAGTGATATTTATAGGACATTCCATTCAAAAACAACAGAATACACTTTCTTCTTAGTACTCATGAAAAATTCTCCAGGATAGATCATATCTTGGGTCACAAATCAAGCCTTGGTAAATTTAAGAAAATTGATATCGTATCAAGTATCTTTTCCAACCACAATGCTATGAGACTAGATAACAATTACAGGAAAAAAATCTGTAAAGAATACAAACACATGGAGGCTACACAATACACTACATCAAAACCAAGAGATCACAGAAGAAATCAAAGAGGAAATCAAAAAATACCTAAACAAATGACAATGAAAACACAACAACCCAAAACCTATGGAATGCAGTAAAAGCAGTTCTAAGAGGGAATTTATAGCAATACAATCCTACCTCAAGAAACAAGAAACATTTCAAATAAACAACCTAACCTTACAGCTAAAGCAATTAGAGAAAGAAGAACAAAATAGCCCCGAAGTTAGCAGAAGGAAAGAAATCATAAAGATCAAATCAGAAATAAATGAAAGAGAAATGAAGGAAACAATATCAAAGATCAAAAAAACTAAAAGCTGGTTCTTTGAGAAGATAAACAAAATGATAAACCGTTAGCCAGACTCATCAAGAAAAAAAGGGAGAAGACTCAAATCAACAGAATTAGAAACTAAAACAGCGAAGTAACAACTGACACTGCAGAAATACAGAGGAGCATGAGAGATTACTACAAGCAACTATATGCCAATAAATTGGACAGGCTGGAAGAAATGGACACATTCTTAGAAATGCACAACCTTCTGAGACTGAACCAGGAAGAAATAGAAAATATAAACAGACCAATCACAAGCACTGAAATTCAGACTCTGATTAAATATCTTCCAACAAACAAAACCAAGGACCAGATGGATTCACAAGTGAATTCTATCAAACATTTAGAGAAGAGCTAACACCTATCCTTCTCAAACTCTTCCAAAATATAGCAGAGGGAGGAACACTCCCAAACTCATTCTATGAGGCCACCATCACCCTGATACCAAAACCAGACAAAGAGTCACAAAGAAAGTAAACTACATGCCAATATCACTGATGAACATAGATGCAAAAATCCTCAACAAAATACTAGCAAACAAAATTTGACAACATATTAAAAGGATCATACAACATGATCAAGTGGGATTTATTCCAGGAATGCAAGCATTCTTCAATATACACAAATTAATCAATGTGATAAACCATATTAACAAACTGAAGAAGAAAAACCATATGATCATCTCAATAGATGCAGAAAAAGCTTTTGACAAAATTCAACACCCATTTATGATACAATCCCTCCAGAAAGTAGGCACAGAGGGAACTTACCTTAACATAATAAAGGCCATATATGACAAACCCACAGCCAACATCAGTCTCAATGGTTAACAACTGAAACCATTTCCACTATATCAGGAACAAGACAAGATTGTCCACTCTCATACTATTATTCAACATAGTTTTGGACGTTTTAGTCATAGCAATCAGAGAAGAAAAAGAAATAAAAGGAATCCAAATCGGAAAAGAAGAAGTAAAGCTGTCACCGTTTGCAAATGACATGATACTATACATAGAGAATCCTAAAGATGTTACCAGAAAACTATTAGAGCTAATCAATGAATTTGGTAAAGTAGCAGGATACAAAACTAATGTACAGACATCTCTTGCATTCCTTTATACTAATGATGAAAAATCTGAAAGAGAAATTAAGGAAACACTCCCAGTTAACACTGCAGTGAAAAGAATCAAATACCTAGGAATAAACCTACCTAAGGAGAAAAAAGACCTGTATGCAAAAAACTATATGACACTGATGAAAGAAATTAAAGATGATACCAACAGATGGAGAGATATACCATGTTCTTGGATTGGAAGAATCAACATTGTGAAAATGACTCTACTACCCAAAGCAATCTACAGAATCAATGCAATCCGTATCAAACTACCAATGGCATTTTTCACAGAACTAGAACGATAAATTCTACAATTTGTATGGAAACACAAAAGACCCCGAATAGCCAAAGCAATCTTGAGAAAGAAAAACGGAGCTGAAGGAATCAGGCATCATACACAAAAATAAACTCAAAATGCATTAAAGACCTAAATGTAAGGCCTGACACTCTAAACTCTTAGAGGAAAACATAGGCAGAACACTCTATGACATAAATCACAGCAAGATCCTTTTTGACATACCTCCTAGAGAAATGGAAATAAAAACAAAAATAAACAAATGGGACGTAATGAAACGTAAAAGCTTTTACACAGCAAAGGAAACCATAAACAAGACCAAAAGACAACCCTCAGAATGGGAGAAAATATTTGCACATATGTTTACGTATAGTTGATTCACTTTGTTATAAAGCAGAAACTAACACACCATTGTAAAGCAATTATACTCCAATAAAGATGTTAAAAAAATAAGGTTGAGATTATATGAGGATATTAGGTAACAGAAAATAAATTAAAACATGCATAAATATAATTTTAAAGTGACAAGTCTATTCAAGCCTATCTCATTATCTTCTAGTCTTAAAATTTTTGTTTCCCAGTCTCCTAAACAATATTCAAATCACTTTAAAATAGTCACATTGAAAATGATTCATATTTAGAGATATGCAAATAAATAACTCAGATTTGCCTCAATCCCCAAATACCAATTTTAAAAACCGGAATATTTTTAGGTCTTTTCATTCTTACCCTAACAAAATTTCATATTTTTGTCTCATTGTATATATTCCTTGTTCAAGCAGATGTTATTAACAAATAAAAGCAGAAGGAAAAACAGAGAAATATCTGGGTAAGTATAGCTTCTATGGTTTACTTACTTTTTACTTTATCATTTAGTCATTAATAAAGATTAAGTTCCTATATGCATGTCTACTCTAGAGGATTGAAAAATTTCAAAGTAAATAGAACTATGTCACTGACATTCAAATATAGAAAAATTTTAAATATTGCAAAATACAAGCTTATTTAATGAAACAAGTTGCACTATTCATTATCTGCCACTCAGTCAACTTCATACTGTATGGATCAGTTAAGAAAAAAATACAGTTTAAGAAAAGTGGTTGAATGGCCACTATATGGAGAATCCAAAAAAAAAACAACAAAAAACAAGAGACAAATTCCTTCCTATATTTTAGCATTTCAAGAGTTACAGTGTAAGTAAATTAAAGGAAGCTTAAAGATTGCCATATCCAGAGAATGTTCAATTCATCTGGCTTCACATGTTTCAGAACTTACTCCAGGTACAGGCTTCAAATACACAACGTTCTCAAAGGAAATACAAAAACAAAACAAAACAAAACAGCTATCCCATCAAACTTTAAATGAATAAATATCCATGTCACATGAGATATTTCAGACAATTCTAAAATTTCAATAAAAATTGTTGGAAAGACTGGACAGCCACATGCAAAGGAATGAAACTATACCTCTATCTTACACTGCCCACAAAAATCAACTCAAAATGCATTAAAATTTTAAATTTAAATTCTGTAACTGTAAAACTCCTGGCAGAAAATATAGAGAGTAAGGTCCTTGACATCAGTCTTGGCAATGATTTTTTTTGGATTTGACACCAAAAGCAGAAGCAACAAAAGAAAAAATAAACAAGTGGCACTGCATCAAACTAAAAAGTTGCACAGCAAAGGAAACCATCAACACAATGAAAAGGCAACCTATGGAATGGGAGAAACTAGTTGCAAATCATATATCTCATACAGGGTTAATATCTAAAATATATAAAGAATTCACACAACACAATAGCAAAAAAAAAAAAAAACCCAAACAATCTAATTTTACAATGGGCAGAGGATTAAATAGACATTTTTCCAAAGAAGACATACACATGGCCAACAGGTATATAAAATGGTGCTCCAGATCACTAATCATCAGGAATGTGTAAATCAAAAACACAATGAGGTATGACCTTACACCCCTTAGAATGACTATTCTCAAAAAGACAAGAGATAACAAGTGATGGTGAGGATGTGGAGAAAAAGGAACTTTTGTGCACTGTTGATGAGAATGTAAATTGGTGCAGCCTCTACAGAAAACAGTATGAAGGTTCCTCAAAAATTTTTAAAAACTACCATATGATATGGCAATCTCAGTTCTGGCAATGCATCCAATGGAAATGAAAACAGGATCTTGAAAAGATATCTGCACTCCCATGTTCATTAAAAAGCATTATTCACGGGCTTCCCTGGTGTCGCAGTGGTTGAGAGTCCGCCTGCCGATGCAGGGGACACGGGTTTGTACCCCGGTCTGGGAAGATCCCACATGCCGCAGAGCAGCTGGGCCCGTGAGCCATGGCTGCTGGGCCTGCGCATCCGGAGCCTGTGCTCCGCAACAAGAGAGGCCACAGCAGTGAGAGGCCTGCATGCCACAAAAAAAAAAAAGCATTATTCACAATAGCCAAGACATGGGAACAACCTAAGTCTCCACTGATGGAGTGGACAAAGAAAATGTGGTATGTATAAAATGGAATATCATTCAGCCAGGAATATTTCTGAATATTAATCAGAAAGGACATCCTGCTATTTGTCACGACATGGATGGAACTTGAGGGCACTATGCTAAGTGAAATAAGTCTGACAGTAAAACACAAATACTGCGTAGTATCACTTATATGTGGAATCCAAAAAAAAAAAAAAGTCAAATTCATAGAAACAAAGAGTAGGAAAGTGATTGCCAGGGCTGGAGGACAGGGAAATAAGGAGAGGTTGGTAAAAGGGTACAAACTTTTGGCTATAAGATTAACAAGGTCTGAGGATTTAATGTATTATATGGTGACTCTACCTGATAACACTGTATTGTGTAATTGAAATTTGCTAAGAGAGTAGAACTTAAATGTTCTCACACACACACACACACACACACACACACACTAAGATGAGTATGTGAGGTGATGGACATGTGAATTATCTAGAGGAGGAAACCCTTTCACAACACATATGTATATCAGATCATCATGATGCACTTTTTTCCTTTAATGTATTTTTTTAAGTCTTTATTGAATTTGTTACAATATTGCTTCTGTTTTATGTTTTGGTTTTTTGGCCGTGAGGCATGTGGGATCTTAGCTCCCTGACCAGGGTTTGAACCCATACCCCCTGCACTGGAAGGCAAAGTCTTAACCACTGGACCGCCAGGGAAGTCCTGATGCACACTTTAAATATCTTAAATTTTCATTCATCATTTGTACCTCAAAAAGGCTAAAGAAAAAGGAAAGTGAACAGCTCTCAGTCACATAAGAAATTTTTCTCTGCAATGTGGACCAAGAATAAGATGTTTATAAAGTGTATTTTAGTTTGCTTAAAGACTTAACTGAATTTCCTATTTATCAATTTCACTAAAGGAAAGTTCTTTGAATCTCATATTTCAGCAGTAAAATGACGGTAGTAGTTGTCAGCAGTCAGCATCACTCTGAACTAGCCACTTTTCAACAGTGAGCATTACAGATATACTGACTGCTGGTAAAACTCTTCCATCCATGGTTTTTTGGGTTAAGTATGAGGTAAATACGACATTTTATAATAAGTTATCAAAAATACTAATGCTTTAATATCTATTTTCCAACAAGTAAAGGAACAAATCACCCTTAAAAGATACGACAAAAATTGATTCATGACATCTCAAAGGATGATATTTCCAAAAAAACACCTGTGTAGGTCAGAATTAACCTTTGGGTGCTTTAAGGTGCATAAGCCAGCCCTGCCACAGGACATTTAATTTTCCTCCTTATATAAAGTTCAGATAAAATTGTACTGCACTGTCTCAGATTGCCTACAGAAGAACTTTAAAATTCTTCTCCTTTCATTCTTTGGGATGATTTTTCTGTTCTTTCTTATTTTTTAAAAAAATATTGTTTTATCCTGTCTGGCTTATCCCTCTCTGCTTTGCATCCTTAGCACATGAGCTAAAGACAGAAGGAAATGGAATCTTCCCTCACCTAGCACTTCGCCCAGAAGGGTGACGGCCACCCACAGTCTAACCTGAGCCACCACCGTGAGGTCCCTGAGACAAGGCTTCTGGTAATTTTTTTTTTTTTTTTCAAATCAATTCTCCATTTAGGTTGATCATCTACCAGATGCAAGTGTGAAAGGGCACTGTGACCATATTAAACCCCACAAGGAACTACAAAATATGCCTCTTTGAAAGACTCCTGTCCATCCAAAGGAAAAAGACATCACACATTCCCTTTACGTACCAGCAAAGCCGATTACCACATGGCATGTTCCTCATGAAAAACTCATGACCTGAGTAATCATACTGCTGACCACATTACAGTTTTGAAAACAAGAACCTGGACTGACATGAACATCCTGTCTGGAGTCCTAACAATTCAGTGGGCAACAATCCTAATACAACACTGAAAAGCAGAACATGGTTTCTCACAATACACACAGCTGAGCTTCACTTGTTGCAGGACAGCTTAGAACAAATCAGTCTGAGTAGAAAGTTGTCTGAGGCACCCAGATAACATGCCTGTCTGCAAAGGGAGAAGAGGAAACTGGGACTGGACACAGGAGATTTAGAAAAAGGGAAAACAGAAAAGGTAATTCAAAAACAAAGATATGAAAACATGTATAAAGCTATTTGGGAGCACAACTGTTAGTTTGGAAAGGTGGGCATATAAATTAAAGTAAGAAGAAGGAAGGAAGGAAGGCATAATACATGTCTCAGGTTCCAACTATTAAAATTTATTTATCTCTTTAGATTCTAATCTGCTCTCAGTGGTTCCTTCATCACAGTATGAGGATCACGATGTTTTGAAAATGGCTCTGGGAATATTCTGGCTGCCTAGACAACAAGCTGGCTGGGATGGGGGGCTCCCCTGTCTGGGGGGCTCCCCTGTCTCCTGACAGGAGGGGCCAGGCAGGCTTAGTTTCCCATGACTTGCAGCTACCTACAGAGGAAACTGTAATATCTCAGATGCTCTAAGGTCTGCAACACTGGACAGCTGGCATTTCCAGGCTTTTAAACAGCTGGCATCCTAAATTCAGGCTCTCTGGCACCCATCAGCCTGGGTGTCCCCCTCTGACAGCATGTCCCCAGAAGCACCCCAGCCTTGACACATTTCTCTATGGAATAACAGGAGGAAGAGGGGGCCCCATGCTTTCTCTTCTCTTGTTGATCCTTGGCTAGGTATATTGTCCCAATAAAGTGTGTTCCTTAACTATGGAGGCTTTACAGAATTTGTCCTGAACCCTGGGCCATAAAAGGCAGAGACCCAGATGGTTCTCATAAGAGACAACAGAGACACAGAAGGAAGCCACCTTGCCCTACCTTCATATATAGGCAACAGAAAGTCATCCTCCATTGCTAAAGTCATGGGTTAAAAAGAATAAAACAAGGGCATAGAGAGTAATTCAAATGTAAATATAAGCATTGACTTACATATCAATAACCTAAAGGAAACCAGGCAGAATTTTAACTAACTGCTTTAGCTTTTTTTTTTTTTTGCCCTTTTTGGTTTACATGGGATTGTGTTTGTGGGCTAAATCTCTGAATGTCAGTTGCAGGGATATAGACATTTGTATTCCCCTGACCTAAAAATACAGAAAGCTATTGGTGAGGGCATGTTCAGAAAAAGAGATGCCGATTTTTATGAGCATAAAAATAATCTTCTAAAAATAATACGCTGGGCTCCCCTGGTGGCGTAGTGGTTGAGAGTCCACCTGCCGATGCAGGGGACACGGGTTCATGCCCCGGTCCGGGAAGATCCCACATGTCGCTGAGCGGCTGGGCCCGTGAGCCATGGCTCCTGAGGCTGCGCGTCCGGAGCCTGTGCTCCGCAGCGGGAGAGGCCACAACAGTGAGAGGCCCGCGTACCGCAAAAAAGAAAAAAAAAAAAGATAAAGAATAAAGGAAGGAGGGCAAGCAAGACATACTCAGTGAGGTCCTGTTTAGCTTAGTTCCCATCCCAGGCCCTTCACCGGATCCTGGTACCAATCTCTGAAACAGGCACAAAACAACAATGCCTAATGTGCTATTGTCAGCATCTCCATCAGCCGGCAATTTCTTCAGTGGCCCACTTACCAAATGTCTTCAGAAAAAGAAAAAAGGAGAATTTTTAAAAATGAATTCCAGAGAGACGCTAACTCAAAAACTTTCTGAATCATGACTATTTCTCAGATACTATTTTCTTTCTTGTGAGAATGAATTCAACCTCCAAGGAACCTGAAGGCTGAGAGGTGGAGCCCTTTGCCTAAATTTGTGAGCACACACATCAAAAAGAACCCAGGAAGTGTACCTGGCTTTTACTACAGTCTGTATAATAAAGGTCAATCTCTAGGTCACCTAGGTGGGGGACTGGGAGAGAGAGAGAGAATGAATATGAATACATAATGAATAAAGTGAACACATAATTAAAAGGCAGTAGACATAATATATCTGAATATAAATCCATACTAGAAAGATCTTTCAAATTTACAGAAATAACGTGAATTTTTAAAATAAAGTGTAAATTTGGGTTGAATTGAAATTTAAAATCAGACATAATTCTAGTCATTAACTCTTGAATTACTGATAGTCGAATAAAGATTATACACCCTCATTCTATCTACCTTGTCATTTGTACCTGTTAGCAAAAGTGTTATTTTTATAGTGCAGCCTTTCAAAAATTTACACCAAAATCTTAAGATGCTTTTAAACTAAGAGATGGAAAAAGAGAGTTAGCATACCCTTATCTCTCACAAAAAGCAACAGAATGTAAAATATTTATTATTCTTCATCATTATCTTTGAAAACTAAGTGTCTATTCCTTTACAAAGTCATGAGTTCTTTAAATACAGTGATCATCTTCATGAAAAATGTTTTTTCACCGCTGTTCAAAGTTAGCTGTTACTGAGACATAATGATGAAATTCATTACAAGTTTCTTGGCAAGCAAGAGATTTTAGCTTTCTGAATGAACAAAGTGATGCTGTGTAAGAGAGAAATGACAACCAAATAAGCCACAGCCTTAGAAAAACCAGTAGTTCTTACAGCAAATATGAAATGATTTCAAATACAATCTTCAATGATTTGTACTGACATAAAATGGATTGAGGATCATTTTTTTCCTTTTTAAGATATATTTACATGCCACTGGGACTTGAGCCTGTGATAAATACACACTCTGAACATATATATTTAAAGCTAATGAATTACATCATATTACTTATTACTTCCCTCCCTTATTCACTCCATAAACATTTCATAAGAGATTCTTAATAGCAGGTAAGCGCTATGTTTTCTGTTGGGCCCATCACAGGGAGCTGCAGAAAGACAGTGCCTGACCTTGTGGAGTTTACAGTACAGTGAGCATGACAGAAATTACATGAATAATCACGCACAAAGATGGAATTATATTGTGTTAAGTGCTATTAATGGGCGCCCTGAGAGACCACTGAGAATGAGATCTCAGGGCAGAATCCTTAGAAAAAATTAATAACTACATATTTTTAAAAACCATTCATGAAGAATATGGTAAAAACTTGAAAAAAAGGGCTAAACAAACTGCCACCTATGGCAGACAAAGCACCAATATTTGTATTGAATGAGGTGTTCCTTCAAATGAGTAAGGAAAGCCTCTTACATAATTTAAAAATGCAAGTGAAAACAGCTTAAGAAGGACCTGCCACTTCTCACTAGTCAGACTAAGAAAATTAAAAAAGACTGATCATAAACAATATTGGTGAGTAGCTGGCATGAAAAGTGCTTTCATAGACTCATGGAAGGTTTGGCAACTGACCTGGAGTGAACTTTGGCAAGATCTATTATCACTGTGAAAGCACAAGTCCTTTGACCCAACATTTTATTTCAAGAATTCACCCTATAGATATATTTAAACATGTATATAGAAATATTTTAGTAATATATATTGTAGCATTGTTTTAAAAACAAAGACTGAAAACTATAAATTATCTTAATGTACATTGATAGACTGATTCAATAAATGAAATTATATCCACACAATGAAACACTGCACAGTTGTTTTTAAAAAAGAATCAAATCCTCAGGTACTAATATAGTAAGATCTTAAAGATACATACTTTTAAGTGGGGAAAAGTAACCAACGGTTATGACAGTGAATGTAGTATTCATTCATTCACAAACATTGATGCTGGCATAAAAGTTAAAATGTTTTACTGTAAAGTTACTGCAAATTAAATACTTGATCATTTCTGGGCATGAAGCCAAGGGGTCTGAGGTGGCAAAGAGACTTTCATGTCATTGTACAGCTACTTTTTGTTTGACTTTTTAACTCTATGCATGGATACAAATTTTTCAATGAAAAAAAAAATTGGTTGAGAAAAGTCAATTTAAACAAAGAGTAGCATTGCTCCTGGAACTTTATGGTCTGAGAGAAGATGAGGTAGGTATTATATGTTGGTCATATATATGGCATATATTGTCATATAACTGATTTTATATAATAAGTGCAGACAGTAGTCTGGTTTTCTTTTAACTTGTTTAAGAAATAAAAACTCATCCTCAAGAATGAAACAAAAGAGCTACAAGTTCTTAAATATGCTTTGAGTCATCTGAGAAATTTATCCATTGGTAGACTTCAATCATCAGAAGTTTATGCAAAGATGATTCAAGAAGGAGAAAGAAACTAGCAGACATTTACAGAAGGCACAGTTATGGAGCCAGACACCGGCACTTCACATAGTTTCATTCATTAGTTCAAAAAATTCAGAAGCTGTGCTGTGCACTAGGGGTACTGAAAACAAGTCATATAAGATCTCTACTTTTATTAGTCTTTGAGTATGGTGGAGAAAACACATCATAAACAAGAAAACAAATAAGGTTGTTACAGATAGGATAAATGCTATAAAGAAAAGAAAGTAGAACCAATGATATAAAAGCGTGTGTGTGTGTGTGTGTGAGTGTGTGTGTGTATTGGGGATAGCAGACCTTAGGATTGCTATGTGTTTGTCATTAAGACAATAAGAAATTCTTTGAAACATCCAATCTGGTTTAGAAGGCTTCTTCCTCAAAGACTTGACCACACGAAACCTACCTATGATGTTCCTCAAGACAGAACTTGGTTGTGCACTTTTAAAACAAGTTCTAACAATGAACTAGGAAACCAAAAAAAAAAAAAAAAAAAAAAATCCAGTATACTGATTGGGAGACAGAAACTGTTGCTAGCATTCAGTTCTACAACATTTTAAAATGTAGGGACTTCCCTGGTGGTCCAGTGGCTAAGAATATGCCTTCCAGTGCAGGGGACGTGGGTTCGATCCCTGGTCGGGGAACTAGATCCCACATGCCATGGGGCAACTAAGCCTGTGCAGCACAACCAGAGAGCTGTGTGCCGCAACTAAGACCTGACACGGCCAAAAATAAATAAATATTTTTTTTTAATTTTTAAATGTAAGAAGATGTTAAACACATCCACACATCCAAACAACTCCAAGGTTCCAAGAGTCAAAAACACCACCATGTCCAACTGGGCTTCTACAGTTTGTTAAGACATTCACAGGTTGGTGTCTGAAATAACACAGCTTCTCAAAAGATCTTATAAGCAAACTATCCCATCAGCTCTAAAGAGGTGACAAAGCAACTGGGCTACACTGGCTGAGTGTATCAATGACATCAGCTTTGAAAGTGAGGCTCCAATGTGACCTAAGGTAATAATATGGACAATAATAACAAAATGTAATCATAATAACAGCAGCTACTATTGTTCAGAACTTCTCAGACACAAAATCATTTAAATGGAAAGTACTCTGACAAGGGTTATTACCTTTTTTTTAGGATGGGAAAACTGAGTCTCAGGGAAGTTCAGTATCTTTCTCAAAATAAGGTGGTGAACAAAAAGAACCAGACCTTGAAATGACGTCTGTTTGGTTCTAAGCCCCATGCTCTTTATCTAGAAGTTGAGAGAGGGAAGGAAAGTAAAAGTAGGGAAGGAGAGTAGAGAGTAAAGGAAAAGAAAACAAAATGTCCAAACAAGTCCAGAGTTTTCCAACTTGTGAATTGAGAGGGGTTTATTGAATGCAGTGGAAATCTCTTAGTGCACATTCATTGTCTAACAGGAATAAAGGCAACCTCTATGAATGTGCACTATATTTTTTAATGTACGCAGATGCTATGGAACCAGATCATTCATAAAAGGTAGAGTATAGTGGATAACAGGTGCTACAGTCAATGAATGACTAAAACGAGAATCCTGATTCCACCACATATTAAGTTCCATATAATCTTGAGCAAGTCATTTCAACTTTCTGAGCTCAATTTTCTCATATATTAGTACCCACTTCTTAGAGTTGGGATGAAAATTAAGTGGTAATATTTATAAAGCATTTAGAACAGTGTTTTGAGTATCAAAGCACTGAAGAAAAGTTTGCTATTCAAAACACTGGAAACACTGAACTCAGAACACTCAAACACTCAAAATACTACACAAAATGTTGTTGCTATTTTATTTCTAATAATAATAATAAAGAATATGTGTGGGACTTCCCTGGTGGCACAGTGATTAAGAATTCACCTGTCAGCGCAGGGGACATGGGTTCAAGCCCTGGTCCAGGAAGATCCCACATGCCGCAGAGCAACTAAGCCCGTGTGCCACAACTACTGAGCCTGCGCTCTAGAGCCTGTGAGCCACAACTACTGAGCCCATGTGCCACAACTACTGAACCCACGTGCCACAACTACTGAAGCCCGAGCGCCTAGAGCCCGTGCTCCACAACGAGAGAAGCCACAGTAATGAGAAACCCGCACACTGCAACAAAGAGTAACCCCTGGTCGCTGCAACTAGATAAAGCCTGCGTGCGGCAACGAAGACCCAATGCAGTCATAAATAAATAAATAAATATTTTTAAAAAACAATATGTGTAAGAATTTAAACCTAGAACTACAACTTTAGAGCACAATTTGATATAACATGGCATGACTGGGGATTTGCTAGGAAACTGCCTCAAACAGACCAGCATGTTGCAATTAGAAATGGCTTGGTTCTTTTGAACAAAACCTTTAGGCAGATCAGATTTAAAAGCCAAAGCCACAAAAGGTGAAAATAACTACAAACAGTTGCTCCCGCCATAAAACACAGGGTATATTGATGGGACAGGACTCCTGGTTCCAATCCATCTCCTCCGCTTTCAGTACTGCCAATAACAGACATCAAGAATGTTCTCCTGCTTTTTTGCCTGGATAACATAAAAATGCAACCCCTTTGAAAATCTAGAGACTATGAAATGTGTTCAAGAACTCAAGACAGCATTTAAGTTCCAAAGAATGCCAATTCGCTCCATTCTGTATCTTATGTTGTATCTGTCATTTACTTCATCTCCTTTTTGCAATTAAAAAATAGCAACTCGGTGATTTCTGGTTTCTAACTGAAAAGTTTACATAAAATCAAATGTTATTAAAAAAAGAAATATGAGTAGGGGAGATATTCTTATTCCTTCTAAAATCCATAGTGGCTTAATCAAAGAAATCATTTAGTTGGGAGGCCAAGGTAATGTACTATTGAACTCTAGTCAGATTTTAATTTACTATTATCGTTGTACCTGAAAGGTAAAGAAAGTGTGTGCCTTAGCAAAAGTGTGTAACACCCTGGAAGAGAATGCTCCCAGGTCTTCAATTTCAGCAAGATGGCTGACACTGTCACATGGCTGAACTGCTGAAGGAGCGCTCAGAAAAGAACACTTCAGAGAAAGCTACAAAACAAATAAAAGGTTCTCTCTTCATCCTTGATTGTCTATTTCCAGTGCTTCTTGGACAGAATTAAATGGAGAACAAAGAGTAGTCTGTACTATAAGATGGGTCTATCTATACACTCTAAACAGAGAGAGGGCGCTCACCACAATGCAGCTACCTGGTGAGCTGCAAGAAGCAACATCATCTCCCCTAAAATCCCTGGGACAACACTGTTCCTTGCATTCTTCTTTTAATCTAAGGGCTAACAGTTATCTGCTTCCCTGATTCCCAGTCCAGAACAAGAATCCTCGTCTCCTTCCTCTTCCCCCTCCTCCCCTTCCTTCTCTTCTTTCTCTTCTTCCTATTCCTTCATCCAGTGACAGACTGCCCATGCAAGCATGTTTTTAATGTATTACCCATGGCTGCTTCCAAGTTACATTATTTATAGAATATGAACTTCATGGCTGTAACAATGGCAACACAATAGATTTAATTATGGTAGAAACTGGTGAAGACTTGACTTTTTAAAAAACTTAGGGAACTTCCCTGGTGGTCCAGTGGCTAAGACTCCGTGCTCCCAATGCAGGGGGCCTGGGTTTGATCCCTGGTCGGGGAACTAGATCCCACATGCCGCAACTAAGAGTTCGCATGCCACAACTAACAGATTCCCACATGCCTCAACTAAGACCCAAGGCAGCTGAATAAATAAATAAACATACTTTTTTTAAAAGGTGAATTTTCTAAAAGAAATGAAATAAAAAACTCAGAAGCTTGTTGACCGGACCTCAATGCCTTATTGTTTACCTTTATTACTGTTATATTATCCAAGGAACAAAATCTCGAACATATCAGCACTATCATTATTTTGTAATAAGAACACAAAGAGTAATTAATGTATGATGAAATTTCACACTTGAGATGCCAAGCATAAATTAGTATAAAAGAGAGCCAAAAATCTTGAGGTCATCCTAATTCCATCTACACTCTCACTTCCCACTTTGAATCTGTCTTCAAATCTTTTATCTCTATCTCCTAAATTTTCTTCAGTAGTCCAAGCTGGCATCATCTTTCACCTGGATTACCACTAAAAAACTCTCTTAATTTGTTTCAACTTCCAGACACATCTTTCTTCCAATTAACTCCCCACCTGCCACTAGATGTTCTTCCTAAGAGCAAATACAATGATGTTATTCCACAACTTAAATACTTTAGTCACCATCCCTGTAATTATACAGACAGAAGACATGCAACCTCTCAGTCCTTTCTCATGTGACTCACCCCTAATGAGTTCACTTGGTGCCCCCCTGTGATATCTAACCTTGGTGCTCCACCTGTCTGAAATGCCCTTCCCGGCATCCATAAACCTGCTGACAATAACCCCTCCACCAGGTCTTAGTTTAGGTGTCATCTTCATCTCCTTGGCAAGGCTATAGTATACATTATGGCCCTTCCTCTGCACATTCACAGCCCTCTGATGTCTTGCTATGGTGCCTTTGTCAATCATGATATAGTCACCCTACTGTTTGTCTATTGATCCTATTTTACTGTAAACTTCTTGATTGCTGGGACTATGGTTTTTTTGTTATTCATTTTGTTGTTCTCATATCTTAATCTACAGAAGGTACTCAGTTATTACTAAATGAATTCATGAATGAACAAATGAGTCCAGATATAAATGAATATAAGTGAAAACCAGTACTGCATAAACAAATGGAGTTTGACTAGATTAATCCAACTTTGATGTAAATGAGATTGGGATGATATTTCTAGTATTAAGTCAGTTACAACCAAACAGTGAAGTTTAAGGTCTATAAAATCGAAAGCTTGAGGTAACAATATATTACCTACTCATCTTCAAATATACACATTGCTTCATATTCAATTTCTGATTGGCCAAGAGGTAAATATTCTGAATCCAATCATACTTTAGACTGGCTGGTAGAAAGGCCACAGAACCAGAAAGCAGTGGATGCGTGCATGTGTGCACATACACACAAACACCCACACACACACACCAATTCAGCCCCTATTCCTGCTGTTTCCCAGCTTCTTGACTTGAACCAAATCACTAAGTGTCCCTAAGCCAATTCCATTTATATATATTTTTTTTAATTTTCTAATCATGTCCTTCAACTAATTTGAGGATTTCCTACCAGAAGTTTTCAGACATTCTTTCACATTATAATCATTTTGTATTTTTGTTAAAAAATTATATCTTTAAGTATGCTCTGTTTTCTTTAAACATTGGACAACTCTATGTATGTGTCTATGATATGTTAATTGATGAAAAGTCTCATAAGGTAGAATAAAATAAACATTTTGAAAGTTGATTAAATACTAAGCAATATTTTAGACAAGCGGTCAGCAGACTATGACTCTTGGACTGCCTGTTTTGGTAAACATATTTTTACTGGAACATACCCACATTCATTCATTTATGGGTAATGTATGCTGCTTGCACATCACAACAGTGGAGTTGAGGAGTTGCACAAGCCTGAAATATTTGCCATCTGTTCCTTTGCAGGAAAGTTTCCTGAATCCTGCTCTAGGTACTTTACCTATGTTGAGTTATTGAATCACACACAAAAAAATACTATGAAGTTGGCACTGTGATTATTCCCATTTTATGGATGATAAACTAAGGCACCAACAGGTTAAGTAATCTGTTCAAAGTCACAAAATTAGCAAGTGGCAGAGCTAAGATAAAGGCACTTTTTAAACCACTGCCTGTCAAGCTAATTTAATTGAAAGAATCTAAGCAAAGAACTCTATTCAACATCACTTTTTTGGTTGTTTCTTACTCCGTATGTTATTTTTCACTACAACACATCAATTTTACAAAATTTGATGTGAGAGAGAAAAAAGTTTATATCTGCAAACTCGCAAACCTGGTTGTCACAGTGGTTTTTTTCTTTTGTTTTTTTGTGGTACACGGGCCTCTCACTGTTGTGGCCTCTCCCATTGCGGAGCACAGTCTCCGGACGCGCAGGCCCAACGGCCATGGCTCAGGGGTCCAGCCGCTCCACGGCATGTGGGATCTTCCCTAACCGGGCACGAACCCGCGTCCCCTGCATCGGCAGGCGGACTCTCAACCACTGCGCCACCAGGGAAGCCCTGTCAGTGTTTTTAATCCAAGTTAACCTGATGCACTTTAATGAATAATTTACTACTTTTAAAATTAACAACGGTTTTCTAAATACTGAATAGTAATGTATATATCATAAACAGTAATTTTTATATATAAAAAATATAGTAGTATCCTTCAGAGTCATGCTATATGTTATGGAATCCGGTAAAATCTGCTTGAAAGAATTGCTAATCTTGATGCTTTCTTCCTTCAATGGTATACGTTTTTGGGTTTGCTTCTAAAAGGTGAAGCTTTAAGGCCAAATTATTAGAAAGCATCAGGGTTACCAATTCTTTCAAGTAGATTTTGTTGGATTTCAAAATCTCTTAATGTGTACTTCCTTTCATTCTGGAGGCCTCCCTCACTGGAATGCAGCTGTGTGAAGAAGTATGCCAGATGTGAAACTGCATGGAGAAATTTTCCACGTTGCCCTTCCAGGAGGGCTCATGGGCCCCTCAGATGACAATGGTACAGAAGTTCAGTTTGTAAAGTCCTTCCCTGCTTTAAATTCTGTACCATGGGTTTAAATACTTGCACATTTTCTAAACTCTTGAAGAGTATTTAAAATAATGTAAGTATTGCAAAAGATCAGAGCTCTCTCTTAAGAAGTCAGTAGCTCCAAATGGCTAAATCTTTGACTCGATTAGCCCAATGGTCTCATAAAAGTTAACTGACACACAAGTGGCTATTCTAATAGAATATACATAATGTATTCATTCATTCATTAACATTGATTGAGCATCTACTATATGCTAGGCTCTGTTCTAGATGCTAGAGATATAGCAGTGAACAAAACTAATAAAAATCCCTGCTGAGTCATCCTTAAAGTTTATCATAATTATACTCCAAATTAGCTGTAAATAAAAAACTCTGCTCTGGATTTTAAAGGAGAATGAAACATATAAAGTAAATATGCATTTCTCTCTTTCAAACTCAATATACAAAGAGGAGTAGAAAAGATTTATTATTTGTACAATTGTTATAAGACGATAACTTCTGATAGGTATGCTTTTCATTCTAGCTTTATATGCCTTATTTGTTAGATTTTTCCTTTGGAATTTTTATAAATGTTCTTATAATGCTAATATTTAATTTTTTTACTCTTGTCAGAAAAGGACTTTTTCATGTGAAAGTTATGACTTTGGGGAGTAAAGGGAAAGATGACATTTTTGCCCAACACCATGAAAGGCGTCAGCCACCAGCCTATTACTTATATGGTGAGGTCATAGACATACTCTGAGGATAGAGTAGACAAAGCATGAAACATGGCGATATAGGAAATTGGACCCCATAGCAGTCTTTCCTCTTTCTAAAATACAAAATCAACCCTCCCACCCTCCGTATCTGTGGATTCCACATCCATAGATTCAACCAACCACAGATTGAAAATATTGAGGAAGAAAATTCAGAAAGTTCCAAAAAGCAACACTTGAATTTGCTGGCAACTATTCACATAGCATTTACATTGTATTTATAACTATTTATATAACATTTACATTGTATTATGTATCATAAATAATCTAGAGGTGGTTCAAAGTATATTGGAGGATCTACATAGGTTATATACAAATACTATGTACACCATTTCACATAGGGACTTGAACATCCACTGATTTTGGTATCTGCAAGGGTCCTGGAACCAACCCCCTGCACAGATACTAAGGGATAATGGTTTATGAATTCATGTGCTCTGAAATAGCAGAATCCAACAATGACTAACACCAACACGAAAAAGAATACTTCTAGATGATGCTATGAAAGTGAATGGGGCCTCACAGCTATCCTTACCACTGCCTGATTCTCTAACAGTATATAAAAATAGGTCTGCTTCTGAAAGGCATCTTGTAAGGAAGATAGGGGAAAATAATGATAACCTTTTGATGAATGATCAAGGTAAGCCTTTTATCAGTAATGTTTTCATCCAGTGTACTCACCTCCTGAGTGAGGGAGAAGGATTAAAAGAATCTAAGAGATCTAGACCCACCCACATGTAAAATGGCTGTGGTATTATTACTCATCCAAAATCAGGGAACAATATTCCATTATCAGGATAGCACATTTCCCTGAACAAGAACAGTAACCTGTTTTTAAGCCCTGAGTCCAAATGGCATTTTGAAGCAAATGTCATCCTGTGTATATGTTTTATAAATTAATTTTATTGCATGCCTTTGTTCACTAAAACACACACACACAGATTATTTCAAAATATTTTAAAATTTTAACTGCTAATTACGAACTTCATAGCACAATATAAGTATAAAAGGAAGATTTTTGAGGATGATCTGAAACAGGCAGTCATGACATCTTCAGTTGATGTCATGAAAAAAGAAATGACTTCAGAATCACAAGTGCAGCTACTAGAGTTAGCAACTCTTTCCACATATTTAACAACAACTGAAAGAAATGGCCCAAATATAAGATCATTCTTCCCAAAATGTTTATTTTTCTTACTGGCCACCTATCATTTAGGTATAATTTGTGATCAAATCATACATAACACAAATATGCTATGTTACACATATGACCAAGACAGGGGGAAAAAAAGGAGTTAACATGGCAATCTTCTTTTGAGAGGAACTAAAACCAAGCAAGGAACAGCACTAAATCTCTAATACCTCTGAATGAGATAATTATTTTCCTTGAGAAGTCATTCCTTTAAACATGAGTGATTTGCTTAGCTAGAAATCCAGTATATTTCAACTAAGTGATTACCCCTAAAATACTGTAAAGGAACTGATATCACTTAAAAAACATTTCCTAATCATTAATTACATAGAATCTATACTAAGGTCCAACTAGTAAAAAAAACATAAAAATAAAAAAAGGCTATTACAGTAAAAGTATTGTATACCCACTTCATATAACAGGGACAGCACTTTGCATTCTGAACATCATTAATTGGGATGCTGTTTGACATTAGCTCCCTCCATTTTTCAAATAGCTCTACTGATAACATAATGTTGAATCTCCTGCATATGATCCAGGGAATTTTATGAACAGACTGATGAACCTAATTCCTTCCACCACAAACTGAATTCTAGTGTAGTGGGGAAATCTTTATGTTTTCTGTATTCTTTATTTTAATATTTTTATTTTGTTAAACATCAAGTTCTAATACAACCAGCAAACTTTGAAAAACATGTACCTTTAATAAAAGCAAAGTTTTAGCAATTTAAATAATTATAAAATAAATGAAAAATATTGCTTCAGTTTTTATGATATCTATTTTCCAGCTTTTTTGATTTGTCTTTAATCAAAGAAAATTCATTAACAAGAAAATTTTTTGAAATGCAGAAAATGGCAGTAAACCAACCATGCTGGTATTTAAAAAATCGGTAATATATTAAGAATTAAAAGATAATCTCAATCAAAGTGTGAACCCTTAATTGGTAATAATACTTTAAAAATGAGGTTTCTGATGCACTTTCTAGTTAATCATCAGGCTGACAACCCTTCTTACTTACTACACTTAAATTTTTTTTTTTTTTTTTACTGAAGTGCATTGGGATGTTTTGCTTAATATTCAGGAAATTATCATGATCATAAGTGAATCTTTACTGATGACTGAGGGTTTAGTGATAATTCAGAAGGATAATTATGAATATAATTATCATTCTACTTTCTGAAGAGCTGTTTGGGCTGGATTCACTACCTGGAAGCTACATTAGGTGCTTTTCTGACACTCTATTCCTCTAGCATTATATGCATAAGTTGGTCTTAACATTTCATAAGCTGCACTGAAATGAGTTTGTATGTACCTGCAATCTTAAGGCAATTTTCATCGTTTTAGTATACAGTTGGTGCTCAATAAATACATGTTGAACTCAATAATTCATAGCGTACATCAGAGAACAATGAAAAGACTTCATCTTCCGCAGAGATCAAAGAATATTTAATCTAAGCATATACAGGAGAAAAAAATGTTGATGTGCTTCTAAAAATTAATAAACTGATTTCTTTCACAATAACTAATGTATTGCATTGCTTACATTTATAATATTGACAAATATGGCTCTAGGAGGACGAAGAATACTAAGCAAAATATAGATTTAATCACACTGTCTCAGTGAGTATAAATTTAAAAGAACTACAATTTACCACAGCATTAAAGGTCTCTTTAGACCTGAAGAAGACACTGGAAACCTAGAGATTTCATCTTTCCATTCAGGAGACAGAGAAAATAGATAAAGCAAAAGCACAGCTTAAAATATACAAAGGATACACACTATATTTTACTTTTTAATTCAATGGATGTATAACAGTCTTTTTCAAAATATACCTTAAAAGTTAAATTTTTTATGTAAAAAAGCGTATGCTTCATTACAGTATGGAAAGTTACAAACTGGTTAATGATAAAAAAATAAAATTCAAATCCCAATCAGAAAATTACAATGAACATTAACCACTAATAAAAGCTACCATTTATTGAGCATTTATTGTGTGCCAGGTACTGTGTTAATCTCTTTATCTACATTGGTTAATTTAATTCTTAAAACTGCTTTATGAAGTAGCTATCATTTTCACTTCTGTCAGATAAGGAAGCATTAAGAAGTGAATTAAACTTCACATTTAAATCAAAAGCTAAAAGTATATACTCTTCTAATCAAATTTAACTCTGTTAGTGTTTATATAACTTCCTGAGTGCTGCTTCTGACACTTACCTTCAATTAGATTAATACAAATTTTCTAAAGCCTGGAAATGGAATGTTTCATTTACATTTGAATTTGATGAGACTACTAAAATACATTGGGAAGAGTGAATGAAAGGTACTCTATTAAATATAGTAAACTGTGCCCCAACCCCTTTTCTTAAACCATAGATCTCAATTGTCCAAAAGAAAACTACACATTGGGCTAATAATACAAGATACAAATTTTGATCAAATTATATAACTGCTTTTAAGACATTATTCTACTCTCCAAAGGGGGAAAAAGTGATTAAAGGAAAGTGTTCACATCTCTATGTAATAAATGGATGAAAGAAATAAATTCTTTATTTGTTCTATGTTTAAAAATATTTGTGATGGGCTTCCCTGGTGGCGCAGTGGTTGAGAGTCCGCCTGCCAATGCAGGGGACACAGGTTCATGCCCCGGTCCGGGAAGATCCCACATGCCGCGGAGCGGCTTGGGCCCATGAGCCATGGCCGCTGAGCCTGCGCGTCCGGAGCCTGTGCTCCAAAACGGGTGAGGCCACAGCAGTGAGAGGCCCGCGTACCGCAAAAAAAAAAAAAAAAAAAATTTGTGATTACAAAGAAAACCAAGCCAACTGTTTTAGCGTAGAGTTCATTGGGAGGGGGGATGTTTTTACATCAGAAGAATATAGTTAAATACAGAAATAAATAAAAAGAAGAATCACTGAAGACTGACTTCCTATCACGTAAATGAATTAAACATATAGTACATTATAAAGAACCTAAAAGAGGACTTATAAAAGAAACTAAATTATAGAAGTTTACTAAAAGATAATACTTATATCAGTAAAATTTTAAATATACATGGCAGCCAAATACTATTAAAAGTCAAGCAAGACTCTCACTCTAATGGAACCATCTGTTATGAACTGAAAAGTTGAAATACCACATAATATCACCCAGTGAATGAGTATATGACATATAAAAACACAGATCTAAACCGTAAGTCAATTTTTAAATCTTATTTATGATTTTAACTTTTTAATATAATATTTTCCACATTACTTTCTGGTTTACATTGCTTACTACTAAACTGATAGCAATTTTTCTAATGACAGTATGATACTAATGGACATTTCTCTGACCTCTTAGGTCAATAAATACAGTTGTAGTTGGGAAGTTAACCATAATTTCAAGCTTAAGAAAATAAATTAGCAAACATACTCACTGTTTTTTTTTGTCACATAGATTTTCATATACTTAGATAAACTAAGATAATATATAATCACTGTAGAAAATTCATAAAAGCACTTAAAAAGACAAAACACTCAGAGCTCATTGGTAAATCCCCATCAACATTATGGGCTTATCTTCAGGATCTGTGTATACACGTAACATATTTTTTATAAATAAAATAATTCTAAACATGCTGTTTTACAATTTGCTTTTCTTCTATAACATTATCAGGAAGATCTTTCTAAGGATAATGACTATACATGATAGACATTATACTTTTTAGGGCCTGTACCATGTTATATTTCGTCAGTACACCATGATTTTTTTACCTATACCCCAGTAATTGATATTTAGGCTGTCTCCAGTTTTTTCATTATTACAAACAGTACTTCGAGAAATACTTTCATTCACATTTCACGCCAAGTTTGTTTAGTTTTCTCCTGAAAATAAATATCAAGGAGGAGAATGGTTGGGTTAAAGAGCGTGCATAGTTTTAACATATATTGACACTGCACCCAAGAATCTCTTACTACTTGAAACTGCTGTTTAGCACCCTGAGAGAGTACCTATCATAATTTGTAAAAATTCATCATTTGCCTCCAACTTTCCATATCCTCCTTTCCTCTGTTAATGAACAATCCTCTTTTCCTCAATTTAATTCATAATAACCAATGGTTACAATTAACAGAGATATAATTCTATCCCATTTCTTTCTATGTACATGTATTCTTTCATTCAAACCTATCATATTATAGTCAAAGAAGCCATATCAAAACAGCAAAGAAACTACAAAAGTTAATCCAGCCTTTTCACATATCTTAAAACTATTACTTTTTTTTTTTTTAAACTCTAACTTTGGTCCCAGTGGAGAATGCACTCAGATATGGAAGACATGAAGCTTAATTCTCCCTGCTTTTGAAAGCTGTAAAAGACAGGGACTACAGTACTGAAAGCAGGCACATTAGAATACACTAAAAAGGTGCTATCAAACCTGTTCTACTTCCTTAAACTGAATTCATACATCCTCACAAAAGAATTCATAAAGAAAATTTTTATATATGTATATACACATATACATTTTAAAAGATATAAATATACAACTGCCTTGAATACTCTTACAATTAATGTTCAATTTAACAGACATTTGAAAGCCTGATGCATTTTAGAAACTGTACTAATTTCTATGGGGATATAAGGATAAATTACCTCCTAAAGCTCAAGGAGAAAAATACGAATGAAGCTATTAAAAAACTCATATTAGCATAATTTCCATTTTATATTGGATATTACAATATGCTTTGGGATCAAAGACATACCATAAATATTAAACTATTCTATTGAAAGCATAACTTTGACCATCTTTCTTCAAAAGCAAAAAACAACAATGAAATCCAACAAAATAATTAGAGCCCCAAGCTTGGAATTAAGGAATATCCTAAAATAAATGACAATGTTCAATTCACAGCACTATAAACTCCTGTGTAAGTAATTAACACATTTACTTTCTCACAAGACAGAAAATTGTGTTTAAAGTGGAAAACAAGTACAACAAATACTGACAAAGAAAAGGGACTAAGGAAATCCGGTGAAAGAAAGTTTTGATGGATTTCTTTTGGTACTGCCTATCTATAATTCCCATTTAGAAATCTACCTCTGCTTTATTTTTTTTTCTCCTGAAATAAGTTATTTGTTTTGTTTTTTACTCATATATATAATGGTAATACTAAGCATGCCAAAATCAAGGTAATGGTGTGACATTTCCATATATGTTGTTAAAATATTTCTTTCAAATTAAAATTGTAGTACAGATCTTATCATTATCAATCTTTGACACTTTTATGGTCATAATAAAAATGATACTTTTCAATCTTTTATTTCCCCCCAAAGTAAAAGCATATTTAACTTACTTAAGGGGGATAATTACCATTGAAATGCAGATACCTGCTTCAATGGTATGTTCATTGCATTCTTTTTCTAGATTTTGATGAACCATATTGTATTTATTGTCTGCCTACATCGTTAAAACTGTCTTAAAGATAACTTAAACCAGCTTTGGGTGACATTAGACAAATGTACACTTAATTTACTTAATAAAGACACATTACGTACACGAAGGACTGCTTTGTCTGGAGCTGTCACAGTGGTGAGCAGCAAGGACTCACAAGGGCAGTTAGTCCCAAGTAATCTGTGTCCAAATAAGGCACTGACCTTAAAACCTTGCTTATACTTTATCATTTTGTTGTTAATCAGTAGTTCAAAATATAATCTATCCTTGAAATTGCTTTTTTTGGATTCATTTTGTCCTTGGAGGTTGGTGTGGTACCATGAAAAGTGTGTGATCTTTGGGGCAAAGGGACTTGGGGTTTGGATTGCCACAATATCATTTCTTGCATGACCTTTGGAACATCACTTCACTTAAAATTAGCTGAGCTTTGGTTTTTTTTGGTTAAGTAAAGCAGGGTTAATAAGTCCTACCTTAAGTAGTTCCTTTGCAGATTAAAGGTGTTTTATATATATATATGTGAAATACACCTAGCAAGCAGTACCTTGAATAGTAGTTACTCAAATAAATAACATAAATTAAATGAAAATGTTAGACTAACATGTGAAACAAAGAAAGCAAAACTAAAATGAACAAGAAAATGTTACTTATATAGAGTAATATATCTAACTTATCTATATCTAAAAAGCAAGGAAGTTGCTTTCTCAACAAATCAAAGGAGAAATTTTTAGATATTTTTTATGAACTGCTCAAGGGAGCTACCTGCAGAGACTGTCATAAGAAAAACAAAGTGATTTGTTTTGCTCTTCTTTTTAACAAATCTTTTTCATGTTACTATAGAGAGTTCTTCATCATGAGGTTAAAATCTCTAGAGTAGCCAGTTCCTAAAAATCTGCTACCATCTTCCCTCTACAAACCATTATATACACAGCCTGAAATCCCACCATTAAAATCAAAGATCTATGTGTGAAGAGTTTTATGTACCTGTAAGTCTTCCAATCAGAAAAATCTATACTAAATATTTTTAAAGGAATACAATTTCCAAAAAAGGCAGGATCCTCAGATACTCTTCATTCAACCATCACCTTTTATAACATTTGATTCTAATGTTTCAAGAAAATTCACTGTGACTTTTAGTGGACATCTGTTACAGCAAATATTTGAGTACAATCACTGGAATGTCAAATATGAAACCAGGACAGGAATGATTACAGAGCTCAAATCACTATGTATTTGCTTATTTTACTTTTTATAATTTACAGACTTTACGTTTTTTCAAAGTCCCAATGTTCCTCAAATAGTTCAGCGGGAAACACCATGCTCCATGTTACAAAAACGGAGCATGTCACCCTAAATATTTAGAATTTGTTTACTTTTGCATTATACTCTTACTTACTAAAAGAGAATTATGTTTTAGAATGAGTAAGACAATCCATAAAGACTTTTAAATATCTTTAACCCTAGTTAACCAATATCCCAGCAATATACTCATACAGAAATATATATATGTATATAGATATGTCATCTCATAGTTCTCATAGCAAGTTTACACTCCTAAAGTAAGTGCAAAAGCCATGTATCCTTGAATATCCCGCTTTCTGGCAGGGTGGGTTTTTTTTTTTTTTGAAAAATGTTTGTATTTAGGTTCAACTTTAGGAATCCCTGGTTTCCAAGGATGTGAGGCAGTCAGCTAGAATTTGGCCTGCTTGGGCCCTAAAAGCTCTGTAGGTATTTGCTCATTGGATGGTCACCTCAGTTTTGCTTTTTCTGTTGTTGTTGTTGTTTTTTTAACTGGAGTATACTTGATTTACGGTGTTGTGTTAGTTTCAGGTGTACAGCTTTAATAGTGGAAATACCTGAATTAGTAACAGAACACAGATAAGATCAACCAGTGTGCTGCCATCCAAATGTAATGTGTAAGAATCTGGAAAGTTCATTGAATATGAGATGGTTACTGAATGAAGTTAACTATGAGAACACAATCTGAAACCAAAGGGAGGAGATAAGTTAAAAAGATGCCACATCTGTTGATGGTGGGAGGAAAAAGGTCCATTTGGCTCTTCTAACTGCTTAAGGTAGTATTCTGTGTGGCCAAGTTCCAGATTTCTTCCTCGGGAATTTTCTGCCTATCACTACAATTTCCAGTTCATAAAAGACTGATTCTAGCTCGAAATTAATCACATCTTTCTTCTTTGTGAGACCTCCAGGGCTCATTTCTAACAGCTGTAGGGTTCCAAGACAGAGACATTTTCAAACCAACTGTTGTACCAAAAAGAGAGCAAATAAAACAGCAGGCATTCTTGAACAAGATGAAACTCCAGCCAATTGTTTCAGTCCTGACACAGGTCTCTTCAAGTGCCCTCTTGCCCAAACCAAGGAGAGCTACTGTAATGGCTTCAGGCATCTGAGCCAGAGAATTTAGCCTCTAAAAAGCCCTTAACTACCGAGTAGCCTTATTTTTTTTTTTCATTTAAACATCTTTATTGGAGTATAATTGCTTTACAATGGTATGTTAGTTTCAGCTTCACAACAAAATGAATCAGTTATATATATACATATGTTCCCACATCTCTTACCGCTTGCGTCTCCCTCCCTACCACCCTCCCCATCCCACCCCTCCAGGCGGTCACAAAGCACAGAGCTGATCTCCCTGTGCTATGCGGCTGCTTCCCACTAGCTATCTACCTTACGTTTGGTAGTGTATATATGTATACGCTTTGTCACAGTTTACCCTTCCCCCTCCCCATAGCCTCAAGTCCATTCTCTAGTAAGTCTGTGTCTTTATTCCTGTTTCACCCCTAGGTTTTTCATGACATTTTTTTTCCTTAAATTCCATATATATGTGTTAGCATACGGTATTTGTCTTTCTCTTTCTGACTTACTTCACTCTGTATGACAGACTCTAGGTCTATCCACCTCATTAAAAATAGCTCAATTTCGTTTCTTTTTATGGCTGAGTAATATTCCATTGTATATATGTGCCACATCTTCTTTATCCATTCATCCGATGATGGACACTTAGGTTGTTTCCATCTCTGGGCTACTGTAAATAGAGCTGCAATGAACATTTTGGTACATGACTCTTTTTGAATTATGGTTTTCTCAGGGTATATGCCCAGTAGTGGGATTCTGAGCAGCCTTATTAAGTGTCTAAGTCAACTCTAAAGGAGAAAGAGATGGCCCTGGTGCACATTAGGTAAATGGACAAATATTTGATAGATGTTGAATTAACGTCTTGTGCCTCACACACACAAGTTGCATTAAAGTAAAACAAAATCTTAGGGCAAATCATGTAGCGGAAACAATGCTTGATTTGCAGTCATGAGGTTCTACTCTTAATTGACTACTGCTGTGACCCAGGGAAAGCACGTGACAGCCACTCAGTCTGTCTCTTCAGCAGTGTCTTAATTTCCAAAACAAAGAGTTTGGACAAGTCTCTCAATTCAAATTATTGAACTGAACCTACAGATGTTGGAAGGACGCTGTGCAACTGGATCTAGGCTGTGCCCCTAATTTCAATCAGAGAAGCTCTCATTTTATCTTTTTTCATACACAGAACAAATTGGGTCAGACCAGCTGGGATGCAACTCTAATTGCAGCCACTTACTAACCTGGGCCAGTCACTTTGGCTCTCCATGCTTCGGTCTCCTTACCTGTGTGAAGAGAATGACGGCAACCACCTCAGAACCTACCTTATTTAATCCATGTAAGGACCCTACACAAAATACTTGGAACACTGACTTGCATAAAATATGAGTTCAAATTTCACACAATAAACTATCTGTTATCATCATCATCATTGTCATCATCATTATCACCAAAGAGAAATCTCAGAAGGAAGATGGTTCAAAAGTAAGTTCTTCATTATACTGATGCCTCACTATGCAGAACACATGGAAAGCTTCAAAGGAAAATATTATTTAAATATTCACAGAATGACATATAGTCTATGCCAAAAATGGTTTACAAAATGAAAAAAATCATCAAATAATCAGATTAGAGAAAGAGCTTTCTATTTAAAATTTAATTTGACCATCATAGATACATTTTCAAAGAAATAATTTTGTTACATATGAGGTAATTAATAATTCATTATTGCGTTAAAATACTGTCTTCATATTAAAGACCTTGACAATCAGCTTATAATCAACGCTTTGCTTACATTTTTCAACTTGCTGCTTCCTTTAGAAACTTAGGGTCATGGAGAAGTCATTTTGTCATATAAATTATGAAGGAACCATTTTTAAGTAATAATTATATATAGTTTGAAAGCTAAAGTTCTGAGTAGATGCTATGATATGAGAAACAATGAAAGCAACAGTCTTACTAGATTTTGAATATCATCATGCCTGACATTACTTCTCTACACTCTATTTTATGCCAAAAACATATTTTCCAGCATAAATTATAAATTTAGATCCTTTCTACAAAAAGAACACAGGCCTCTCTGCAGTGGCATGAAATCTGTAAAAGCAGATGTGATTCTTTCATCATCTGCTGTGCTGCCCACCTGGACACCCAATGAAGTGAAACCTGCTCAGCTTTCTGTTCCCAGGGCCACCCCTTACAGCAGCACCAGGCAGTCTCTCTAGAATCTCTAGGCAGTGCACCAACTACCCAACTTGACAACCCTGAAGAACCGTTAAGTACACAGGGGCCTTTGCTTTTTATTTTCAACCATGGTACTTTTATTTCACCAGAGATAACTTAAAAGATTCTGGTGCTTCAGAATCCTAGTTTAAAGATGAGCAAAATAACTGTATCAAGAGCACTGGAGGGTAAGAGAGAGCATAAACACATTTTAAACATTTCAATTGGAATTACTGTTCCTCTGACTGGTCCAATCCTTATTAAGGGTAACAGCATCACCAAGCCAGAGTCAGTCCACATAAGGGCTAGTTAGTTTCCCCATTCTGTGGTAAAAATCTGAACACCCAGACTGGCACATTCCATCCCTTGTACGTGATTCAGGAGATCCAGGCAGGAGTGAAACCAGGTCAGTATAAAAGGCATCAACAATTCAAAGACATCCCTTCAGATTAAGGACTACTAGAAAGAAGCTGTGTGCCAGGAAATCCCATTTGCTCCAAAATATATTTGATGAAATCTATTTCTAACATTTCATATCTAGTTACTTGGGCTAATAAGTTATTTTTACAACTACAAAAATTTCAGGGGTGGTCAATCTATTAAGAATGCAGGGCAGATAGGAATTTGCCAAATAGACAAAATAAAAGCGTCCCAGACTGAGGCTCCAGCATATAAAAAGTCACAGTGTTGTGTAACAGCATATCATTCTCAGAGAAAACACAAGTGGTTGGGGTTTTACAGCAAGTAGGGTAATTTTTATTGAGAATGCAAGCAGGGGCAGATCTTGCTGTAAAGTCTGGTTTTTGTCAATAGGGAGACATTGAAGAACCCTAAGCATAAAACACCTTATCCAGAATGACACATTTTAGAAAGATTACTGTACAAGCAATCGTTTGGAGAGGGGATGGACTGTGAGAATGCAGCTCATCATTCCTCGAGAAGAGGTAATGAAGCCTTTAATCAAAGCACTGCCTGTAAAAATGGAAGAAAGGAGATTTTACAAAATGACAGTACAGACTGCTTGAAAATTTCTAACAGAAATCGTACCAAACAGCCATGGGTATTTGAAAGACAGACAGAGAGAGAAAAAATAGTAATTTTGAAATCCTGAAGAAACTACGTTACATTTTAAATTAACTCAAAAATTTAGCAACTATTTAAAAAGAAACATTTTATATTCATTAGAACAGGAACAAGAGTTTTATCTTCAGAAAGTAGCTAGTCATACAGGAATATAATTCAGAGACATATAAAAATCAGCAAAATTTGAATGTGCAGTTCATTTGAATGTGCAGTTAGAGAAAGCTAAGCTGGGAGTATGATAGGATTCTAGATTCTCTTTAAACTTCTTCATAAAAGGTGTAATAAAATTAGAAGAAATAAAACAGGAATAAACTCTTTTTGGAAAGCAGATGATCTTACACTGAGTAATATGATATGAATCAACAATTATGGCTGATAGGGCTGAACTCCTGATAAGGCATGATGGGTAGAGGCAGGATCATAAACACCAGAGCTGAAAAAGAAGTCACAAGAGAGGCATGTAATGCAAGAGCCCTCAAAGCGGATGGAGGAGCAGGCAGCATCATGTGAGAGACTTAGAACTACAGTGTGAGAGCAACAGAAGGCATGAGACTCATCATAAGATGAGAAAGGATGGGTGACCCCTCACAAGGCCCAGTCAGTGAGCTAAAGGTCATATAAGAAGGAGCAGGGTAGTACATGGGACAAAAGGGCAGAGCAGGCTAGACAGGCCTACAAGACAGAGAAGATGAGAAGACACCGGGCACACAACTAAGACAGGCAATTAGGGTACGCAGGCATCTAAGAGCACATAAGATGGCCAAACCTAAGAACCGGACACTGGGAGAAGAACAAAGGGGAGAGTTTCCCTACTTATTTCCTGTCTATTACAGTTCAGGCTTTGAGTGGGGGAAGTGTCCGTAAAGGGTCCAATTGTGGGGCATTTTCCCGTATTCATCAAGACACACAGATATACACACACACAACATGACTGCAGAAATAGGCCAGTAGATGCTTTCATAGTGCAGATTTCCCAGGACAGAGCTCCTGAAACAGACATGAAGAGGTTTAATGAGCTAATAAGGGCTACTACTAATCAAGAATTTTAGGTTATGAAGAAACATCAGGGTAACTCCTTCTATATATATATATACAGGCTGAGAGGACTAACTGGGCTTGTTTCAGCACATCCTGGAATACTAGAAATGGAAAGTGGGAAGGGAAACATTCCAGGGACAGGGGTTAAGTGTCCTCAAGTCATCCCCTCTCTCTTGCATGATTTTCCATCCTTTTATTTTTCTAGAACCCTGAAGTCTGTTTAGACACTGGGCTTTTCTTAGTTTGTTTTGATATTGGTATGGCTAGAACTTTTAATAAATTCTGAATTTAAATGAAAAAATACATTTTGTTGTTATTTCAAAGGTGAACATGAACTAAAATACTAAACACAAATAAAACAACAAATATGCATAGGAGTATCTCTCCCTTTTAGGAAGAGGCAATGAATGGACAGTTAGAGGTCACTCCAGTTGAGAGAGAGCAATCATAGGCACGTATGAGTAGAACACTGTTCACCTCAGGCACTGAGGAACTCCTCTCCCCATCTCCTATGCAACACTCAGCTTTAGTGGTAATTCCTAAAGCTCCGTATTGGGTTAAATAAAAGGAAGTATTACTCTACGGTATACATATTGTTACTCAGATCATAAAAAGATTGGAAAAATATGAAAGATACAAGTTTACAGATGGCACCCTGACAATAGATTATTATGGGAAATTAGACACATTTGAGCTTTATTATCTAGTTAAAGGCAAAAACAAACACAAAAGCATACAGTCCATGATGACACTGTCAGAGAGACAGTTTGGCTGAATGGAACAATATGACAGTCCACATGTTGGCAATGATGAAGTTATAAGCACATCTTATGTTCAATTAAGCTTTTAATGGATTTCAACATGAGATTTCTCATTTTTAAATGCAAACAATTACACTTTTGTGAACCTTCAAAACTAAAGTATCAAGCCAAGTATAATTGCAAATTCTTGCATTGCAGATTCCTTGCAGCTAAAAAAATTTGTGCCCTGGGCCCTCTGTCTCATAGTGATTGACAATGAATGGTAGCAAGTAAAGATTGCTGCTTAGAATTTCCCCCTTGTTCTCAAAGGTAAAATCTTTTCCTACCGAAATGCTCAGTGCTGATGAAATAGTCCTAGTCTAATTAGGTTTCACCTTGAAAAGAGTTAAGTAACTATAGCTGATCATCACTAGAAATTACAAACCCTCACCTAGTAATTGGGTTTATTAATTGAACCCACATGCATTAAATGCCAGTTGTGTCTACAGTCCCAGCTGGGTGTTACAAAAACAAACAAAATGTATGATATGATCCCTGGTCATCAGATGTTTACAACCTATTTGAAAATACAGTCACACACTGAGGATAGAGATGAATGAGCATACAGCAGGTTAGGGAACAAAGAACTGTGAAACAATATGGGCTAAAAGAATTCTGGGAAGGGATGATTAACAGGGATGGGAACAGTTGAGAATGCCTTTGCCAAGGAAGTTGACTTGAGCCAGACATGAAATACGAGTAAGATTTGCCAAAGCAGCAAAAACACTCCAAGCACAGAGAACCCTACAGGAAATGATTAGTGTCAATAACCACCAGGGCAAATTTAGGGAATAAGGAGGTAGATAACTGGCCTTTTGGATTTGAGGGCTCAGAGGGGTAATCTAGAGACAATTTGCTATGTTTTTACATTTAGAGACTGATGATGTATTTTTAAAGTCAATCTAACTAATGGAGATTTACTCCATAGGTAGCAAGCAACACTGAAAATCTTTTTGTTCAAATTACCTATTTTAATGCAGTCGAAATTCCAACCTGATTCATAAGGGAAAAGCTGTCTCCTACCAGAATGATTTAGTCATTGTTGGTTAAACAAGGCACAGGGAGAGTTGCTCTAAGGGAAGCAGTCCTTCCACAGTTTGAATTAGCTAGAGATGAAATAGTGTAGCTAAATTCCCAGTAGAGCCCAAGCATGTACAGAAATTTACAGCCAACTAGCAACAATCTCACTTTACCAAAATAAGGTCCTTGGGGACAGGTTTCATGTGTAATCTTAGACTATTCCTAATTCTCAGTTCAGTGCCTGGTCATTTCTTATAAATGACTGACTAAATGGAAAATATAAACTACACTAATAATATCTCTAAATATTATTTTAAATTGCTAAAGCTATTTTCTAGAAGCAATGTGATACAGCATAAAGAATTTGGGCTTTGAAAGAAGATAAACTTGACTCAGCAATTTTTTAGCAATATGGCTTTAGACCAATAACTTCTCTAAGTCACAGTTTTCTCATTTGTAAAACAGAGGTAATAATACTAACTGGTAGAGTTCCTGTATCTATATACATTAAAAAACTTGCCTAGCTCACAGCCTGGGAATATAATGTAATAAACAATTAAACTTACAGTACAGAGTATTCTAATGCTAGTCTTTTATTAATCAATGGTTGAAATTTATAAAGCTAAATGAGTAGCATGTGAAAATAAAATTAAGAACCAACCTCATACATTTATTATTTTTGGATATCTTCAAAACAGCATGTCTTAAAACAACTTATTATATTTTGACTAATAAATAACATTAAATATCTACTATCTTTCTCTGTAAAATGATGCCAAATCTAAAATGCAGTTTCTTACCTTATTATTAAAATTAAAATACATGCAGAGTTACTTTCATCTTAGTATAAATTAAAGAGTAATTCTGAAAACTTCTCATTTTCAATCTCTTGGACCTGTTCAGTACATTCCCTTTGAATTCCAAATATTCCATTTTCTTCTAAATGTTTTCATGTATTTTTAAAAAGAACACCAAGGAATGTGCTAAGTATACATTTTATAGGTACATACTGCAATAAACTTTAATTTTCTAGCTTCATGGAAAAGAATTGCCAAACTCTTATATTTATCTGGCATAGCAGAGGGATTTACACTGATATTTAACAATAATAATTTAGAGTTCCATACATCAATTCTCTTTTCTTCCCAATGCCACCCTATGTATCATCAAGTTTAGACATTTACCAAGTTCAAATCACAGCATGAATTCTGGCAGTGTGGCTTTACAGCCTAGGGTAGCTGGTGGCATTATGAATCATATTATACCCACAAGTTATGTCTTTTTTTACAAAAAGGAGAAAATGTATGTCCACCATTATACAAAGAAAATTATATCTGTAGTATCAACCGAGTCACACTAATAGTGTACGTAAAGCACAGCGTCTCAGGAAAAATGACACAAGCCACAAAATGCTCCAGTTCAATTAGTCCAATTTCACTCAAATAGCTTAAATATAAAATTACTCTGAGGGGTTCTCTGTTCCTCACCAATGATCAAATATAAGCATTATTTAGCATGCCATTTAAGATCTGATATAAGCATCAGTTATCATGCCATTTAAGATCTCTCTCTGTAAACATTTTCAACCCAAGAGCACTTATTATTCAGCTACTCATCCATGCATCCACGCATCCATCCAACCCTGAAGTCAAACAAATATATATATTGAGTACTTCCTGTGTGTCAGTCCTTCTGCTAGGCTCAGATGATACAAATGTTTACAAGACAAGTATTTTCTCTGATTTCAAGCTGCTTACAGCCCAGTGGAAAAGACAGACAAGAAATGAGTCCACAGACAAAACAATCACAAGCTGTAATAAGTCTTAAGAAAGAAGCAGACAAAAGTTGTAACTGAAGATCTACTTTAAATACAGTAGTCAAATGAGGCCAATCTGAGAAGATGACCTCCGAGTGGGAATCTAAAGGATGAGAAGGAGGTAGCTTTGCAAACTTGGGAGCCCCTTCACAGGCAGAGGCACAGTATGTGGCAAGAACCGAGGGCAGGAAATAGCTTGGAGTGTTGGAGAAACTGAAAGAAGTGCAGCATTCATTTTATTTATTCAACAAATAAATACATGCATAATGCTTCACTAGTCTTTGGTTGTAAGTTCTTTTTTTCCCCTTGATTCAACCGAAACTGCCTTAACGAATTAAAGTAGAACATTTTGTTCAAGCTTATATCTCTGGCTGACCGTTAGCTATTGCAGAAAAAGCACTAAGAATACCTTACCAACATGATTCCGCTGCTGAATATAAGAATTTTACATTGGGGAGGAGGATATATTTTCTACTCCAAAGAATCTTGCAAATCCACTTACATCATGCTTTGAAATTCTATGTCCTCTGTGTAAAGAGAAATGAATTAAATTCTTTAGGATAAAGTTTCTATTCAGGCCTGAGTTCATTCAGAGGTAAAGAAAAATAACTGATAGTTGTTCTTACAGTATTTTAAATTAAATGTCTATAAAGAGCAAGAAAATGTGCTTAGCATGCAATCAGTATGCTTAACTACAATTATCTAATGCTTAGTTGAAGAAAATATGCATCATAAAACATGATCCACTTAATTACATTAAGTAATGTTTAAGCATTAAACATTAATGAGTAAATCATTACCTTGAAAACAGAAGTAGTATCAACTACTTTTAATACAGTGGTATTTATACTGACTCCAAAATTCCAGTCCCAAAGTTGTACCAACTTATTTAACCCTGGCTATGCCAGCTCTTAACTTCATGTGTATGTTTATGTGTGTGTTTGCGTGTACATGTACAAAGTAAATTTTTGAAGTATCATTTTATAGGAAAAGACCTGTCACAATGGCATCAACTTACTTCCACTGACCCACAGATACCTCTTTTGAAAGATAGAGTAATTCTGTAAAATATATACCAATACATAACAACACTGATTAAACTATAATGTGATATCCATTAAGTATAGACAATTTTCAGAGAAATAAATTGCTCATCACCTCAAATGCTAGAAAGATAACTTAAATCAGTGGTTAAGAATTATACAATAACTGGGTTAAATGCAGATTCCCAAGCTCCACTTAGAAATTCTGACTCAAGTCTGGAGTAGGGTCAAGAGATCTGCATTAACAAATATCCCATCTATTTCAGATGCAGATAGACTATTAGCGGCCTGAACTTTGGGGAACACTGCACTTTATAGCCTGGAAAATCTCAAGAAGAGTGTTTAAATACACCCTGGCCCATTTGCTCCAAGATCTTATTGTCACAGAACGTTTACCATTTAATAAAATTCTACAATCAAAATTATTGGTTCCCCCCTTTGCTTTTGCTCAAAGTGTGAGAAATATCTGCCATTTACAGACACAGTTACATCTCAACTCTTAAGGAACCAGTGAGAAACCAAATAGATCAGATGAGTAAACACTTCATCCACGCCATGAGTGTTGTGGGAAAATCCTCTTCCCTACCCTGCCTTTCCAAGGTAAACGTTAATTGCTCCAAGTTTCAACCTCCCACCAACACGATTTAACATAGCACAATGCATTCTGCACACAATATTCAATGAAAGTTTGCTGAATTACATTAAGGCCTATCATTTTAATATTAGAAATGATGTGAATTTTGCATACAAAAATTAGATGTAAGTGGTTGACTTTAGAAAAAGGTCAAACTTGAGAGCACGTGGCCAAAGTTTAAAAACATTACCTGCACAAATAAAACTGAAAACAGAAAGTTCACAGAGTTTATTGCAATCTATACTTACAATGGGTTTACAAAAATATATTACGAGAAGATGCCACTCTAAGAGAAATGAAAGCAGAAGGCAGATTTCCTGTTCAGTCTATGTTTAACACGACACAATCAACTTGCTGACATCTTAACAACAGGTCTTCTTTTATCTTTATACTAAGGAAACATTTTATTTTAACCTGTAGTAGATTTTAGAAGAGTACACCATCATAATTTATGATGAGGGGAGATGAATTTAGTTCATAAAAACTGATCTTCATTCAAATGGATTAAAGTTAAAAAAAAATGATCTGCAGCTTTTCAGGATTTATTCCTATTATATCATATATGCTCCTTTCTTGCCACTTCAACCAAGCATTCATGCAAACTCAAGACAAATGACTTAGCAGTGAATTAAATTAAACGAGAAAAACTTGACATTAATGTTGCTTCTAGATGTGTCCTTTAAAAACCCTTACTCTGGTTGATTCCAAACACTTAGGCAAATTAATCCGTCAGATGAAGTGAATAACGGCTTGAGGACACAGTCAGGTTTAAGTATGGTTTGCCTTTGAATGATCCTTTCTATTCACTCATCATCATCTGTATAATTAATAGCCACTCTCCCAAATCACATGCCAGTTAATGAGATGCAGATAAAGGCTTAAAGGTCTGTACTGCAATTCAGTCTTAATGAAAGTCAATATCCTTTTGCCAAGAAAGCCCAGATCACATTTGGCTTTCTCAGATAATTGGAGGGTTTTATGGAACCAAATAGTAGCAGTGAGTGGTAAATATTAGACCTTTCAAATAAATGCCATATCTAGCCACAAAAGGAACAGTCAGGAGTTATTTTTAATTTCTACAGAAATAAATTTGCTTTATTCTCTTCAAAGGATATTTAAAAGGAAACAAGGTACACATGTAGGAGCACATCTATAACTTGTATGTCATATAAATCCTTTTTGTCAGGTATGATCATTTAAAAATAGTTTTCACTCATATTACTTGATTCTTCTTGGATCAGATGTTAACTCTTTAGACTGGTATAAAAGGCCCTCCATTTACTGAATACATCCACTTTCAAGTTCCTTTTCTCAGCCTACATAAATGTGGCCTGGGAAGTTATACACTATCCTCTATAATCAGCCTCATTCTCTCCCATCTTTTTTTTTTTTTTTTTTTTTGCGGTACGTGGGCCTCTCACTCTTGTGGCCTCCCCCGTTGTGGAGCACAGGCTCCGGATGCACAGCCTCAGCGGCCATGGCTCACGGGCTCAGCCGCTCCGCGGCATGTGGGACCTTCCCGGACCGGGGCACAAACCCGTGTCCCCTGCATCGGCAGGTGGACACTCAACCAGTGCGCCACCAGGGAAGCCCTCAGCCTCATTCTCATTCTTCTTAAACTTATACTTTCTGAACTACACTTCATGCTCTAAAGTGTTCTTCTCTTCCCTTCCACCAATATACATTAGAGGAAAAGTTTCTGCTCGGAATTCTCTTGGGATTTGCTGTGTTCATTTATCTCCCTGAGCCAGATGTCTAAACACTTGATTACAGTGTTGCCCAGGAACCATTTTCTAGTTCTATCCTAAAACCAAACATTATCCTATTGATTATGTTAAAAGACTTTCAGGACCTAGAGCCACTTCTCTGTCCTCCCCAGGCCACTGGCACCTGAGTCAGGCAGCTTCTTTGCCATTAATTTTATTTAGTCAATCTCATTTAGATAAATATAATTATCTAAAGAGACAGGTAATATTTTATCATCCCTTTTTTAATGATAAAAATGAAATGAGGGGAATTCTAAGGGGGAAAATACAGATTAAAATAGCTATACCAAGATATCCTGCTTTTATGGCTCACTCATTTATCTTTTATTAACTTTTCAATACCTAAAATGTAATCCCCAATTTTGAGAATTATTATAAGTTGCATTTTTAAAATATTGTGATGACAAATGTGAAAGACTCTATGATGTTAAATATTTAAATTTTGAAAAATTTTAACAAAAGATAATTGTTTTTCAATTCTGAAAAATAAAGAAAATTGAAATAGGTGAATCTAGATATTTTAAGCTAGATTTAAGCTATTTCCTATCCCCATATACAGAAGAACCATTTTGTTACACAAATGGTGATACACCATGGGTCAGAGCAACACCCAAATAACCACAATTTCAAATAAGTTTGTTAGATTTTTGATATTTCTCCAAACCAGTGTTAGAATCAAGCCAACCTCAAATAATTGGATTAGGTTTCATATTAACATATAGGGGGTACTTATCGTGTGTGAAGTACATTAAACCAGAAAATCTGTAAGAGAAGCATAATTTTTTATTCTACAGATTAGAACACTGAGAGCAGTGGAGGGCACTGAAGACTGATTTTAAACATAGGTCTTTTGAATATAAGACGAGTGTTTTTTCCATTACAACCCTGTCACTCTAAACTGGTCATATAAATAGAAGATGGTCAGGATCATTCATTACTGCTTTCTTAAATTGCTCTCCACTCAAGTAACACTAGACACGTTGAGACCCTACACAAGGAGTCCTTTGAATTTAAGTATAAAATTACTCACAGTGTGCCCAGTGTGAGACAGGCAACTGGTCACCAAGAGAGAAAATAAAGTCAGACGCAGCTTCCTTCTTATTGTTACTTCTTATTGCCTTTTTTCTTTCCCTTTTCAAGGCCAGAGCAAAACACGTTTCAAGAAAACTGATCCTCAGTAGTAAGTTACAGGCTGTCCCTCGAGAAGCCACGGAATAAAACTGGACATTTTTATGGAACTGAAAAGCTCCCATTTAGTAAAGAATTTCTTCTGAATTTGCAAGCTCCATAAACTCCAAACTGATTTGATGGGTATACCTTGGGAGTCTTTCCATATTGATTTAAAATGTACTAAGCCCCAAATAAAAATATCTATTTACTATTAAAATTATATTATTTTGTTAACATCTTATTACCCAATTTAATGCTTCTAACAGCCCTAAGTTATGGGTTTTATGATTGCCCTGTTTTCCGATAAACACACAGAAGTTTAAGAGAGATAAGGGTTATTGGGCAAGCAGGTTGGAGATCCAGGATGCAAACCTGTGCAGGGCAGCAAATTGTACAGAATGCCCTGCCTACCTGTTGAACTATGCACTAAGAAATGAGACCTTGATTACTGTCATTCACCATACATAGCATCCTGTTAGATACAAGGCACTGAATAATTTCCAAAGATAAATTTATATGGATGAACAGATTAAATAGAAGAAAAATATTCCACACTAGCTTCTACCATACAAACACTCCTCAAAAAGTCTCTGCAGCTGTTATCCTCCAACCATTTGGCATTTCTAATACTTTAAAGAGAATTTTTCTTTAACAGCCTACAATATACTTACAGAATAACATCCGGAATAAGGCATGTTGCCAGCAATGTTAGGGTGACCCCTTACATTTTTACAAGTGTGTAGAGATCTCCCCCCATCAAAATATGCTTCTGATGAATAGAATCCAGAATGTATGAAACATGAGAAGACTTAGTCAACTACTCCTCACTGAATAGCTTTTAAAACAAGAATTTAAGACTGATCTCACTAAATGAAATATTTTTCTACCAGCAAGTTTTACAAGTGACAATGGGTGATGAACAAGTATTTTATAATATAAAACAAAGTCTCTGGTGACCCCAAAAGAGGCATCCCTACACTTCTTTTCTTATTGCTGCAACAAATATTGATAATTACTGTAGAAGAAAACGTTTGGCAAATGTGGAAAAAAATTACCCTTTATCAATTATATGTTGGAATTAGTAACCTCCCAACTACTCCAGGTTTCTTTTTGAAACCTCTCAATTATCTTGTTTCAATGAAAGAAAGTAGATTGAAAACTTTTCTTCAACTACTCTCAGAAGCAATGTATTAATATACGGTGTGTTTAAATGGAACAACAGCAAGGCCCAATGCAACACCAAAATAGCATATGATAACTAAAATAAAGGCTTCCACAAAGCAACTACATACAACATTTATTTAACTGTCAGTACTGACAGTTAAAGCAAACTTTAGATGAGCTGCAGGAAATTCTTCAATACAATGAAAGAACATGTGATTGGTGTCGCAGATTTTAAAGCTGGCTCTTATAGACTGAATGTTTGTGTCCCTCAAAATCATATGTTGAAGCCTCAATTTATTGGTATTTGGGAGGTAATTAGGTCATGAGGGTGGAGCCCTCATGATGGAGTGAGTGCCCTTACAGGAATAGACATAGAAAGTGGCTATCTGCACTCTAGGAGTTCTCAGTTGGAACCAAAGTGGCCTGCACCTTGATCTTGGACTTCTAGCCTCCAGAACCGTGAAAAATAAATTTCTATTATTTAAGCCACCCAGCCTAAGGTGCTTTATTATAGCAGTCCAAGTTGACTAAGATACTGACTGTCAAAGTCCTTGGAATAGATCTAGCCAAATTCTGCTTATTTTAAGATGATAAATTTAAGTATTAAAGCAGTAGCATCATTTGCCCAAAGTTAAATGGCAGTGTTTATCAGAAGTTGATCTGAAAACCAGATTTCTGACACCCATTACAGAGCTTTTTCTATGATATAACGTGGATCCACACCACTGCCCAATCTCTTGCCTCTTACTCCTGAAAAGCAAACTCCTCTTAAATCCAAGTCTTTGCTAACACTCATACCCAGAGAATTCAAGCCAATGGTGAAATCTGGAATTAAAAAAATTAAAAGGAGAAACATTTTAAATAAACATGTGCTGAGGGGTTAGAGGTATGGGGAGTGTCATCTGCCTTACCTACAGATCTCTCATTGGCTAGCTCTGATTGTAAGTATATTGTCCTGAGCAAGTACAGCAATATTGCAGACACCAAATGGATACAAGGACGGGATGGCCTCATTAGCCAATCACCCACAGAGGTGACGGAGAAGATCTTACCCTCTCTTCTTGATGATTCCATTCACTAAGTCATTCAGCAAGCCTTCATTGGCTTCCCAGCTCACTCAAAGAAAAAGCAACATCCTTACAATGAATTCCAAGCCCACAATGGTCTGCTTATACCCCAGGACTTCACTGACTCCATACTACCATTCTTAGCCTTGCTCACTCCTCTCATCTCACTGGCCTGCTTGTTAAGCCCAAGTACACCAAGCTTGTTGCCACCGAAAAGCTTCTGTACTTTCTCTGACTAGAACGTTCTTTCTTTCAATATGCACAGGGATCACTACCGCACTTCCTTCAGGACTCTCCTTTCATGTTATCTTAAAGAGAGCTTTTTAAAATTTTTCTTTGTAACACTTGCACAGCACTTAACATGAATAATTTATTTGTTGGTTTGTTGTCTGTCTTTCTAAACTAAAATGTAAATTCCAAGAGGGCTGGGACTTGGTTTTCTTCATCTTGGAATCTTTAGCACCTAAAACTCTTCTTGGCATACAATAGGCACTGAAATTTTTGAACAAATAAGTTTAATATGCAAAGCTTATGTTAATGCTTGTAATATATTTATAAAAATGTCACACTGAAATTAAATTTTAGAAGACAATGACCTACATCAATTTGTGTGCTGGATGCAGTGGGATTAGTTCCAGAGTATTAGTATTTAACTTGTCACTTTAAGACCAGTTCATCCACTCATTCATTCGCTCATTTAAAAGTTATTTATTGACTGCCTACTATTTACCACACAGATACAGATATAGGCACTGGAGATACAACAGTGAACAAAGCACATTTTTAAAAATCTCCTGTTATGAACTTACATTCTATGAATTGCCCAAAGAATAATCACAATCCCAGTCACCTAAATCTTCGATAAGATCAGAACTATTACTTTTAACTAAAAAGACACAGTTGCAGGGCTTCCCTGGTGGCGCAGTGGTTGAGAGTCCGCCTGCCAGTGCAGGGGACACGGGTTCGTGCCCTGGTCTGGGAAGATCCCACATGCCGCGGAGCAGCTGGGCCCGTGAGCCATGGCTGCTGAGCCCGTACGTCCGGAGCCTGTGCTCCGCAACGGGAGAGGCCACAACAGTGAGAGGCCCAGGTACCGCAAAAAAAAAAAAAAAAAAGACACAGTTGCAGCAGAAATAGGTACAAGAAGAGATGGCTCCTGACGTGTGTGACCCAGCAGCCTGGCAGTTTCTAGTACTTACCATTCTTCATCCCCTCATCACACATAAACACATACACACACACATATCTACACACAGGCAAACACACACATGCCCCTCTTGACATTGCACAGCCACCAGCATTAACGTGTATCTTTCAAACTGCAGCCAAGAAAATACTCAAAGATAGGGTCCTGATGGCAAAGTAAAAGCATATCTACAGCCCCTGATGCTGACAAGAGGGACAATCATAGTGCACTGTGTTTAGACTGGTAATAAGGTAGACACCAATACAGCATTCTCGTGAAACATGTAAACCTTTTCTCAATTAAAAAAAAAATCAAAAGTTTAAATTGGTAGAAATGAAAGGCTCTAAATGATTCAACCTGTATTTTTTGATAGCAGACTAAACATATTACAAAAAGGAAATACATGTTTGAATGACAGAAAACATATTGGGGGAAAAAAAGGTTAAGAATATTTTGTGTTTTCAACCATAGCTCTAAAAGTTAAAAATATCGGAAGAAAAGAAATGTTTACACTGTGAGCAGCTTCATAGCTCAAGAGTTAGAGTTTATACAGGGAAGAGTAAAAACTCTTCGTATTGATTTGAATTTTAAACACACCAGAATTACTAATAACCTGTCTTATGTCAGTAATTAATAATATTTCTAAAGTGATTAAGATTCTGTACATACTATTTGCTATACACAGGGGGAAAAAAATCATACTGAATAACCCAATCCTAGACTGTTAAATAGTGGCTGTTAAAATAAGGAGAGTTGGAGACCATGCACAGTTTCCAGCTGGGATCCCAAACAGAAAAGAGGCATCTGATATTGTCAGGGATGATTAGGAGCTATGGGAATCCCCCAAGCTGTATATGGATGTACACTGGGGCTACACTAGCCCCTAGCTTCAAGGAAGGTTATAACTATTTCTTTCCTGGACCACTGTCACCTTCTCTTACCTCCTTCTTCCCAAGCAAGGCAAGAGCCTGAATGATTGGACCAGACAGGTTATGGTGGCAGTACTTACTGGGAATTTCACCTTATCCAAGGACACACCTCTTCTCCTACACAAATATGCACAGAGTCAAATCAGATCTGCAGTCAGTCACTCAGGGATCACATGGCCAGCAGGCACATCAGGTTCTCTTCTCTGGAAGCAAATTCCAGCCCACATAGAAAGCCTGGCTCCTGAGGAAGAAGCTGAATGATTATCTCATTCCCATCTAGCCTAGACTTCCTTTTTGTCCATGAGGTGGGCCTGATGTGGAGATAACCTACTTTATCTATTCCTGACTGGCACATAGGTTCTGAGAGGTGAGGATGGAGAAACTAAGCTCTACCACGACTCAGAAATTTTTCATCACAAGTGAATTACAGGAGACACACACACATGCAGAATCACCTATTAGGTTTTTTTTTACATTCTCAAAAACATTCTATAGGCCTCAAGATCGGCTGAACCAATATTGTAGAAGAAAATGAAAATGTGTATTCCTTGAGTCAAATAACATCAGAGACTTTCAAATGATGACTAAGGGCAAGTAACACCAAGCAGAAGGTTACAGACTCTGCTCAGTACTGCTCTGGGCCCCATCCCAAAGACAACTAAAAATAGGTCAATTTAACTGCTGAATAGAGGGCTGCATTGTGAAAATCAGCTGAAAATTGACTCCTCAGTGTCATCTGCTAGTTATTTTCCCACTACATCACACTTCACTAATATGTTAATAGTACACACTGTGATCAGAATAGTGTTGAATTTTATACCAACCCCACAAAGAGAAGCATAGGAATTAGATGTGGCTGTTCGTTCTGGCTTTGAAACTCGTAGGTCATGTTGAAGTTATAACCTTTCTTTTAGCTTCCTCCTCTATACAAAAAGAATTTGAAAAACGGTTGTTGTGCCTACCTTAAGAGCTAAGATATGAACCAAGTCAGTAGATGAAAATAGTTTCATAAACAGCAAAATGCTATAGAAATGTAAGGTATTTGTAGTAGCTATAATCCACTTCCCTAGTCTGAGAAATAAAATAAGGTCATATTTTTCTTTAATAATCAATAGTATTCTAATCCTTGGCTCAGCATAGAGGTCATCTCTCTCTATCACACCATAGTTTTACTGGGCTGATTATAAGCAATGGTCAACTCTGGTCATCCTGGCCTCACCACTGAAGCTGGAACCCTGGCAACCAGCTTGAGTTCCCAGAAACCACCTTGAGATTGGCAGAACGCCAGCAACACAACATGTACCACAAACCCCACCTAAACTGGCTGCTCCAGAACGGCTACCAACACCCAAGGTAGCTATCACCTAGTTCACAATCCATGTGCTCTAACCTCTCGGAGTCAATTTACCCTTCTAGATGATTTAGATAATTCTAGAGAACTCCTCTCTTTCTACTGAAGTCTTATTTTGAATGCAATCCTTGAAGCCAGAATTCTGCCACTGAGTTAATATACACAAAAAGCCAGAGTCCAGATACCTGATGTCACCATCGAAGAGGAGGAAACAGGATGCCTTTGCTGGACCAGAGGAAGAAGGCTGGTGGAGCTGGAAAATAGGGAGGAGGGAGAGCAAGGCAGGGCTGCAAATGCAGGCAGGGGCCAGTCCATGTGGGATCTTACGGGCTACAAAAAGGAGTTTGCTTTTTATTTTGTTTGCTATTTGAAGTAACTAAAGAGTTTTAAGCAAAGGAGTGACGGGTCATAGTTATAATCAGAAAAGATAAATACAGCTTCATATTGGAGAACAGCCTTGATGAATTAGGAGGCTTTTGTAATCTCTCTGGTAGCAGGTGATGCCAGCCTAGATGAGGGTGTTTAGGGTGGGGATACGGAAGAAATAGATATTCTGGAGACCTTTAGGAGGCAATATCAACAAGACTTGGGGACAGACTGAATTCAGGGAGTGACAGAAGAAGAGCGCTCATGAATGACTCCTGTTTCTATGTGCAATGGGCTTGGAGTTGTGCTATTTACTGAGATCAGAGGATCAAAGGCAGAGGATGGTGTTGAGAGTGACGCTTTCAATCATGGAGGTTTGAGTCTGAGTGTTGATTACAGTGATTCCTTTGAGATGAAAAAGTTGGCATGGGAAAGAGAAGAGAGTAACTGATAATGGAAATTTTTTGAGAGAGCTGAGGATACAGGAAACAAACCCCAGATGAAGGGATTGGTATAATATGCCCAGAACCCCTCTTATGTAACTAAGGGGAAAGCTGAAAGGATGGCTACAGATATAGGTAGCTTCCTGATTTGGGTTGAAGGAAGCTGGGTTACTCTATGATGACTTTCATTTTCTTTTGCATGGAAGAAACAGGGTCTTCTGTAGAAAATGACATGAGAAATAAGAGAAGGTTTGAAATCGCTATTGAAAGTTTTTTTTTTTTTTAAGTATGTTGATTACAGAAAACACAGTTGTTGTACAAGTTGACATCAGGTTGTGCTTTTATAAGAAAGTCTGGGCTTAGAGGGAGTTATGATAAAGCAAAGTGTTAGTGAAATTGTAGACTACGGTGTGGAGAGAAGTATATACGTATATATATATCATAGGTATGAAAGGATGGAAGGCCAGAAAAGGGCTAGTGGAAAGAAAAGTAGGGAAGAGCTGAATGATTATTCTGAAAGAAAAAAAGTTGCGATCAGAGAAAGGGCTTTCTGAGGTGGTGCTTAAAATTAGGAACACAGGGATGAGTAAAGCCTGGAGCACTTTAGGGCTTTTGGGTGTCAGGGAAATATCCCAGGGCTAAGTGCATATTATGTAGAGTATGCTCAGATATTAGATGAGGAGGTGATGACAACTGACTATTGCTCCTTAAAAGGGGTAAATGATCTAAAATTTTATTCTCAAATGAAAGGGATCAACTTGGGAATTTCAGACCATTCTGAGGAATAATTTTCTCTATATTGTTATGGTTTCACATGAAAGCATTGTAAGAGATAATGGGCCAATGTGAACACATTTGTTATTCTCTCTCAGTTCAAACCCTTTTATCACTATTACATACCTTCCCTGCTTTTACTGACTTTATACGGTACCATTAGGAACGTAAGCATTTTGAGCAACTTTAGCAATGTTAGAAGTACTAAATTTAAAGAGGGAAGGAAGGAAGCAATTACCCCTTTTGGTGTATTCCATGCATTAGCTGTAATTTCCATTGCCCATTTTCTGAAAACTCACGTCTGTACCATTTATGGTGAAAAGCCAGTCAGACTTGCCGCAATCAACCAAACATTCCAATTCAAGTCACTCTGGGAAGAATTTCAGCTCACAACATGCTGCTGAAATTTTCTGCTGGTTTGAGCATATCCTCTGGTAGACACAGTATTCAGAATAGCTTAGAAAATAAATTATAATTTGATAACTCAGAACACTAGACCTCAGTAAAATTACTACAAAGGCAGTCCTTTCTTACATTCTTCCCTATGCATGCTAACACTGGAAGTAGGGTACATGTAAAATGTTCCATAAAAATCTGCCAAATAGACTTCGGGAAAAGTAAAACCTAGTTTACGTCTTAAACAATGAAACAAATCCATTATTTAAAAAATAATTATTATATAAAACAATGGATTTACTAAAACAATGCTGATACAAAGTCACACATTTTTCCAAATTATCACAGATGTTACATCCAGTTTTAAAACATTTATTAAAACAAATAAATCTAACAAAAACCAGAGCTGGAGTTAAACTTATCCTTTTTATAATTTCCATTTTCTCATGTATTCAAGTAAAATGTCCAAATCCTTGCTCATCTAATTATAGCCATCTTTTAAAATTAAAAATAAATTTACTTGGGCCATTCCATGAAAAAAAATCAATCTTTGAATTTTTCTTATTGATTAAAAAGTGGATCCAGTAATAAAATCCCAAGATCAATGGCATTTTTAAAAGTATCAGGAAATACATATTTTGGAGACACATTTTGACCATGTTACTTTTGGTCAAAAACCTTCTGAGGTCCTCCAGTGTTCAGGAAATCAAGTTTCATTCATTTATTCAACAGTTTTAGTGAGTATCTCTCTGCTGGATGCCAAACCCTAACCATCCTCCTGTGGACAAAGCCAAGTAGATAAAAAGGCCTGTAAAACCAGCCAAGGCAACATAATGACCCTGTTGGAAAGATGTGCTGAGAGCTTTGGGAACAGAAGAAAGCTGGGTATTAATGGGGTCCAGGAAAAGCCATTTTAACTTTATCAAATGGTCACCTATTGTCATGAAACCAATTCTATTCAGAGTTCTCAGGATTAGGGATTTTCTAAGGTTTGTTTAAACAGTATTACCAGCACCAGAAATGCTTAACCATTCAACAAGACTGTCGCAATGAAATAATCAAAAAAAGATACCAGAGAAGTTTTAAGATGCTGTTAAGAAGTTAAAAAAAAAGATCTACATCAATTATAATAAAGGAAAAACAATACCTTAAACTGTAATAAAAAGTACATGAAAAGTAAAACTGTGATTGAAGACAATTTCCAAATTTATTATAGCTCTCAGCATCTCTCCCATGCTGGTGACATAGAAACCCTAATGCAAATAAACCTAAAAATGCTATCTATGGAAACCACTTATATTTAAAATCTTGCCTCTTTAAGCTGTACATTCAAGCTGAATAACAATGAGCTCAACTATTCCAGATCATAAATATGTTTATTGTTACTTTTCTCTAACCATATTGAAAATGATACATTTCACATTCTTTTACATGCAAATTAGGAGTTTCTTTGCTCTACTAAGTTATAATAAATGTGAATGTGAGAAAAAAGAGAAGTAATTTTGTTCAAATTTTTTATTCATAGCATCCATATTTCAAGATGTAAACCATAAGTCAAAATACAAACTATAATCCCAGAGATAAAGTTAGGAAATATGAAGGGAGAGCATCAAAAGGCAGCAATATTCTGCAGACATGGGCAATGTTTTTTGCTTAGAAAAAAGTAACAAATTATTATTGGAAAATGATGAGCTTGGAATAGTTCCAATCACTTAACCGATATTACTTACATGTCCACTAGGCAAAATATCAAGGAAATATACAAAGATAATTAAAAATTAAAATCTTGTTCACAACAAGATTGACATTCAACACTAACTATAATATTAGCACACAAATCCAAATATGAAGCAAAATATGGTAAGTCTCACAAGAGAGGGAAACCAAGATGTGAGTATGTAAATGGACTAAAGAGAACACACGCAGTTGGGGTTTATCCAGGAAGACTTCATTAAAAGGGGCAAGATTCAAGCTGACCTCTGAATGATAAATTGGACTTTGCTATATTTGACAAACAAACTAGGGTAACAACTCACTTATTTAGACTAGTAGGGAAATATCAAGTTCTGTCTTTTATTCTTTCAGGGATTCATCTTTATATGTTTCTTTGGCCATTCAAAAATAATCTCTCTCTAGAAGAAATTACTTCTCTATTTTCTTAAAAAAGAAGGCATTGAAAACAACTTAACTTAGAGATTATATGACTTATTATTAACTTAGAGAATTAATTATTACTTATTTAACTTAGAGATTATATGACTTATTATTCAAATTATATGGTTCCATCCTCTATTTACTTCTGGTATCCAGCAGGGCACCTACTTCTAACTATACCTCTTTTCTTTTTCCTTTTTTCTTCTTCATTTTTTCTATGGGTAAAGAAACAAGAAAGCAATCGTGTTAGAAAAATAGAGAAACACAAAAATCAATGAAGTCCTATATGAAGGATAAGAAATAAAGTTCCCGATTTTTCTCTAAGGTTTTTGTGACAGGTATTTTGAAATCATATACCTTTCTTTGTTTTCTTTCAACTCTGCTTTGCAGGTTAAAAATAATTGACTCTTAACTTGTTAATAAGTAGGATTTCCCTGAATGTAGAACCTGCAATAAGATGAAATGTAATGGATAAGAAAAGTGATTCAACAAAAGCACTTAAGTTCCAAATATTTTGAAGTAACCTGGAGGACAGCTTTCCAACACAGGCTTGGAGGTCAACCCCTTGTCAGCCGCTTGCCTGCCCACTCCCTCTGAGCAACACTCATCAGTTAGCTCATCTCTCTCATACATACACACGTGGTTTCCAGGCAGATGCCCTAACTCCAGAGAAAGGCTCAGCAGGAAAGAGACCGGGTTAGACAACATTAGAAGAAATCCACATTGCCTAAATTAGAATAATCAACCAAAATTTTCACTCAAATATGGCAGACAACCAAGAATCGCCTGATTTCCAAGGAAAGTCAAGAACATGAGCAAGAAAGAACAGAAAGAAGGGCTATTTCAAGCTATAAAAGAAAAACACACAAACTAATAACACCCAAATGCTCAAGAAGGATATCATACCCATAAAAAAACTGGATGATGTGAAACCATGAGAACACTAAAAACATTTAGAAAGGGCTTCCCTGGTGGCACAGTGGTTGAGAGTCCGCCTGCCAGCGCGGGCGACACGGGTTCAAGCCCTGGTCCGGGGGGAACCTCAGTGCCGCGGAGCAGCTGGGCCCGAACGCGACAGCTGCTGAGCCTGCGCTCTGGAGCCCCCGGGCCGCAACTGCTGAAGCCCGTGCGCTTGGAGCCCGTGCTCCACAATGGGAGAGGCCACCGCGGTGAGAAGCCCCTGAACCACAGCGAAGACACAATGCAGCCAAAAATAAATAAATTTAATAAATTTTTAAAAAAACCTTTAGAAAGTTATACGACTGTCATTTTAAAGATCAAGAGTAGGTCTGGAACAAAAATTTGAATATATTGCCCAGGATGTAAATCTGAGAAAGAGGAAAATATAAAAGAAAGATAAAACAGAGAATCAATTCAGCAGGCAAAAGATCTGACTAACAAACATTAACTTCAGGGAAAAGTGGGGGGAAAAAATGGAGAGGAGGAATGCACCAAAGAAACAATAGTGGAAAAAAATCCCAAATCGGAAGGGCACAAGTATTTATGTTGAAATGAACAGGAAACTAGACACCTCAACCCATTATAATTGTGTCCTGCCAGGCAGTATGAGTATATTTACATCCATGTTTACCCCTTCATTGGAACCAAATAGGATTCTTCTCATGATCATGAGTTAAGGGTAGCAGAAGAGAGTCAGATTCAATATGGACATAATACATTAGCACCAAGACCAAGGTTAAAATAGCATCAGTGCACACTAGGAGAAAGGTTTTGTAGTAGTTCAGAGAGAAGAATGACATTGTTTAGCTGTTATCTGTTGAAGATTACACAAAACTACTAGATTTGGTAAAAGAAAATTGATAGGATTAAAATATATTCTTAGAACACCTGTGTTATGTGTACTAGTTTGACCATTCTTGAATGAAGGTATATTCTAAACATTATTCTCAAACTTTCCATGGTATTCTGAAATATCTATTAATTAAAGCAGTATAGATTTCACTGCTTTTATTTATACCCTTCCAATTGTTTTTCCAAAATATTAATCACATTGAAAACCTTATATTTCATTTCATGCACTAACACTGCACATTTGAATTTATAGGAGATGGGACAAAAACCTGAGAATTCATATTAATTCTCAAAATATTGAAATGGAATTAGAAAAAACAAAATATTATATTAATTCTCATACTAACTTTTCTACCGGATCACATTTATTTACATAGACATGTATTGCTTAAATAAAATTACTCATTTTGATACCAATTATTAAATAATAAAAAGCAAATTACACCAAGATACTATGATATTTACTGTAACTCATATTAATATCAAATAGAAAATTTCATATACTTTGCTTAAATATACCTATTTAAATTAAAAGTGGATAAGTATAGATTAATGAACAATTACACAATTTCAACATAAAAAAATTCACATAAATTTATAATTGTGTTTAGATTATTAGGTTTAAAACATACACTTTTTCACTTTTAACCCTGTAACCTTATATTTTATTTTGACCTAACTTTGGATAATAATTTCCTCAACCTGGAGAAATCCCTTCTAGAAATATGCTTACTTCCAAAATCCTCTAACCTGTCTTCAAAATCATTCTTTAGTAAGCAGCTATGAAGTGAGAAATAAAAATTTCTAGAGACATCAACTTTTTTTTTTCTAAAACAAACAAATTACTTCAATCATGTTATTTAACATCAGCCAACATCCTTAAAGACAGACACAGTTAAAGACAAAAGAAATAGCTAGTGAATAATATAGGGATATTCATAAAGGTGAAGTACTCTCATAGTACTTCACTGAGTCAAGCTGGGCTTCTCTGTTGCTATTCAAGTTACTGCTAAGTGTGGGAAGACTGTTAAAAATAACTTTTGTGGCTCCAATAATATTTTTATAGTTTCACTTCTCTCAAAGTCTTATTCTTTTTTTTCTCAGAGAAAGTCAAAGCCTCTCAAATCCACAGGATTAAAAAAAAAGGAAAAGTAGCAGCCAGTTGAAGAGTTTTAAAGAAAACCTACTGGCAAATTTGGGGAGCTGGTGCTCAATACCAGCATCATTGTTCCTTAATAAGAAGAGAAGCTAAATTTAAAAACCTACAAGCATTTTTACAGGCCCTACCATCTGCAAGGTATTTTATTACATACTGTGAGAAATCCTCAGTTTCTATCTACCCATCTCTTCTCCCACACTACCCAAAGTGAAAAATCCATGAGTCCCTTCTCTATTTCTCTAGTCCTCATCATATAGCAGAGTTTCTCAAATTTACCCAAACAGTAGTACCCTTAAGAGCAGAGAAGACAGGATACATACCCTCAGGGGTTAACAGTGTAAGCTCAATGCTTAAAAAGAATCTCTCCTCTTTTATGCTAAAATTTTTAAACTCCTACAAATTAGGCATTTAATTTTGTTCCTTAACACAACCTTATTTATTTCATTATAACTTTTTTCCCTCAAAACTTGAAGCGGGGGCTTCCCTGGTGGCACAGTGGTTGAGAGTCCACCTGCTGATGCAGGGGACACGGGTTCATGCCCCGGTCCAGGAAGATCCCACATGCCGCAGAGCCATGGCCGCTGAGCCTGCGCGTCTGGAACCTGTGCTCCGCAACGGGAGAGGCCACAACAGTGAGAGGCCCGCGTACCGCAAAAAAAAAAAAAAAAAACTTGAAGCATAGGTGATACTTCAGGAAGCTGTGCCATGTTTCTCCTGTGGCTTTTCTTGGGGTGCCCAGGCCAATTTGAAAAGAACAGACCAGTAATTTCGTTTTTTGTTTTCTTCCAGTAGGTGCATATGCCATGTTCCACATTCCTCCTGTCCCACAGAGTCTCTGAATGCCCATCTTTACCTACTAAACCCAAGGCAGAAGCGCACAGAAGGCTTCAGAATGATTCAGGGGCTTTGAATAGTGGAGTAGTATGGGTATTTAAACAGACATCTGTTTTTGTTGAACCACAAGGGGTCCAACCTATGGGTTCATTTCATGTTAATTTCCAATCCAGTTAATTTGGGTAGACAAATTTAAAGCAATTTTTACAAGCTAACAGATGTTGTACCAAGAAATATTTTAGTGTACTAAAATTATCATTTGGCATTAGCATTTTATAAGAAAATGACAAAATATCCTTGCTGTGACATTCATTTTCCAATCCAAAATCCATTGTTTAAAATATGAATACATATGGTGAAATAAATATACAGAGAAAGGAGTCTTTTACTTTGTTCCCCTTAGCTGTCAGTAATGTTACTTTATAAGAAGCATGCATTACTTTTGTAATTTAAAAAGAGAAGAAAAACTACAGAATTTGGAATTTTCATCTATAAGCAGGATAAATTTGTGTTCGTGTAACACTTTCACAAGTGTATTGATCTCAAAAATTAGATCAAATAGTTATAAATATATGTTCTAGTCAACAGTTCAAAATACTAAATCTATTTCATTGTCCCAAATGAATGACCTGAAGGTTCTTTAACCATAGGTGATTTATAAGTCCATCTTCACACAGTTTATCATCCTATTTAAGCAAATTAAAATGGAGCTCTTCCTTGTTATCTTACATTACCAGCCTAGAACACCAGTCTTCTCTCTCCTTCCCACTGTCACCAGCAAACTACCATAGGTATTCAGATGGGCCACTTATCTTAGTCCAAGAAAGGAGACCTCTAGGCTAGAGGTGCTGACTCTTCCTCAGATTAATTTCAGCTGGCCCCTTTCCAAGCACCATAGAAGGGGATGCTGTAGTTGAAACACAGGGGAAACATGATAGTTTTTTGACTATCACTTTCTAACTGGGAACTCCAAGTTTGATAAGAATCCTGGCAGAGCTATCACTAGAAAAGAGAGGAAGCACTGAATAGCAGAAAGATATCCACAGAAAGCAACTTTACTATAATTCTCATACATGTGTGTTCCCCAGCTCTGTGCAACTTGCCTAGCATTCATCTAATTCGTGAGATTTCCAGTTCATGTCTTCCAAATTTTATGATGATGTTTAATAGTTAACCTCCAAAACCTCATATGCTTATTATTATAGTGTTCTATGTGCATGACGACCTGTGTCTCCTTAATAGTACATTTTATATATATAAAAAACACAGCTTAATTCTTCACAAATTTATTGAAAGCATCTATTCTCTAGAGCTCTGAATAAGACCTGGTCCCTGTCTACAAGGCATTTGGAGTATCCTAATCAACTCTTCATCAAATTTTATGTATAAAACACTTTGAAAGGAAAAAAATTCTGAAGAATCATGACTGCTGACTTTGTTTATTACTACAGTACCTAAACATGTACAAACATATCACTAAGTATAAAATCTATAGACTTATATCCTGCATAATAACATCTTTTAAGACTCAGTTATAAAGTATCATCCAAACCATCCAGAATCTTTTCATGTTTCACTACATATTTTTAATTATAATCAAAATAAAAACACAGAATAACTTCCGTGAATAACTTTCAGACTCATAAGAATGCAACTCTTGATTCCTTGAGGTCCAAAAATAACACCTCAATGAAACCTTTCCATTGCAAGCAAGATAAATATAAAGTTCAAACTAAGCTAATCTCATAAACTGTTACCAACACAATTTGCAACATGCCATAAGTGAAGGAAGGAAGTCTTAGGCATAAGTTCTACCTCCCAAATCTATCATAAAATAAAAGATACTTTTAAAATTTCAAAACAAAATGTGCATTTTTTCCCCAATCTGGTGAGGTAGAATGCTAAGAGCACAGGTCTTGAAGTCAGATAGATTTTAGTAAGATTATTTAACCTCATCTAAGCATCAGTTTTGTTCATCTGTAAAATGGAGATAAAAATACATACACTTAGGGTTACTATAAAAACTAAACAAGGTAATTTAGATCATTCTAGGCATGGTGTCTAGTTAAATAAATGTGAATTCTTTCCTTTATTCTAGCTAATCAGATGATCTCTGTTGGGGAAAAATTTAAATAATAATTATTTAATTTTACTTTAGTACCAGAATAAAATTTACATTCAAGAATATGGAGTAAACTCACTTAATTTTATGAAAGTGACAGAAACCTGACAAATGTAATTTTGCAAATAACAACAGAAATTTTAGAGACTAACATTTATAAGAGAATAATAGACTCATTTAAATAAAATAAAGTAACAGTGTTCTTACAGTTTCAGTGAATGTTATTCTCTGGTAATATTCACATGTTAGATGAGTTTTATGACCTAGTATTCACATTATTAGAATTTAAATGGGCCTTGCTGTATCAAAAGTGTTGCATTCAAAAGTCTGGGAAAGCTTCACTAAGAAACATGGTATAAAAATCATAATCAAGGCACTGGTACAAATCTGTCTACTACTAAAGCTGTGTGTTTGTGTATATGTGTAGGAGGGACAAATATACAATTACAGACATATTGTATATTGATATATGTAATTACTATTTAGGTAAATGAATATATGTGTAATAGATATAACGTATGTAATATACACATATATGTCATCCATACAAATATACTCTCACATTGATCTGTAAATTGTATATAATAAATATATATCATATACATATATACATATACACATAAGGATATGTCCTGCAGCGTTTTTTAATAAGTGAAATTTTTTTTTTTTTTTTTTTTTTTTTTTTTTGCGGTACGCGGGCCTCTCACTGTTGTGGCCTCTCCCGTTGCGGAGCAACAGGCTCCGGATGCGCAGGCTCAGCGGCCATGGCTCACGGGCCCAGCCGCTCCGCGTCATGTGGGATCCTCCCAGACCGGGGCACGAACCCGTGTTCCCTGCATCGGCAGGCGGACTCTCAACCACTGCGCCACCAGGGAAGCCCAATAAGTGAAATTTTTAAAGCAGAGTTTATACAAAGAGAAACAAGGTCAACTTCATGTAATTCCACCCCCTCAAGCATATTTTTCCATTTTTAAGAATCTACATAGAATTACTTATGTATGGATTTGTTCTCAGTGTATTATTATTTTTTTTTTTTTGTGGTACGCGGGCCTCTCACTGTTGTGGCCTCTCCCGTTGCACAGGCTCCGGATGCGCAGGCTCAGCAGCCATGGCTCACGGGCCTAGCTGCTCCGCGGCATGTGGGATCTTCCCAGACCAGGGCACGAACCCGTGTCCCCTGCATCGGCAGGTGGACTCTCAACCACTGCGCCAGCAGGGAAGCCCTGTTCTCAGTGTATTTTGATAAAGGTCAACATAGTATCTAAAGGTTATATTCCTAAAAATAAAATTTTTACGAAAGTCTAATGACATACTTTAGACAAATATTTCCTCTGAAAAGCTTCAATTTCTGATTCACGTATAAGTTATCACCAAAAGTGCTAAAAATGAGTTCGGTTAGCAAGAGTCAAAAAAAGATTCCTCACATCTTAAATATTCAATGATCAGAAATGCATCTTACATCTGTAGTAAACAAAGAGTTCGTTTTCTTTTTTAAAAAGCAAGTAACATACCACTCTCACATTCCTTTAGATCTAGAAAATGGGTTTACAGCTCTCATACCTTGTCCAGAGACAATGTGTGGTGCTGTAGGTAGTGAGAATACATTCCCCCATGTTCTCAAGGACTAAAGTAACCCCAACTGGCAAAAGGAATTTAGAACATTTCTATTTAATGTTGAGCCTTTAAAGGACCCTTTCAATGGTATTATAATTTGATTAGCATAAACTACTTAGAATCTAGAATAATGTATCAAGATCATACTTCCTTTAATAGTTCTATAAATCAGATAACAGAAAAAGGTCCCCAGTGAATGAGAATAATATCTGCCACTATGATAGGAAATAGAATAAACAAAACTTCAGATATGCTTGATCTTTATGTCTTCATATCCTCAGGCTTTATCATCTCATTTTGAGACAGTCCTTATAAAAAGATTTTCCATGTTAATTGATATTACAGGCTCTGCATTAAAAAACTATGAGCACCTTGATTTTCAGTCTATCATTTTCAATACCAGTGAAGATTATTCATGTCTCAAATGTAAGTCCACAATCACTGTAATAATAAATCACTCAAGTGTAAGTCCACTCACTACATGGAATAAGTTCAAAGCATCATTCAGATAGAGTAAGACTTTCCATTTTCCAAGTCTTCATTTAGCAATATTGTAGATTTGTGTTTTGTCTTTTATTTTTAATCTGAAAAATTCTTTATGTGATAGCCTGCCAATATCACTGAACCTACATTTAAACAAGCAGGTAGGCAGACTTGGTTTTTAATACAAAGCAACCTGTCTTAACAGTATACATTATTATTTAGAGAGAAAAATTCAAAGTATGTTAACTTCTAGGTTTGTTTTATTTTTCAAATTATATGTAGAGATAATACCTGAAGCTGTATGCAAAACAGTGTTTGGAGAAATAAGTAAAATTGTAAATTCTTATTCAAAGATTACAAAATTAAGGTCTTAAAGAGTCACATTAACAACTCTTTTGACTAGAGTTAAAAGAATGTACCAGTGAATACAGCCTATTGATCAGTATGACTTGAAGCTCCACAAAATGACTGACACGTGGCACCTCATGTGGAAGAACTTTCCACTCAAGGGAATGAGACAGAAACCAAAAAGAGAACAAGAGTGAAAGCAGGAGACAGAACTCAAAATGAAGGCTGGTATTTCTTCCAAGGGAAAAAAAGGAAGATTTTGTGAAATCAAAAAATTTGATTTTTTTTTTTTTCACAGTGTCAGAAAATTTTAAGGGATGCTGAAGAGTCTATGGCCAGAATGCAGGGTATATGGGTGAATGTAAGGGTGGAACAGAGTAAGCTATGAAGCTGATAGTTGAGGACCCTGAATGCCATGTACATTTTAATTTTTTTCTGGACTCTCATCATCTATATTCCATTCTTAAGTTTGAGGAATCCTCCATGTTAGTCTGTCCAAGAAGCAAGAAATGGAACATAGCCACCTTCACAAGCTTCCTTAGAGCGAGGGTACAGAAATCTGCCCAGGGATTTTCCCATCAGCCCCACATGATCCAGTAATCTAAAGACACGAAGAAGCTAAGCAGTGCAGGTTGCTTCCCTGCAAGGGTGGTGGCTGCTAAGGCAGCTACACTAGTTTCTTGTAGCTCCAGGGGCAGTGTCTGGAGAGTGAGGTCTGGTGTATGCTCAGCCACAGCAACATCTGACATCACACCAGAGAGGGCCTGGAGCGTCATTCTGGGCCTGTCCCTGGCAGCCTAGCTTCAATCTGCTTCTCAGGCTCTGCCAGAATTTTCTGAAATGCCCAAGGTCCTTTAACAAGTCTGCTTCTGTATAAACTATCCAGAGGTGGTACTTCTGCCTTCAACCAAGAATCCCGACTGATATGCCACGCAAAAGTGCTTGACCTTTTGTATGGTATATAGAACCAAAAGTCAATCATTTCCTCCAAATGTGGGTTTGATTTAGAATTGCTATATCTTTTTATCCTTTAAAGAATTTTATAAAGTTGATCACGTTTTCCCAAAATTTTACATAAGGACATACATTATGTATTATTATGTATTAATTGATGGTTAAAAAGAATATGGATATAGATTATCTTTTTTTGAATACAGATTATATTTTAATTAATAGTACTTTACTAGAACTTTGAAATCCTGATTTTTTTAAACCTTCAAGTTACTGTTTTCCCAAAAATTGTCTTCTGAATCAACAAAGAAGAAGTCTCCTATTCCCAGATCTGTGTAGTCAGAAACTTCTTTGCAGGAATCTGCTTTTACAAAGTATTGAACAGGACACTTTCCTGCACCAACTTTGCAGATGAATACTGTCTGAACAGCAGCCAGTGATTTATGAGCTATGTAAGTCAGTACCTGAATGTGGCCACTTCAGTTTAGAATTTGAGAGCTGCAAATGTTGTGTTATAACATTTACTTTAAAAATGCAATATTTCCACGTGATCAACTCAGAATTTAGCAAAAAAATCAATCAATCAATCAAAAGAGTATCCCGGGCTTCCCTGGTGGCGCAGTGGTTGAGAGTCCACCTGCCAATTCAGGGGACACAGGTTCGTGCCCTGGTCCGGGAAGATCCCACATGCCGCGGAGCGGCTGGGCCCGTGAGCCATGGCCGCTGGGCCTGCGCGTCCGGAGCCTGTGCTCCGCAACGGGAGAGGCCACAACAGTGAGACGCCCGCGTACCGCAAAAAAAAAAAAAAAGAGTATCCCCATCTCATTTCTAAGCCGAATAATTTTAGGTTTTCTCTTCCATCTATTCTTCCTTTTTATTCAAGCAATTCTGCTTGTGGAGAATTTCCCTTACACAGCTATTTGTTATCAATGTTGTACATGAATGAACTCTGAAAATGCAAACTGTGTCAAACGAATATTTTGTCCAAATGATAGGTTGTTAAGAACCAACCTTTTAATTGGATGAATGACAGAGTGGCCTCAAGAGTAATGTTTGTCCTTATTTATTTGGCACAAAATATGCGTGCTCTGAGGTAAGGCTATGAAATGAGTCTAATTTAGGGACACAGAATAAAGATACAGATAGCCAAAAATAAACAAAAATCTTCTTTGATTTTCTTATCTCATATATCACGTAGGACTATACATGACTACAAGGAGGAAAAATGACACATAATAAGACAACATCTTTCATGGCTGTGATCAGAAAGAGATTATGTAAACATTAAAGAGACTGCTCAAAATATTTTAGAAAGTCTACCTCAGAAAATGAATTTGAATATTTACATTAAAATTTTCTCACAATAAAAAAAGAAGTAACTGCACAAGAAAAAAACATGTTGCAACCAAGGAAATTTTATCTTTACTAGAAATGTACTTCTTAGCACAGTAATTAAAATAGCTCTTTTTAGTAGTTTGTCTTCTTTTTATAGCCCAGCCCAGTATGATTCATGTATTGTGAGGGTCTAATTCTTATTATGAGTAAGAATTTCTTTCTGTATTTCTAAGCACCACCTTTAAACTACATGCTCCTAAGTTTGTACAATTATGTTCCCGAGTAGGTTGTTAACAGCGAAGTTCTTTCCAGTTGTTAAAGCTAAGCCTCTTAAAGCAAACTGTTTTCCTATCGCTTCTCTTCTCTCAGCTCTTATTTATATCAGACCTTTATTGGAAATAAAAAGATGTCAGTATTATTGTTTTGAAAAAAAGGTAAAATATCTAAGTTTAATTTTATGTTTCCAAGAACCAACACTGAGCCTTTTTTCACACTCGAAGTACCAGTGAACAGCTCATTCTGGATGACAAACAAAAGCTTCTTATCCACCTTTTCAAATCCAGTTACTCCTCTAGAATTTTCCATATACTATGCTTCAGTTATCTTCCTAAAAGACTATTGTAACCATGGAACTTCATTACTGAATAACGTATGATAGTGCCTATTGTATTAAATTCAAATAAATTCTTTTATATTGACTATATGCCCATTACCTAGCAATAAACCCACCACGTTTGCTTGTTTTTTCATTTCCCGACATGAAGAAGCACTCTGAATTTCATTAAGCAGAGTATCCACAGTATTTTACATATTAATATATCCTTATGAGGAATAACAGAGTGCAATGTATTGTCCCTAAAGTCCTAATTATACTGCAGTATATAATTTATGTGTTGAATTGAGGTAATGCTTTATCCTCCATTTTTAGCCCATTCTTTTCACATAGCGTTATGTCATAAGTATTTTCCAGTTTCATGTATAGTGAACGCAGAAAATCATTTTCGATGGCTGTCTATAATTGTCATAGGGTGCACAGTAGTTTAACCATACTCTCTATCCCTTATGTTGTCTCACACATTAAATATCACTCACAAGTCTAAAGTCATCTCTGCTTTCCTTAGGATAAATGGCTAAAAGTGAAATTACCAGGACAATGGATATATTACGAATAACCAACACTGAAAACTTGAAACCAACCTGGATATTTTAAGTGTCCATTTCATATGAACATCAAGAAAACATGTTAAAAGCTACTGTTTAAGAGTTTCAAAATCAATAGTTTTAGAGGAATTAAACTGCTAGGTACACATTCTACGTCTCATAAATACGTTGATATCATATGTAAACACATTCAAAATCATTCTCCCAAAGACATTTAAAATTATATGAAAGAAGTCAGAGATTAATGATAAATGTAGTTAGAGTTATAGAAATCCCATTCCATGGGTAGGTTTATTATCACCTATTTTTGAAAGTTTACTTGATTTTGATATGCTTGAAATAATGGCTCACCAAATTAAGAAATCCTCAATAACTTTTAGTTGTGCCTAATTATTCTACATACAAGAAAAATTAACTTAAGTAACATCACTCAAGACTAAAGGCCGTTCTTATTAAAGACAACATTAGGTATACTCCTCTGTTATTCCCTTCTCTATTTAGTTTTTTTTTAATTAATATTTAGCTGTAGAATTTTGTTCTTAAAATGAAATATTTCTTAAATTATATTTTTCTAGCATTAGTTGAATAATTGTTGTGCATTTCCAAAGGAGAGATTTGAAGAAGCATAGATTGAAACAGCTGTCATGCTACCAAATCCAACATCCTGACGTTAATTTCAAAACATTCCTCATTCTGCCAGGGAATGGCCTCCCATTGCTTTCCACAGAATCAAATCTCATGGAATGGATGTTCCTTTGAGGTCCTCTAGGCTGAAGCTTACTCTATCAGTTGGGACCAGATCATTTCTGACTCTGCATTCAGCCCTAACCTTCATTTGACAGCCCATAAGCCATGTCCTCCTCCAATCACAGAGGAGGTTGTTATGGGACATTTATCTTTATATTTTAGTGTCTCTTTATATATTTTTATCACTCTATGGTTCATAAAGCATTTTTAGATCCATTATCTCGTGTAACTGTCACAATCCAATAGGAAAGGTACAAAATCTGTTATTAGTCCTCTTTGACAGGTGACTCAGAAAGGCAAGGTGATAAAGTCATTAATGTCAGAGATAATATAAATACCTAGGTCTCTTCACTTCCAAGCCAGTCAACATTCTACTATCCCTCCTAACATTCTCTGGTCATTTAGGGAAAAGTAATCTTACTGCTTAAAATTATATGTCATTTACCACCGTAGAACTACGTAAGAGCCTAAGAAATCTCAACAGATCTTTTTATAAGATTCCTCTTTAAATTAATATTAGTCTTTTAAATCCATTTCAGAATTAGCATAGAGAATTTCCTGGAATACACAAAAAAATGATTGCATTTAATATAAACAAACTACAACATGAAAGATGTCAACCCACTGAAGCTGAGGCAGGACTTGAGTTGCAAAGGTTCTAAATGATTGGATATTATCAAACCTTAGTAAATTATGTAGATTTGATGGTTAATTTTATGTGTCAACTTGGCTAGGCTATGATGCCAGCTGTTTGGTCAAACAACAGTCTATAATATTGTTATGAAGGTATTTTTTTAGATGTGATTAACATTTAAATCAGCAAACTCTGAGTAAAGCAAATTACCCTTCACAGCGTGGGTGGGCCTCATCCAATCAGTTGAAGGCTCTCAGAGACAAGAATGAGGTCCCCCAAAGAGCCAAAGAGAAAGGAATCCTGCCTCCAGACTGCTTTCAGATTTGAGCTGCAACATCAACCCCTTCCAGAATTTCCAGCCTGCCAGTGTTCCCTGTAGATTTTGGACTTATTGGCCTCCACATCTGTGAACCAATTCCTTAAAATCTCTCTCTCTCTCTCTCCAGAGAGATGAATAGATAGATAGGTAGATAGACATATATCCTATTGGTTCTGTTTCCCTGGAGAACCCTAATATAGGGTTAGATTCATTAACACCTATCCCCAAGCTCCTTCTCCTTTTCTTTCTTCTGGCTATGGAACCTGGATGTACTCAATTTATCCACCTCTCCTACAGTCATAGATGGCTGTATGACATAATTCGAACCAGGGATATGAAGCAGAGATCTATGGGGAAGACTTCCATCCTTGAAAAAAGGACTAAACTCATGTCAGTAGAAAGTCTTCCCCCTTCCTACCTGGAACTAGGATTAGTTTCTTTAAAATGCTTGAAATCTATATGCATGAGAACAGATTCAACACTCTAAGGAAAAGCAGACCAGAAAGAGAGGAAAAGCATGGGACCATGAGGCATCATTCAGTATCTACTTAGTCAGGGCCGACTCACTTACACATTCTGGAAAATAGACAAACAAAAGCCACTGTGGCCAAGTTTTCTGTCTTCTTTAGTTAAACACATTCTTATCTGACACAATAACTTGTAAAATAGCTTTTACAGATCTACTCCAATATTTATAGCATTAAACTGGTGTTTCCTTAGAGAAAGGTTAGTAGAAAATAATTTTAAAAACTAAAAATATTATGAGCCCAGGTACAATTTATTAAGCACTTAATGATTTCCTTAACTAAAATTTGAGACAACAATTAATGAGTATCTTTTTTTTAAAGGCCTCATTTATAGCTAGGCTGGAAGAAATCAGCCCTGCCAATCAGTTGATATCCACAAAGCAAGACTAAGAAGTCAGTTTGCCCACAAATAGTTGTAGAACAACATTAATAAATAAGAATATAGCCACAATTTCAGGCTAGATATACTCCTCACAAATATACGTTTTAAATTATTTGCAGAGTTGCACAATCAGAAGCTATTTTCAGTGGATTAGTCAAAATGAAAAAAATTTTTTTTTTCAGTTAGCATGATATATAAACCTAAAAATAGCATTACAGGCAGGTTTTAATAATATCATGGAGGCTCAGATAGAGGCATTTCAAAATGAACTGGATTGGAAAGACTGAGGCACATTGCACAGGAATTTGAATAAAGCTGTTTTCAGAGTACATTAAGTTAACCTAGTGGCGTAAGGGTTTCCAGAATTCCAAGACCTTACTCTGAGAGGCCAGAAAAGATCCTCTATACCCAGCGGTAAAAGAGGACGGTCATTCATACTTTTCAGGGTCCATCTGTCATCTCTTGTCTGTAGTCTTTCTGGCAACAGTTCAGCTCTTAGGTAGACACCGACACAGTCAAAATCTCTGTTTCCATCTTTTGTGCTGTGACCCCCTCTTCTACAGCTTTGACCTAGGGGAGGCCAGCCTGCCCACACCATGCCCTCAGGGTATAATGCACAGCCCATCTTGGCTCAACCCTTCTCTATGCCTGGAGAACTGACCTACCTACTCTTTAAAGTTAAGGTCAACTTCTCCATGAAGCCTTCCTGCCTAGACTTTATAGCCCCCAACGATACTCCTTTTAAACATTTACAGTGCTTGTCTACGTACAACTCATCAATTCCATGCTCACTTCCACACTATTAATATTCTCATTTCGCTCTTTCTTTTCCCACTACACTCTAAACTCTGCATGGGAAGAACAATACGTGGAATCTTATACTTGGTAAGTGCTTCAGATACACTCATTCTGATATGATCTAATATCCTGATATTTCTACTGTATAACTTTACATTTTGTTTAAACTCAAGAAGTAGCTGTATCTTTCTAAAGCTGTTATCTGAAGCACCACCTTTACTTTCATATTCTGTCTACAACTAAGCATACGGCTGGCACTCAACGCAAGCCTGCTTACTGTGATAATTCTAATAAGTATGGTAATAACCCCATTTACCTGTAGGGATTTTCAGGAGGATTTTATTAACAATGTAAGTCCATGTAAAAGTCACTCCTAGAAATTAATAACTATGAAACACTCACATTAAAAATCTCTGAAACAGTAAGCATTTCTACAAAGTTTTAGCTCTTTTTGAAAAAATGTATTTCACTATTTCTGAGAAATTACCTCCATGTGTGTGTTTTTCTGAAAAGTAAATGAGAAATCTTCATTCTAACATAAACTAATTATCAGAACAAGAAATATTCTTAAGATAAAATGAGCTCTCAGAATATACCCCAATAATTGAAATTCTAGTGTGATATATACACCCATGTGTACTTCGTTTCTATATAGTATAGCTAGAAAACAATTTAGATAAAACTGACAGCCTACATTTTTAATCTTGCCCTGAGGTAGAGTAAAATATACGATATTCTGTTTCTATTGAAAATGAAAACTTTAATGTTAGATATTTTTCTTGTAAACATAAATGCTAAGGACTGGAAGAACTCTAATAATTTTGGTCTCTTTAATTTACTCTTCACAGATCTCTTCCAGAAAGATTAAGACGTTCTATCTCTAACAGGCAAGCACGTCTAGTGGAGAGAATGCTAAAACTAAAGGCAGTACCTCTCAATTCTGGATCTTTACTGTCTGATCTTTGTAGCCTACCTCTTTTCTTTCCAATTTCCTTATATTGAATATATTTGAACTTGTCAATTCCAATCTGACAACACAGATTTAAAATAAAAATGAAATGTCATTCTTTGAATCCTCAAGCAGAAGGTGAATGTAACATTTCAAAAAAAATACGGTCTTTGGTATCAAATAAACCAGAGTTTGAAGCTAAACTCTGACAGCTCTCTAGCTGTGTGACCTTGGGCAAGTTACTAAACTGCTGAGTCTGTTGTCCGCTTCTGGCATAAGACAAAGGAAATTTCATCTCACTCATTCTCCCTTACAGCCCAGTACAGTGCTTGCTACGTAACTAATGATCGTTTTACAGCTATGTATAAATATAAATCAATTTGATGCTTAATTTGATTATATTATATACCCAGAAAAGTTTAAAAGCTTAGATTGTTTATCATAAACATCATAAAATACTAAACATTTCAGACATTTCCTAGCATATTTATTCATAACGAGATGGAGTAGAAATTAATAAAACCACATCAGGCTTCAGATCAGCATTTGCTTTTTATACTACGATAAGTTCTTGTTTCGGCTTCCATTTTCTCCACAAGCTATATACCTTAATTATTAAAATGATCCAGAGACACATCCAAATTTACTTCAATAGTTAAGTACAGCATTAAGAAACAATCTGATCAAAACAGCTGTATAAAATGATGCCAGCACTACCAACCAATTTTTAAAATAAGAGAAAATCTATTCAATCCAGATCTAGATTAATTTGGTCAAGCCACATTAGTAGTTCTATTCTACAGAAAAAAAATAACATGGCAAATATGCTAACAAAAAATGTATTCACAATTTCCTAATACTCCAAAATCTGTGACTATAAGTGTATATAAATTGGCCATAAGAATCATATGCCAATGTCACTCTTGATTCAACTTACCCAGGAATTGTGGAGGATGGCTGTGTTTACTTCCCATCAACACATGCATATAAACTGAAATTTAAAACTAGGATGGTGAAACAGAAACCAAAAAAGGAATTCATCACTCAAATCCCCAAAAATATTTTTTTCACATAGTGTTTTCAATCACAAATCTACCTTTGGACAAAGAATAAGATGAAAGCAGGGGCTCTTTAAAAAATAAAAGCACAAATGTTTTACATAAGCGGGAATTGTCAGTATTATTACTTACAGACTTTACACAAAACTGATAACTGCTATACAGTAACACCTGGAAAGCAATGGAACAGATCTTCCAGTATTTTCAGACACATTTTACAACTGTCTTGCCAAATTTGGTAAAATCAATTACACTCATTATCAACTGTTTCAAGCAATTCTTCAAAATGATGTATTTGACAAAATGGAACTTTGGTCTAATTCAAATGAGATTTAAGTTTTTTAAGCCTTGACTATTTTGAGTGTTTGCTAGGTTTCTATTCGCAGCTATGAACACTAAACCTACTCCATGTGACACTTTGTTAAAAGTGTCAAAACGGAAATAAAATGTCATATTTTCTCTCTTAATCTAGCAATTCAGTTTTACAAGAAAAGTGTAATGAAGCTTCATAATGTGTCCAGAATATGAGGTCATTGTGGTTCCATTTTGTAAGATAAGGAATCAATCTAAAAATGGACTGAGGTGGAATAAAATCTGATAATACCATCTGAACACTATGAACTCTAGAAGACAAAGAAATATTAGGGAAATAAAGGATAGAAAATTAAAATTTAGTTAAGATTAAGAAAATTAGAAGTTAGGTAGAAAAAAGGACAGAAAATTAAAATTTATTTAAATTATGGACTTACAGGACCTCATTGAAAATGCCTACATTTATAGGGTCTGATTCAAGAATTTTGTTTTATTATAGAACTATCATAATTATATTATAATGATTATGTGTTTCAATTAATACAATGCCATTCATTATATTGCTTAGGTTTCAAAAAATTAATTTATGGTATACTGTTAAATGCTCTTTAAATGAAAAAACAAATCAATTATAACGGACTTGAAATTATTTTTACAATTGACTGTTAGACAATCCATATGTAGAATTTACTCGATTGAATATATAAATATGGTAATGCATGTGTAACAAATGTGTATACTAGCAAAAGTAATCATCAGTTACACACTTACAACCAATGAAAATAAACATTTACAAACACTACCATAAAATATATTGTCAGAAGAACAAATACTGATTAACAAAGATTATTTGACTGTGGTGGGTCTCTATACAGACTTTCCAAAGTTAGGAGATGTTCTTTCTGTAATTTGACCACAACTTCGTAAATCTTTAAGAATATTTAATTTAAAAAAGGGAAACCAAGACAAGATATAGGTTAAATAAGAGAAATGCAGAATTTTAAACAACCATAAGGTAAACACATGAATCTTAATGTAAGCAGTTATATGGGGATGATGGAGTTATATGCTATGTAATTAATCTAAAATTATCCTGCTATAAATCTACTTGTAGCAGAAGCACCTACAGTGCAATTAATTGAGACACAAAACAGAATTGTATGTTCATAAATCTGAAACTCCAGTTTGACAAAGGAAGACGTATCCTAAGAGATGTGGAACATTGATCTAAAGCCATTTCAGATAGAAGTGTTATAAAATGATTCTATAAGAATAACATCCAGGTATAACAAATGATGTCATGTAAATATGCAATAAACTGCTATCTTAAATTTTCAAGGAAAAGAACTTGTTCCACTGCCAAATAATACTATACGATAAAGTTCCATGCCATATGTTTTAATGACCCAAAATTTGTTTTGCAGTCTTATTGCAAAAATCTACACAATGACATAAAATATTGCGTAAAAGATCTGGTAAATCACATGATAAATGGAAGTCCAAATTCATAACTTAACATTTATTATGCTTTATGCTCATTATCCACTTACTGGCCTTTTAGTAATAAAGCACCCCTGTGACTCCCCATTAAATGTCTTCACAAGCTCACACATTAAGAAATGTTTTATGTATACAGATATACATTTATACTAAATATGATATAATACACATAATTAGTATATATATAATCAACATGCAGTCTGATAATACAACAGATCAATACTCCTGCCTATATAATCTGGGAAAGTTGTTCAAGCTATGTGGGCCTCACTTTTCAAGTATTTACAAAGGGCTACAAAGCCATGTATGATACCTGACCCATCATCTCTCACCCCTTTTCCTCTCTGATCTCACATTTTACTACTCTCCCAGCACCTTCTCAACTCTAGTTTCTCTTGCCTTCTGGCTAGTTCTTGACCTGCCAAATACATTTCCCTGAGGACTTGTCCACCTAGTGTTTTTGGCTGGAAGGCTTCTCCCTCAGATATCTGCATGGCTCAAATATCATCTCAGTGAGGTCCACCAAACAATCCTATTTAAAATTGCACACCCATCATCCTGCATCCCTTAGCCCCTCCCCTGCTTATTGACTGTCTTTCCCCGCTAGAAAATAAGGCAAGGACTTTTGTCTATTTATTCTTTCTTTTTGACTGCTCTAACTCCTGCACCTAGAAAAGTGCCTGGAGTATCAGGTGCTCAGTAAGTACTTGCTGAATAAATGATGAGTGAGACTCAATGTACCCAAAACAGAAGTCATTTCTTCTCTGCTCATGCCTCAAATACACCAATCACCGAAAAGTACTCTTCTTCCATTACTCCCTATTGCTAGGAATATTATAATACCATCACCTGAGTCCAAAACCTAGGAGTCACCTTAAACTTTCCCCCATTCCACCCTTACATCTCACCAATCACCTACTTTGGTCAATTCTCTCTCCTCACTACCTCTCAATTCCTTCTCCTCACCTCCACTTCCACTTTGACTCTTTGATCAAGACTCATCTCTCAGTTGGTCTGGGGCAATAGCCTCCTAACTGTCTTGTGTCACTATCTCTAGGCACAAGAGATAATCCATCCTTCCATTCATCCAATCCATCCTTCCATGCTCCAGCCACTAAAGGGTAATCTGATCATGGTTACCTCTGAAGTATTCCTCAAAGCTCCAAATTATGGAACACATTTTTCACTCTGACTGCTCATTAGAATCACCCAGAAAGATTTTTAACATACTATTCATGGGCTCCGTAATAGTCACCCCCACTAATTCTAAGAATTCTAAGAATTCTAAGAATTCTAAGAATCACTGATCTATAAGGTATACTCTAAACCTTTGAGGATGACATACAGGGCCTTTCACAATCAAGATCTACCAACAGCTTTTGAGCCTCATGTCTCCTGCCACCAGATATGCTTGAATCAAACACACTATTTGCTATCATGCTATTCTTCCACCTTTGCCTTCCCATGTATCCCCACTCACCTGGCAATGTCCCTGTGCATTACTTCTAGTTTGGAGAAAGCACTGCATTTTCCTGTTCTCCTTGGGAACTTCTTCCCTTACATTCCTGTGTATCTTATACTTCCCTCCATTATAGCAGTCAGCTATAGCAGTGGACAAGGAAATATTTGAGAATAGCTGGCTGAAATCAAAGTTATTCATTTAAGTTTTTAAGTAAGTTTTGGTTTCTGTACTCAATGAAATGGATCATTGATACCTTTTTTCCTTTTGAGCTCCAATTCAAAAAGTCATTGTTAAAGCAAACAAGTCAATGAAAACATTCCACCTATACTTTAAGAGCTCTATTACTATATAGCTATTCAAATGTAATTTAAAAAAAACCATCAGTAACACCTTAAGCCTTTCATGAATAAACAATGTATTTTTTTCTAAATATGTTTTTAAATCAATCTTGTATTTTTCTAAAACAAAAAGTAATGTTTCCATGAGGAAACATACAACTGTGAGTGATGGCTTTATACTCATTGTCTTTAAATCCAGTGACTAACTCTTTGGAACAGACGAGTAATAGACATAGAAAGAAAGGCAGAAGTGCTGATTCCTTTCCTGTAATTTTTCCCAAAAGGAAAATATAACATTTATGGAATAGTTAAGAATGGATTGGATATTTGAAAACAGAAAATTAATAAAAAATAATTTATACAAAGGTCTAAACCCTAGAGCCACATTAGAATCACCTGGGAAGTTTTTAACACTACCCATGCTACAGGCCTCACCTGTAAAAGACTCTGATATAATGAGTCAGGGATGGGTTCCATCATCAGAATTTTTTCAAAGTCCCCCAGGGGACTCCATTGCGCAGTCAGGGCAGAGAACCACTGAATCAGCACCCTCCCTACTACAGCAAAGCCCAGCTTTCAGAAGACAGTTGCAATAAACGCTTTCCAGTCAACATTATTTCTTTCCCATGAGAGGAAAAAAAGAATATGAACATTGTAAATTGGAAAATATTAATAATAGTTAACAGTTATATAGGAATTAGTACATATCAAGCATTATTCTAAGGGTTTCTAATACATTGACCTTTTTATTCCTCGCAATGGCTCTGTAAAGTTAGCACTATTTTATGCCATTCTGCTTCTGCAAAAATAGCTAACAGTTACAGAATGCTTAACACTGCCGGGTATTATTCTGAGTGCTGCTATATACATTAACTCATTTAATCTTCACAACAGTGTTGTGAGGTAAGTACTGTTGTTATATCCATTCGACAGATAAGGAAACTAAGGCACTGAGAAGTTAAGTAACTTGACTAAGGCCATTCCGCTAGTGAATGGCAGAGCTGGGATTTGAAGCCAGGTAGTATAGTTCCAGACTTAATTAAAAAACAAAATCCTGGTGTTCTGTGCTATATAACAGGCACAGAATATATTAATATGCCATAAAATTACTAAACACATCTTTGGTTTTCTCCTCTTCAGGAGACAGTAATACGAATGAGAGGAAGATGCTCACTTAAGAAAATTAAAATAAGAATCATTTGATCCTAGTTCCAAGACAGGTACCAATGTTGGACCCAACTGGAGCTTTCATGACTTAGAAGGAAAAAGATTGAGAAGGATGACAGAGATGGGAAACCCAACTCTGTATCAGATGTGAAAGCAGAGATTGGTTAGAAGCCTGAGTTCTCCTCCCTAGGGGCTCCATGAGGAAAAGGAAGGTCTGTGTGCCCACTGCTTATAGGACATGCTCAATAAATGTATTTGAGCAAATGAAATCAATTGGCTTTTAAGATGTGAGATGACTGAATTCTAAAGCAGAATACTTAAATTTATTTTCACCCTATATTTTTTTTCACATTTTAAGATACTCATCATGAATATTAAATAACCTTATTTCATTTAAAATTTATTTTTGTATAATAGACTATTAGATTATTAAAACATTGTTTCATCATTAAAATGTTACTCTTTAAATATTTTAATCTGTGCATGCAAAAATTTATATTAAAATTAAATTATATAGTAAATTTAATAAATATATAATTATTTATATAACTTATAGAAGTATAATTATTAAATTTATGAAAAAAGACACTTCTAGGGCTTCCCTGGTGGCGCAGTGGTTGACAGTCCGCCTGCCGATGCAGGGGACACGGGCTCGTGCCCCGGTCTGGGAAGATCCCACATGCCGCGGAGAGGCTGGGCCCGTGAGCCATGGCCGCTGAGGCTGCGCATCCGGAGCCTGTGCTCCGCAATGGGAGAGGCCACAACAGTGAGAGGCCCATGTACCGCAAAAAAAAAAAAGACACTTCTAATAATTAGCTCAAAAGCTAGGTAACCACACTGATAACTCAAGGCCGAGTTGTTAGGAATTCTCTTGGGCCTGACTCAGGACTCCTCAGGTGGGGTCACCATCTGGTCCATGATCTGGTTTGATTTCTCCATTTGTAGCTGGTGTCTCTACTCTCCTCTTGCTGAGGAAAGCACAACCACAGATCTTCCCTTAATCAAGGACACAATGGCTACACTCTGGGTTTTCACCAGAGAATATGCATAATTCAAATTTCCTGTTGGCCAACCTAATATAAATCATTTGCCTGAGAAGTAATACCCATAGACGGCTCTCTGAAAAGTATTCTGAATTTTAAAATACAATCACGGAAGTTATCCAACAATGGTGTACCTGACCATAATTGCATTGTCTCCAAGTAGAATTCCTCCTGAAGAATTGCCCTTGTGCATTACAGTCTTGGTTTATTTTGAGGAAATTTATTAGAAACAGCCAAGCAAATCATGCTATTCTACTTATCAAAGAAGTGGTGCTGAGTATGTGATCCCTCAGAACCCCCCTTGTCTGCTCCCTGGGGAAGATTCCTCCCAGGTCTTAGTATCAAGTCAAGGCAAGCTAGGGTTCTCTTTTATGCCAGGAAAAAAGGAACTCAACATGTATTTTTCCTTTTTTTTTCCTTATTTTTCTATATATGTCTTCCTTGTTCCCTTATTTCTTCACATTTTATTTTATTGTATGTTACTTTTATTAATCTGTATACTTCTTTAAACCATCTACTCTATAAATAAATAGCTCTACAATAAAAATGAATGAAACAGAAAGGGATAATGAAGAGTTCAACTACCACTGACTGTGAAGAATGAGGGACACAGCTTTCAAAATTATAAATGGTGAGTGAAGATTTTAAAATCTCAGATTAAGAAATCCATTTCATTCATTAGTTCCCAAAACAATGCCAGTTGAATTTTTTAAATAAATATATTATTTTCATTCAGTTAATTTAGAAACTTGTAACATGCTTTTTGTACTATAAATGTCCAACACCTTTGCAAGACAGGCTAACATTAAATGTATGTCATGACTCAAACTGATTTATTTGTGGTCAAGCCTTAACTAGAGTATTGTTTAATAGGACAGTAAATGAAAAGAGCGTGAGAATTCTGAGGAAATGCAACCCCTCAATTTTTCAGTTTACATGTTTTCCTATTGCTCAATAATATCAAATAATGACTCATATGGTTCAAGACACTGATTTTATTTTAATTAACTTTATGTTTAGCTTAAACACCTTATTAAAAGTTACTTTTAATATATTTTGTGCAAAAGAAGTAACATGCTATAGTCAAAGTAAAATGCAGTAGAGTTATATGATAGATTACATTTTTTTGTATGTTGAGCACTAATTCATTAATTCACTAGCTAGAAAAGAGATTGAAATGAATGTTTCTCACATAGCTTTTTGGAAACCAAGACAAAGGAAGTGGAAGTAGAAAACTGACTGGGAATTTTTTCAGGAAATTAGAATACTTTTGACCAATTAAGGAGGAAGAGTATTCAAAGTTTTTAACTAATATGAGTGTTTATGTTATCATGGAACTCATTTCAAATTGCATGGAAGCATCTTCCAAACTTTGCATTTTTCACAACTGTTGGAAAACACACATTGTCAGAATTCAGGTGGTAAGGCATTAGTTAACAATGAAAACAGACTAGCTAAGACTACAAAACATGGAGAAACTGTACGAAGTTTGTCCTTCAACTCACAATGCAATTTTATTTTGTACAATGAAGGAAGCAGTGTGGCAGAAAAGAGATTTCATAAAATCAGTGAAGGATGATTTCATCTGACAAGTGGAATGGGGGTGGGAAGAGTAGGTGTGAGAAGCTCACTGCTTTTAGTTAAGTTAAAAACTAAATATGACTGAATTAGAACCAAGAAAAGACTGAATTTTTGAAGGACTGAATTTTAGGTAAAAATCCCAGACTTATACTTCTTCCATAGATATTAATATACTTTAGGGGCATATACCATGTTCATGATACAGTAAAATTAGCATTACAGAAAAGGGAAGCTCATAAGTAACAGAAAGAAGCTAAGAAGGATGTGTAACAGCCCTGTAAGAATGGGACAGACATTTTAACCTTAATGGTTATGTTACAAAGAATTTATATGTAGTTACATTTTTTATGGTATAGTTCTCTGGTATTACAAGCCCAGGGAAACACTTCCAAAATATATTCTTTTGTGAAATAATGGAATTTTCTAGGGTGTTTATAGCCTTCAGGGGGCCAAGATTAGACATAAGACATTCTGGTGTGAAATTAACTCTTAATGAAATCTATTAAAAATCTGTTTAGTCGTAAGAAATGATTTTTTAAACCAGAGAGAAATATTTCCATCAACAAGGAACTCTGCTTGCTTTGGAACAACATTTAATTAGACAAAATAAAGATACATATTTTTTGGCTCCATTTAACTGCTAACATTAAAAAGATAAATACACACTATTCTGAAAATGACTCTTAGATGGATGAAATGCAAAACTCCCTCACAGGGAGAAGAAGAATCACTGAAATTATTTTAATGCTTTAATGTAAGTGATCTCATTAAAACAAAAACCAAAGAAAAGGAACTTCCCATTCTGCTAAGACACAGAATGAAAATGAATTGTACAAATAATTTTTTAACAGTGAGAACTTTCTACTCCTCACTAGTCTAGTAATTTACTAAAAAATACCTATAACAAAGAAACTGTGACTGTATTATACGATTTACAACTCTAAACAGCCAAGTTTGAAAAACTTAATTCTCTGTAAACTATTTAAAATACACATCTCATTCTCACTAGAAAATTACTTCATTTCCTAGAGAATCTTTTAATGAAATTTGCAACGTGCGGATTATCTGACTCAAAATATCAACACTCTTATGCCTACCTGGTCCAGGCAGTTAAACTAAACGTGCAAGGAGAGGCTGGTGCACAATAGGTCATGAAGGGACTCAAGACTGCCTGCCTCTGCTAATGGCATCAAAAAACAAAATCAAGAAAACCTTAAAACACCCCACGTGCCAAACAACATTTAAGAGCCATATGCAGCCTCCCAAGCTGCCAGACTGTAGCTCAGATAACTAGAAAAGCAGTAGCCAAGATAGAGCTCAACCAAAAATGTGAACTTGGCCAACAGCAGGTGCCAATTCTAACACTCACAGAGTGTAAAGCATAGAATAATTTTTCGTGATCATGCTTCAGTTAGTCCTCTATACTTACACAATTAAGATATAAATGAGGATAACAGCAACCCACGAAGTCTGATGATTATGAACATCTGCCATATGTCCTTGAAAACTAGATGTTTCTACCTCTAGGTAGGTAAGGAAGAATCTCAATTCTGACTCTCCAATGGTCTCAGGTACAAAGAGAACCAGTCTGTCTGAGACCCATCAGCAACCAAAGCCCTCTTTATTCAGAAGAAGTCAAGCCACTCCTGGGCCCTATGTGTCATGTCTTGGAATATCAAGGTTGGCCTGTCATGAGCATTTAATTTACTGAGAACGTGATGAGAAACAATGCATATCAAAATGCATTTGTAATGTATTTTATTGCTCGTTAATGACAGAAGAAAGGAAAAGTAGGTAGAGATGACAGAGGAAGAAACAGAGCAAGGGGCCAACAAGCAAGACATATTTTCCCAGACCACCAGGACCTTATCGTGAGGAAGAACCGAAGCTATTAATATATATCACTTCGTGAAACATCTGGGAAACATCAGGAGGGGTTTCCAGCTGCCTTGAGAGACAAGTTCCAGGGTGGTCTTGTGAACTGACTGCAGAATGAGATACTACTGACTTCCTTTCCTACCAAAAATTCCAATGAAATTCAGAAAAGGAAGCTAATCTAGAAATTCGTACAGTAATTTTTTTTAATGTAGATAGAGTCTGATCTGTTTGAGATTCCTTCAATACATATATTAAATAATCATTTGTTAAATAATGTTTTCCACAGTCTCAAGATCAGTTATTTAATATGATACTCAAAGACTGAAGCAAATATTTGTAGTGCATGTCTGAAAGTCATCCATGTTTTATGTTTTACCAACATTGGATTCCTCATAGTTCTAAAATACTGAAATGTACTCATTTCTTGTTCTTTGCCAAAAAAACCTTACACTTGTATTCTTCATTGGAAAAAATTTTATTTCATCTGACTTTTTGATATAGATGAATCACTCATTAATAATAATTAGTAAATGAATAAAATTGATGAAACCATGTTATATGTAATATCATACATGATCTATTCAGTATTACGACAATAGCTAACACCTATTGACAATTTACTACGTGCCAGATACTATGTAGAACTTCACAAGGATCATTTCACCGTTTCACTTAATCTTCTACAAAATCTATGAGGCAGACACCATTACAATCTCTGCTTTCAATTGAATTAAACAAGGCTCAGAGAAGTAATTTTAAAACGACAATGAAACTAATGAGTGGTAGACTGGTGACTCAAACCCAAATTCAGTTTATACCTCTCTCTATCTCTCTCTGTTCCTCTATCTCTCTGTCTCTCTCTCTCCCCCTCCTTCCCTCTCCTCCCTCTTGCCAATATTATGCTTAATTGTATATATACACAGAGAAAGCAGACTTTAATTCAGCAGTAAAGAACACTAGAAGATTCCTAGATTTTCAAATAATGTAATTCATAGTCAAGAATAGCTACACGCTATACAATCTATAATTGTAATATTTTTGTCCAATTCTCTTCCTACAAGATCTGCAAGCCTGTTTATCATTTTTAAAAGATAACATTCCATCATGATGCTTCATTTATTCAAACTCAAAAATTGTGAACATGTTTCTGTAACAGCGCTGTTAACTCTGCAAGAACTTTTATTAGGAGGAAAAGTCAAACAAAATCCTAAAAGCTATGGAAAATTTAGCAAAGAAAATTCAAAATTTTAAGAAAATTCTGTTGTAGATGGTTCTTATAAAAGAAATATGGAAACAAAATTACTGATGGGTTTCATAGTTTATTCTATGGCCAGATGTGAAATTTCTCCTTTATGTGAATGCCAACCCAGAGTGGAATAGATTAATTTTTCCATATAATGTGAACAGTAGCATAGTTGGACATTTCAAGTAACCTAAAACCCGACCTGGAAAGCCCGAGTTTGGCTGTGCCCCAATCTACCTACTCAGTGTCCAAGAAATGTAGAACACACCCTAATGTTAAAATGCTTAGATATAATTTAATCGTATACTTATCTTTACTAAACTTATTAACAGATAATATTTAATATATTCCTTGGTAAAGAAATTTTCCATTATTCCTTTAAATAAGACTCAGGGTTAGGGTTAGGGTTAGGGTCAGGGTTAGAATTAAATCAATGCCACCTTTAAAATAAATGTTGTTTAAATAGCTCCTTTAAAGATTGATATCCCAAAATAAAGTCAATTCTATGTAATTGCTTAGCAAAATATAAAGCATTCTGAAACAGTATCCCTTTAGAAGATAACATTTTCTAATGCTAGGAAAAAATGTAGAAATTATTTTTTTCATACAGATTCTGAAGTTAGTGATGGGCAATTGTCAGTCTAAAATTCAAATGTATTGACAAAAGTTAATGTAAACATGGTGATCATAAAGTTATATCCTACAAGACTTGGAGTTCCCTTTGTCTCTCCTTTCATGTCAATTAATGAAAAGATCTAAGATTCCACTTATTCTAACAGAGAGGGTGCAGATCTACTATTAACTCCCCTTTAACCAGAACAAATGTCTATATTATAAATAAAATATTAAATCAGTTCTTGAGCATGTAGGTCACCTGAGCATATTTTACTGCCTTGGATCAGGAATGGGCAGGCTGCTATGTGAGGACTGTACCTTCACAGCAGAATCAATGAACACTTGAATGGAGGGACATAAAAGTTTTGTTAAAACTTTCTATGTGATGTTAAGCATCAGATAAAATAATTTTCCATAATTATTTAAAATATGATTTTTTTACTCATCCATACAGAGACAATGTCTGAAAAATAATATTTTCATGTAAGCAAACATCAACTGACTGTGTTTTCCATATGAAGTATTTTTTTGCCTTCCAATTAGTTTTATATTAAATGGAAAGACAAATCTTTTTCATTGAGTTTATTAAATTACCTATTTTTAAACTATAATGTGCTTATCTACATTTTTATTATAAAGGTATACGTAAGTTGGTTTTATAAAAGAAAATTAGTTTCTATCAATAAAAGGAAGAAGGTATGTAATAATTTTAAATTTGCATAGCACATATGCCAAGTAACTAGTTACTATTAATACTTACTTTCTGTAATAAATATAAGAAATACTTCCCCATAGTGTAAATATTATGATGCATAAAAAAGAAAGCTAAATTAAGGAAAGTGGGATTACATTTCTAAAAGAAAAATGAATGGGACTGTGTAATCTTGAGTGGGTGCAGTGAAGAAAATGGAATGAGGGCAGACACAAAACAAAATGTTAGAGAACCAGTCATAATATTAAGCAGTTACTTAACATCGTCAGAACTTCTGTTTTTCCACATAATCATGCCTTTTAAAGTTTTGTGAATAAGTCTATTATAAGTGATATAACATTATGAGTTAATTTTTCCTATGCTTTAAAAATGTATGTTAAATTTCCACATAAGAATCTTCCAAGAAACTACAGAGCTTAACTATTTGAAAACAAAGAGATGCGATTGTATACCTGACCAAAATAACAACAAACAAAGGAGGAAATGCTAAAAGCTACAGCCCAAGAGAACAGAATTAATCCTCTTGTTAGAGACAGGAAACGGATACGCATGTATATAAACACCAACAAAGCAAATAAAGCGGAAGTAGCATCTTCCAGAGATGTAACTATATACATAAGCTGCTGCTTAAAGTTACGGGTCACGCTAATAAGAAAGCCTCGGACAGGCCTCAGCTCTGATAAGAAAGGCATCTCCCACAATCGCCCTTGTGTCCATCACTGGCTGTTGCTATCATTTTCAAGCAAATACAAAGATACAGAGAGAATAAATAGAATCAGACTGTAAATTGTCACCCACCTGTAATATGAGAACATTTTCATCACAGCTCAAGTCTTACCTCATAAGACCAGACGCACTGAGTCCCACCAAAACGTCGAACACATCTTCCTACTTCCACGTCCTCGTGAGTCGTGTACATTTCTCTGAGGCATTCACCAATATGTGGCACCATCCTCCTGAGAACCTCGCGACTGAAGATCATTCCAGGTCCTCCCATGCAGAAGTTCTCCCCAGGCTCCAGCCCCAGCTTTCCAAGTTCTTCAATATTCCCCAGGCCAGTCTGGCCCAGGTAGAGGGGCTTGCTGCTATTCAGTGATCTAAGAAACTCTTCCAACTTATCACCTACAAAGAGAAAGGCAACAATCACTCCTTTTCCTAATTTCATAATCATTTTTAACACACCAAACAAGGGAAAGAACTTCCAATATTGTGCATAAACTCCCCACAAGTCTTATACAATTGAAAAGAAGAAAAACCTCTTTGAATATTCCATTATTTTAAAAATACTAATTTTTAAATTATAATAAAATTTTCATCACATATACCTATCTATCCACCTATAAGATATTGCATTCACCAGGAATGCCCTCTTTTTCCAATGTTTGTATCAAATTACCCAATTCATTATTTTCATATCTAATTATCAATATTTCCTCTGCCAACCATCTCTTAAGGATTTCACTCTTCTCAACCCAAACCCAAGAAATCTCTAGTTATTAACTCTACACTCCGTTCTCGTTAAATTATAATAAAATTTAATCAACCTTCTAGTCAATGAAAAACCTTAAGTCTGATGACAGTCATCAGATTTTTTTTTTTTTTTTTTTGCCTTATGTGGGCCTCTCACTGCTGTGGCCTCTCCCTTTGCGGAGCACAGGCTCTGGACACGCAGGCTCAACAGCCATGGCTCACGGGCCCAGCCACTCCACAGCATGTGGGATCTTCCTGGACTGGGGCACGAACCCATGTCCCCTGAATCGGCAGGCGGACTCTCAACCACTGCGCCACCAGGGAAGCCCATCAGATTGTTTTTAAAGGTGAAATAATGACAAGGAGAATAAAGACAGGTTTCTTAGCATGTATGAAGTAGTGATAAAATTCTCAGAAATAAAATATTAATATTCAGCCCTGATTGGCAGACCACTGATACCCTGATAATTGATTTAGTTTAGTGTTTTGTCCGTAACTAAACTCAAGTCATATACAACCCAAAAGGTGTGTGTATACATATATGCATGTGTGTGTATATACATACATACGTAGAGAGAGAGAGAGAATATCAAACTTGCCAGGAAATATAACACTTTGGAACTTTGGAAAGTACCCTTTTAGGAAAAAATTAACATTTGTTAAAATTTATAAAATTGGTTTATAGTTTGTAAGTTCATCAGAAAAAACAATTTTAAAATAAAGTTCTGTAGCTAAAACAGTTCCAAAGCATTTCGTACTCTACCAAGTAATATACTGGAATAAGTAGTCACCTTCTTTACATTCCCAGTCAGCATTTCTACTATCAGTTTTGATGAGCACAGCATCTGCAGTCATTATCTTGATGCTATGCCATGCCCCTTGGGTTTCAGTGAGTTTCAGCTATTATTGGGTTCTTAATACAAAATGCCTTTCATTCTTAATAGAAATGGAAAGAATATGGCATTTCAATGTTCTGAAGGACAATCTTTCAAAGCACCTTTAAAAGATATGACAGAAGTGGATGCTGTTAATGCATTTTGGAAATTGTCTGCAAAGTGTGGCAAACATCTGACAGGAAACCTTTGTGATTTTAAAGAGACACAGAAGACATGGAGACTATAAGATAGTGGATCTATCAATTATAGATATCTACATAACTTATACCTACCTATAAGATACTGCAATCACCAGGAATGCAATCTTTTTTAAATGTTTGTATCAACTTATTCAATTCATTATTTTCATATCTAATTATCAGTACCTTCTCTGCCAACCATCTCTAAGGATTTCACTCCTCTCAACCCAAACCCAAGAAATCTCTAGTTATTATCTCTATACACTCAGTCCTTACCAAAATGTGACAGTTTTTTTTGGGGGGGGGGCGGGTCTTATTTATTTGTTTGTTTTTCCTTGAGTATGTAAAAGATACTACCTGAATCAGGAGAAAGCAATGAGGCTACAATTAGAGTGGTGTAAACTAAGTAAGGGCTGCCCCCCCCTTTTGACCAAGAAGCTAAGAAATGTAGAAAGAAACTGAGGGAGGGGTTTCCATGGTGGCTCAGTGGTTAGGAATCCGCCGGCCAATGCAGGAGACACGGGTTCGAGCCCCCCGTCCTGGAGGATCCCACATGCGGTGGAGCAACTAGGCCCCTGCGCCACAGCTGCTGAGCCGGAGTGCTACAACTACTGAAGCCCACGTGCCTAGAGCCCGGGCTCCGCAACAAGAGAAGCCACCGCAATGAGAAGCCTGCGCTCGCAATGAAGAGTAGCCCCCGCTCGCCGCAACTAGATAAAGCCCGCGCAGCAAAGAAGACCCAAGGCAGCCAAAAAAAACACACACACACACACACAAACACACACAGAGGGATCCCTCCTTCAATACAACCTAGCTACTTCCCTTGTGTTCCTCTCCGCAAAGAGCAAGACTGTAAAGATTTCCTCCCGCTCTAAAGAACATTCCTCTGCTCAGTTTAGCAATCTCTGGCCAGAGCCACTCACACGCAGGGCGAAGGACCGCGCCTCTTTTAAAACGGACAAAGTTTTCTCGTGCTGGGGCTGCGCGTGGTGTTGGGAAGGACTTCCCAGCCCCTGCTTAACGCCGCAACCACCAAGATGGACTGGAAAGGAACCAGCCTAGTGTGTGCTAGTACAGCTTGGAGCTCCTAGGGTCTGGATAATTCGCAGGCGCTGTCCCCTTTTCCCCCACCACCAATTCCAGTCAGTACAGCCATCCCCTCAGGGTTTTACTGAGCTATTGCCGGGGGCGTAAGGAACTGCTTCAGGCTGCACTGCGGTGGCTGGAAAGAGCTGTGCGCGGGAGCGGCTGGGATGCTCAAGGACTCCCACTGAGCGGCGGGTGGTGCAGAAGGAAAGGAAACGCACAGAGAAGGGTGTGGGACAGCGAAGATGATTCCTCAATCTCACCAGTTCCAAAACTAAGCTTGATCCAGTAAAAACAAAAGGATAGGGGGATAATCAAGATCACCGATCTCCAAACTGGCTCCCGCCTGCATCCTCCACCCTCCCTTTCTCCACCGAGGACACGCCCCTCTGGACCGACTAGGGAAACTACCACCACCTGGGGCTTTCAGAGCAGTGTAAAGTGGGAACAGCCTAAGGCTTAACCCCGAGGTCCCTTTCCTCGCCTTCCTACACCGCAAAGAGTAGTAGCAAGAGATGGGCGGAAACCAGAGCAGCAAGAGTGAGGAAGGCGAAAAAAACTGGGCAGGTGTGAGGAGGGTCCAGACCGCAGAAGAGGAGGAGGAGCGGACTAGGAATGGTGGGCAGAGGAGAAAGCAGAGAGGGGCTGGCCAGGGATAGGGGCTGGGCAGGGATCGGGGCTGGCTTTCCTGGCAGAGAAAGGAGTCGGGAGGCGGGGAGACGGGACAGCAGGGGCTGGGAGGTCACCTTTAATGTAGACATCGTCGTCGGCGCGCATGAACCACTCATACTTGTCCAGGTAGTGGTCGTGCATGTACTTGATCATCATGAAGGACTTTTTCTGGGGAGGATAGGAGTCGTCCACCCCAGGCAGCGCGATGACAGGCAGGGGTGGCGGGGGGTGGCCAAGCCCAGTGTTGGGGGGCTGCTGGCTGGAAAAGAACTCCACACGGCCGGGGATAAAGCGCGCCCAGGTCCGTTGCACTGCCAGCGCGCGGCTGCCCAGGTACTTCTGCGCGGTCATCACCCCCACGTACAAGAAATCCCGGGGTCGGGAGCTCCGGGCGGCGGCGCCCCCGTCTCCGCTGCCGTTGTGGCTACTCCCCGGCCGACCGCCTCTCCGCTTCCCAGCCGCGCCTCCATCCTCCTCCTCAGGTTCCCCTTCGACTACAGGGGCTCCGGGGAGCCCCGTCGCGCCTTCGGGCTCGCGTCCTCGCCGCTGCTGCTGCAGTGGAGGTGGCTGCTGCCAGGGGCTGCTGCGAAAACTGGTTACCTCCGGCGCTGCTTCAGGCAGCTGCGGCCCCTGGAGCTCCTGGCGCGCTGGGGGCGGCGACTGCTCCGGCCACTGCCGGGCATAAGACTGAGGGAGCGGCTGCTGCGCGCCGGCGCCAGCGGCCGAGCGGCCGTAGTAGGAACAGAGGCTGGAACCGCGTCTCTTCCTCTCGCTCATCTCGGCCACTCTGGGGGCAATGAGCCAGGACGCAGCAGTGAAGCCCAGCACCAGCCCCAATGCCACGCTCATCCACGGGCGGCGGGAACGCACGGCCATCGCGGCTGCCCCGGGCGCTGACGCTGGCTGAGCGGCTGCGGCGCTGCGCAAGGGTCTGCCGCTTCACACCCGCCCCTCCTACGCCTCAACGCCCCCAGCCCCGGCCGCCGTCCGCAGCCCAGGCTCTGACGCCGCCTCCGGGTCGGAGCGCTCCGGGCGCCTAGCCGGCGGCGCGTTGCAGCTGCCGGCCGAGCTCCCCGCTCCGAGCGAGGGTCGGGAGTGAAACTTCTCCCGGCGGTGGCGGCGGCGGCGGCAGCGAGAGGAGCTGCAGGAGGAGGAGGAGGAGGTGGAGCGGCGGCGGCAAGGCGTCCGCTCCTAGGCTGCCACCCTGTCACTTGCGCGCCTGGTCCCTCCCTCCTCCCTCCTTCCCGAGCCCCCGCCCTCGCTCCCCCAGCCGCCGAGCTCCGGACTGGCCCGGAGGAGGAGCCACGAGCACCACCGCTGCCAGCCGGGGGAAGCGCGGGCCGCGATATTTCCCGGTCACCCGCCCTCGGACGCCCCCCGCCCGCGCCTAGGCCCAGAGCCGGCCTCCTCTCCGGAAGGAAACGATCCCTGTCGGGCCGCCTCCGGCTTCCAGCGCCGACGCCCCCTCGTCCCTCCGCCCCCGGTCCTAGTTCTCCGTCCCATTTCCCGTCCCGTCCCGCCCCTCCGCCAGCCTCGCAACACCCGCGTCCGGGGGCCCCGCCGCCCTCCTCCCAGCGCGTCGGCTCCACTGACCTCATCAGCGGAGCTCGGGTCCCAGAGCCCCCGACGAGCGCCCGCAACTCCCTTCCCGTTCGCCTCCCCCAGCCCACAGCCGGTTACGTCCCGGCGTGACCCTTCCCCATTCTGCCCCGCCCAGGTCCGCCCAGGCTCCTGTCTTCGCGTTTTCGGTCCTTTTCGCGTTTGTTTCGCGGCTGCCACTTCGGGTCTACTCTCTCTACTCCTTATCCCGCTCACTGTTCAGGAAACCATCTGTCCCACCCTAGCACCTCTCCATCCAGCCTTACCAACTCCCCAGTCCCTACCTGCATCCTTCACCACTTTCACCACTACTTCCCAGTTGTACACAGAAGCACCATTGTCACTCGGTGTCTCTCCTAAGAAAATCTCCGGAGGGGTTGGAAATACCTACCCTGAAAGGCTAGGGGAAGTCACGGTGAGTGGGGGGCTTCATCCCCAAAGAAAATAAAATTCCATGTTCCCCACCTGTTGAGTTGCGGCATGTGGGGCTGCCTAGTGGTCCCCTCCTCAGCTCTCCGTTGGTTTCTTGTCTAGAAGTGAGAACCAGGAACTGTTTGCAGCCTTGGTAGAGACTAGCTCAGTAGGGTTGGCAAATGATGGAGAAATGTGAACAAATAATAGAGCCAATAACCAGAAGTTTCAAGCTAAGAAAATTCTTATCCCCCCTGGAACTTAACCAGAAAATAAAAGAGAATATAATTTTTATTCTTGTCTATAAAGCATTTTCTTTTCTAAGGCAATGACAGGAAATGTTTTACCTCAACAATTAGGGAAGAAAAATCTCCAGCAACAGAATCTCAAAAAAGGTTAACTTGTATTGGCCAAAATCATTGAAAGTTATATTGTGAAGAAATTACCGGAAGATATGTGAAGTTTTGAAGAAGGGAACATTTAAAAGCTTTCTCTCCAGAAGTTGTGAATCTAACTACAGTCTGAGGTGCATTTGGCATCCCAAGCCCTTTCCTCTTCCTCAGATTTCAGTCTTCTGTTTTGTACATCAAACGCAAAGGGATGGTATTGAATGGCATGAGACACAGGGCTCCATCCAGCAAGGTGCTGGCAGCGTCCTTGGAACAGTAGGCCTGCCTGGAGCCCTTGGAGGGGTGGTTCTTTCCACACCAGTAACTGGCTGTGCATGAGCACGTCTGACTAAATGTTTCATCTGCCGGACAATGAAGCTCCTTTTCCATGGCTAGGTCTTGCCCAGAAACACTTGGGAATACAGATTACTGAACTCTTTTTCAAAGTTTAATTTTAGTTAGAATACAAAACTAATCAAACAAATAGGCCCCTTCTGATTGAAAAATAAGTCTTCCCAAGGACATCTTAAACTTTCTAGAATAGTGCTGTTCAATAGAACTTTCCGTATAATGGAAATTTTCTTTATCTGTGCCATCCAATTCAGCAGGCACAAGCCACGAATGATTACTGAGCAGTTGAAATTTGGCTAAAATGGTTGAGGAAAGGAATTTTCAATTTTATTTAATATTAATTAATTTTGATTTAAATAGCCCCACGTGGCTAGGGGGTTACCATGTTGGACAGCACATTTCCAGAGAAAATTCATAACATAGCCCATTACCTGTGGTCCACTGTGAAGAACGAATAGTCCACTGACACACCAGCATACTCTCCCCTGGAATATCCAGCCCATCATTGTTCCACTGGGTGCAGTTCATGTAGCTGATCTACAAAATCATTAATTCTTAGCAGGTACGAATAACCTACTCACCAATTACAATATTTGGGGATAAAGTTAACTTCATTCATTTATTCAATATATATGTGTGAGAAATTAAGCACTAGACAAGGAACGTGGAAGGCTCTAGACATGGAAATGTCAACAACGTATTCATGGCCACCTATCTGAAGTTTAAAGTGCAGTGAAGAAGACAGACATTAAATACCACACTACAAAATGAATTACCATGGTGACAAATGATATGAAGGGAAAATGGAGGGTACTCAGAGAGTATTTACAAGAGCACCTAATTTAGTCTGGGAGCCAGAGAAGGAACTTGAAGATATGGAAATAAAATGAAAAGTATTGAAATGACGTTCCATACTGGCTAAGTGACTTTAGGAAAGTTATTTAAATTATCTGAGCTTTAGATTTCTCATCTGCAAGTACATTTCTATGAAGATTTATTAAGATATTATATGTAAGTGCTTAGCACAGTGTCTAATTCATTGTAGGCACTCAGAAAATGTTAGTTCTTCTCATTTTCCAATGCTTCCTTCATGATAAAATCTCTTCGATATCACCTTTATTTTAAATGATGTTCCATCTTTTCATTTATTTAACAAATATTTATTTAGTATCTACCTTAAGCTAGTCACTATTCTAGAGAAACAGTAAACAAAACAAAGCCCTTGATTTCATGGGGGTTATATTCTAAGTAGAGATTATACACACACATACACGCACCTACATATATTATGCCAGGTATAAGTATTTTGAAAAAAGAGAGATGGTGGGTGTGTACTTGTGTTGGATGAGGCCATTTTAAATTTGTTGGTCAGAGAAGTTCTTTCTGATAAGTTTAGCAGAGAACAGAAGAAAGTGAGGAAACTAACCATAAGGATATCCAGAAGAGGATCTTCCAGGCAGAGGGAATAGTCAACACATTGGCTTGACATAGCCAAGGTAAACTGAGGAACAGCAAAGAGACCAATATGGGTTGAAAATGGAAGGGAGCAGGTGACTTCCTGATTATTTAAGCCAGTATTATTGAGTAGAATAATAAAGTGAGCCAAAAATGCAAGACATGTAATTTAAATTTTTCTTGTAGCCACATTTTTTAAAGTGAAATTAATTTTAATAATACATTTCATTCAACTTAATATATTCAACATATTATCATGGCAACAGGTAATCAATATAAAATTATTACTGTGAAAATTACTTTTATCACTACTAACTTTTCCAAATCCATTGTGTATTTTATACTTATAGCACATCTCAATTCAAACTAGCTACACTTCAAATGTTCAGTACACACATGTAACTAGTGTCTACCATATTGGGCAGTGTATATTCTGAGCCTGGAAGACATTTGGAAAGAATTTTTAAAATTCTGAGTGACAATGAAGGTGTTGAGTGGGGATATGGTTTTTATTTATGTTTTACAAGGACGACTCTAGCTCCCATGGGGGAAAATATTAGAGGAGGAACAAAGGTAGAATCAGGGAAAGCATTTAAGACATTATTGAAATCACCCCATCACTTTGAAACAGAAGAAAAAGACTTGTCTTTCCACAGTGTTTGCGCCTCTTCCTCATTTGTAATAAGTAGAAGCAGTGGGTAAGTTTGTTATATGAGTTTAATTTCATGTTTATTGAGGTTCCTCTAGATGTTTATTTGTTATTTCCCAAAGTCAGTGAAGTAATTTTCTTGTACTCACTTTAATTTTGAAGATACATAATTTTGAGGGTAGATAATTTTCTGAGAAATCTCTACCAAGGACTAAGTTTTTTATTAAAACAAAGAATAAAGTAATGTGTTCTAGGAAGAATTTAAGAAAAAAATTTTATTTGGATAAGTGGGGTGTTAAGGGACAAATTTGTATGGAAACTCACTATCATTGAAGAAAAATAAACATAATAAATGCATACTAAACTATAGCCAGATCTATGCATTATATTGGAAGAAAGAATACAGAAATGTAGGTAATTTCCAATATTGCTGGCTAAAAATGTCTGACAGGATTGCTATTCTGATATAAACAAGAATGTTTCAATATATATACTTGTGAAACACCTGATAAAATCTCTGTGAAGCACCTCAATAGTAGATTTTGAGAAAAAATAACAAAACTTCATAAATTATAATAGTTTCCAGAAAAATTACAAAACTAATTCCCTCTCTTCTCCAAATCCTTTAACAATTTCAAGCATGTCCATATTTGACTATTGTAACACATGAATCAATTGCCTTCTTCTCTGAGCTGAAGATATTAGAACATAAGGGATCATCTGGGTTCACATTGAAGCAGAGCTCTCACAGGGGTTGTGTCCCTGGCTTTAGAATGACATGAATGTTAACTACCCTGAAACCAAGTCTGGTACACTTAGAGAAAGCCCTTCAGCAGACTGGTCTGAAGGTACTACACTGAGTGTTTAAATTTTTTTTTTTTTGGCTGCGTTGGGGCTTCTTTACTGCGCAGGCTTTGTCTAGTTGCAGTGAGCGGGAGCTACCTTCGTTGTGGTGCGCGGGTTTATCATTAGGGTGGCTTCTCTTGTTGCGGAGCACGGGCTCTAGGCGCATGGGCTTCAGTAGTTGTGGTAAATGGGCTCAGTAGTTGTGGTAAATGGGCTCAGTAGTTGTGGCACATGGGCTCAGTAGTTGTGGCTCATGGGCTCTAGAGCACAAGCTCAGCACCTGTGGTGCACGGGCCACAGCTGTGGCACATGATCCCACATGCTCTGTGGCATGTGGGATCTTCCCAGACCAGGACTGGAACCCATGTCCCCTGCACTGGCAGGCGGATTCTTAACCACTGAGCCACCAGGGAAGTCCCAGGAGTCCCTGTTTAAATTGATTAGAAAGAATTAGCAAGAACTTTAAAATCACAGACAAGGTACAAGTGAGTTTAAAAGGGGAATATCATAGTTTGATCAGTTATGAAGGTTAAAGGTAGATATTTAAATATATGGTTCAGCATATGCTTCTGTTACAAGGTGTAAGCAAAGACACTTTGATTTAGTATTTTACTGTGATATTTAGAATATTATCATTTTTTCTTGACAGATCAAGACTGAGTTGATCTCATTTGCGTGAAGCAACTCTGGCATCTAGTGGTTAATGATCATAATGTAATTCAGTTTGTTTCTGAGGGATAAATTGTGTTATAAAATATTTTTGACATTGCCAAGGAAGATTATAATCATAGAGACATAATAAGATAACCATTTAATTATATTTTTATTCCCTCAGAAATCAGGGATGATAGAAGTTCATATACTGAAATATGAAAAGGTAATTACTTAGAGCACATTATAAGACTGTGTAACTTTTAAAGCTATACTAATCTGCATTTAGCTAATCAACATGAAAATGCTGTAGTTAATTTTTTTTTACAGACAATATTTGATGCTACTAAGGAATTATTAATTCCTTTTTAGGTATGATAATTGTATTGTGACTATGTTTTTTTAAGAGAAGTTCTTATTTTTCAGAAATATATACTGAAATGTTTATAGGTGAACTGGTATGATGTCTGGAATTCAAATAATACGGGATTGAGGGTGGTGCTAAGTGGATGGCAATGTGAGGGGTGTGGAGGGGGATTGATTGACCAAGTACTGATGACTGTTGGGACTGGGTGATTACCTCTGGGTAGATTTGAACATTCTCTATAATAAAAAGTTTAAAGAAAATATTTTGTTTAAGATCAGCATACATTCAATTTTTATTTCCTATAGCTTTTTCTAAGAGATCATCCACTTGTCCAAACCATCAATGTACTTTGAGAAGAAGACAATGAAACTACTGCTGTCACTTATGAAAGGGTCAAGAGGTGACAATATTAGAATTAAAACTTCTATATCTTCCATCCTTCCTGGGCTCCAATGACAGTCTCTTAGACATAAGCAAAACACCCAATCAAGCTTTTACAAATAAAGAAGCACTATTTATGATGTGTGGATTTTTTTACTTTTAAGAAATAGTAGTCTATGATTAGGCAGTGAGCTTCAAAATCTTCAGAGAGCTCCTAATCACCAATCTGAATTTATTCTAAAAAGATTTTTATTTTAATTTTATCCTTTCACTACTCACCTAAAATATTAATAAACTCCAGTTTAATATTTTCTATCTTAGAAAAGTTAAAATGCACATGGCCACCTTTCTTCCTGTTTCTTTAATTTTCAACCCCTGTTAATTACTTGGTCTCTTTCCCCATCCTACAGATCACTGCTGTTAAAAAGAAATATAATATGATCCACATATGTAATTTAAATTTTTCTAGTAGCCACATTTTAAAAAGTAAAAACAGGTGAAATTAATCTTAAGAATATATTTTATTTTCCCCAGTATATGTAGCTCTGACTAGTAAGTCTTAAAGCCCACTTTTGGATAACAAAAAGACAAATGGATTTCAGAAGATTTATGGGATTTATTATGCTGCTTTCTTAAGTATCAATATACAAATATTGGGCATACTAAACCATACAAATATGATCTCTATATATGTATGTTGTACACATATATATAGTGCATATATGTAAAATGTTTTTCTTTATAGTCACACTATCATTACAGAATAAGCATAAGAGGAGAGATTGGGGGTCTTTTCTCTTATACCTATTTTTATTAAATTTCAGGATATTTTACAAGATGCAAGAGAAATTAGATATCACATTTCTCAACCCATTGTCATAGGATCTTGAGTGAGAGGCAGGTACAGTTTATAATTCATTTTAAGGCTGCTGCAAGTACATAGTGAATTAATAAATGACACAGTCTTTCAATAGTCTTGAAAGTCTGGTTTGATGGATTTCAATCAAGTGTCAGCATGGGGAGGGCAGAACTTTTATTTTCTGCTACTCTTTATGATTTTTATTTGTTTTGGAAAATATATTTATGTTCATAAAATATTTTGTTTCTTCATGTTAATATATAATAGGTTTGTTATTTATATATGAGTTGTTTAAATTAAAATTTAATACTTCTAATTTTTAATTTCTCATACAATAAATATTTGGGCTTCTCATTAAATTTTAAGACTATAAAGAGGTCCCAAGAACACTGGTCTAAGGCAATTCCTTCATTCATTCTTTTCAACTCCTGAAAGTAGCATAAATTTTTTAAAGAGGAATAATTGAATTAAAATGCCTTGCCCCTGATAGAACATTGACTCTAATAGTTTGCACTGACATGAGAGTGACTGTGAATTTGCACGTTTGAAGCTTTGACATGTTTGTAACTATATTATTGCCTCCATGGTTTTTGATTCACACCTATGGCATTCCAGGAATCCAATAGCTTAACATTTTGTTTGTTTGTTTTTGCATGTGCTACTATTAGAACAGAATGGCAGGAATGAATCTTCTGAGACAGAGTTTAATTCAGACATTTATGATTCTAATTTGTATCTAGTAACAAATTGGTATCTTTAACAAGTTTAGGGGTATACTTTTTTTTTTTTTTTTTTTGGGGGTATATTTTTAATTTCCCAAAAAAAAAACTGTAGGAAGAAACTTTTTTTTAAGGC
>NW_020175013.1:752807-793715 GCF_003031525.2 Neophocaena asiaeorientalis asiaeorientalis
TTTTTTTTTTTTTTTTTTTTTTTAGGGGTATACTTTTAATTTCCCCAAAAACAAACTGTAGGACGATACTTTATTCTAAGGCTCCAACCATTTTGTAATGTTGGGCCAAAGAAAGAATGTCTCAATAAGTTAAATCTAAAGAGTCATAAAATTTAGTGAAGAAAGAAGAAGATAATACTGCCATACCAATAAAATTGAAAGGGCAACTATTTGCCTTTTGAAGCCAATTGGAACTCTAGGAATAGACAGAATGTGAAATCCAAATAAAATCTGGTGAACTAATTGAAAAAGGTAAATTGGCTCTCATAAATGAAATAAGTGATCATCATTTGGAAATTACTATAAGGATATTGTTCAAGATGCAAAATATGAGCGTGTGGGCAGAGTGGGGGAGGGGGGCAATGATACTTTCCCTCCTTGGGCCCCTTAGCTCTGCATCTTCATTGGGCAGAAAGAGGACTAGAAGAACAGCCTTAAGCGAGGAATAAGAGCAAATGCTAGCCTCATAGCTAAGTGATTTCTCAGCAGTGCTTTCTGCTTTCATCTCCCAACTAGGCACAAAAAGATTCAAAAGGAGGCAGGACTGAGGCACACCCAAGAAATAAGTGAGGGGTGGAGCACTGCATTTTTAAGACCTTTGGTAGAGTTATGCTTACCACACCCTCCATACCACGCCACACATTTTTTTTTTCCAGACTGCACTTCCCATGTCTACCTTTATGGAAAGCAGAGCAGGAATAGCAACAGAGCCATCTGAACCAGAGTAAAATTAAATTTAGGCTTTAGTATTAGCACAGAATTGGAACTCCGGGACATGATAAAGCCATCAGATCAAACCTTCTTATAGACGTATAGAATCCAACTGGCCATGAAACCTTACAAGTAATGAAAACTTTGGCACTTAGGTCAGTGTTTCTCAAAGTGGGACTCTCAGAATGCCTATGTAAGTCTTTCTAATGTTTTAATGTGCATAACTATTACTAGTAAATCTGGAGTACTTCTGAATCAGAATCCCTGAAGGTGGAAGAATCCACATTTATAACAAGACACCTAAGCAATTCTTAAATATACTGAAGTTTGTAACTTACTATTCTAATCTTCCTTGATAATTGGGATAATTTAAAGTAATTTAAATTTAAATTACAAAACTATGATATCCTTCTACTGACATTTACCACCCTCAAAAAGCATGGATAGCTAGCTAAAATTCTAGGTTCCCCAACACCAAATGATAAAAGAACCCTCATTCACTTGCTATTTGCAAATTGAGTGCATTTACATTTCTCTATGTCTTGGTTTGGGTTCCTCAAGAAGTAGACTCAGAAGAATTTGGGAGCACACAATTTATTTGAAAGGGATTCCAGGGAATAATGGGAGCAGAGAGGAGAAGTGAAAAAAACAAGTTAAGGGGTGGAATCCAATAAAGGGTGAATTCTGAAGTCAGTTACCATTGAAGATAGCTGGAGTTTAATCCCACTTGGGAAACTCTTGTAGTCAATATAGACCATGGCCTCAGATTTATCCCATCAGAAAAGTACAGAAGTTGGCTGTATTTACACATTAACTTCTGTCGGTCATTGATTATGGGTTATTCCCAGGGGACACTAGTTCATTTAACATGTTCCTCTGTCTTCCGTATGTTCTGTGAACTGGTAAATTGGTATGAGGATCTAAAGAATTGACAGATACAAGTTCAATTTTTCTTTTTGAACAAAAGTACTTAATAGATTATACTGTGTTCTTTCAGTAGGAGGCACATAATGTCCATCTCTGTTTCTGATGTACTGTTGATAATGAATTCCTAGATTCATTAATTCATTAGAAGTTACAAATGGTAATAATTTTAATCTTATCATTGTCTCTCCCTTTATTAACTGGAATATTCTTATGAAAAGTTACTAGTAATTTATTTACCGGTATAATCTGCATAGTAAAGACAACATCAATGATTCTTTTTTACACTTGTATTTCTGATGATCCAGAGATTTTAAAAGATAGTTGAGCAGTAAAGATGTCTACACTCAGTTCCTTATAAGGCCTTGTTAGGTAAAATTAATTGAAATAATCCAAAAGCAGGACCTTTGTTGCTACCGGAAATAATCTCGGTTTATGCTGTTAAACCCCAGTCACATCACCGATATTCTAATCTACAAATCTGGACTAAAAGCTGTGCCTGTGAGAAGAATAAGATGCTATATTTTCTATTTTTACTTTTTTATTCATTAAGTTGCATTTATAGAACTTCTAAAATTTGGAAACAGGCTGTAAATATAAGGTGGGAAGTTGTTATTTATTTATTTCCTAGCCCTCTGGAATTTCTGGTTTATTATATATAAAATTCTATATGAATTATAGGAAAATTTCCTCTCATGGCTTTACAGGCGAATTCTACCAAACATGCAGAGAAGAGTTAACATGTATCCTTCTGAAACTATTCCAAAAAAATTGCAGAGGAAGGAGGCCACCATCACCCTGATACCAAAACCAGACACAGATACCACAAAAAAGAAAATTACAGGCCAATATCACTGATGGACATAGACACAAAAATCCTCAACAAAAATACTAGCAAACCAAATCCAACAGCACATTAAAAGGATTATACACCATGATCAAGTGGGATTTATCCCAGGGATGCAAATATTTTTCAATATCCACAAGTCAGTCAATGTGAAACACCACATCAACCAATTGAAGACTAAAAACCATATGATCATCTCAATAGATGCAGAAAAACTTTTGACAAAATTCAACATCCATTTATGATAAAAACTCTCCAGAAAGTGGGCAGAGAGGGAACCTACCACAGCATAATAAAAGCCACATACGACAAACCCACAGCCAACATCATACTCAATGGTGAAAAGCTGAAAGCATTTCCTTTCAATCAGGAACAAGACAAGGATGTCCACTCTCACCACTTTTATTTAACATTGTTTTGGAAGGCTAGCCACAGCAATCAGAGAAGAAAATGAAATAAAAGAAATCCAAATTGGAAAAGAAGAAGTAAAACTGTCACTGTTTGCAGATGACATGGTATTATAAATAGAAAATCCTAAAGATGCTACCAGAAAACTACTAGAACTCATCAGTGAATTTGGTAAATTTGCAGGATACAAAATTAATACACAGAAATCTGTTGCATTTCTGTACACTAACAACAAAAGATCAAAAGAGAAATTAAAGAAACAATCCCATTTACCATCACATCAAAAAGAATAAAATACCTAGGAATAAACCTGCCTAAGGAGGCAAAAACCTGTACTCCAAAAACTATAAGACACTGATGAAAGAAATCAAAGATGACAAAAACAGATGGAGAGATATACCATATTCTTGGATTGGAAGAATCAATATTGTGAAAATGACTATACTACCAAGGCAAGCTACAGATTCAATGCAATCCCTGTTAATTTACCAATGGCATTTTTCATAGAAGTTGAACAAAATATCTTAAAATTTGTTTGCAGAGGGACTTCCCTGGTGATCCAGTGGTTAAGACTCCATGCTTCCACTGCAGGGGGCACGGGTTCGATTCCTGGTCAGGGAACTGAGATCCTGCATGCTGCATGCTGTGGCCAAAAATTTTTCAAAATTAAAAAAAAAAATGTAAAATTTTGTATGGAGACACAAAAGACCCCAAATAGCCAAAGCAATCTTAAGAAAGAAAAATGAGGCTTGAGGAATCAGGGCCCCTGGCTTCAGATTATATTACAAAGCTACAGTCATCAAAACAGTATGGTACTGGTGCAAAAACAGAACTATAGACCAATGGGACAGGATGGAAAGCCCAGAAATGAACCCATGCACCTATGGTCAATTAATCTACAACAAAGGAGGCAAGACTATACAATGGAGAAAAGACAGTCTCTTCAATAAATCGTGCTGGGAAAACTGGACAGCTCCATGTAAAAAAATGAAATTAGAACACTATTTAACAACATACACAAAAATAAACTTAAAATGGATTAAAGATCAAAATGTAAAACAAACTACTATAAAACTCTTAGAGGAAAACATAGGCAGAACACTCTTTGACATAAATCACAGCAATATCTTTTCCTATCTGTCTCCTAGAGCAATGGAATAAAAATAAACAAATGGGACCTAGTTAAATGTAAAAGCTTTTGCACATCAAAGGAAACCATAAACAAAATGAAAAGACAACCCACAGAATGGGGGAAAATACTTGCTAACGATGCAATTGACAAGGGATTAATCTCCAAAATTTACAAACAGCTCATATGGCTCAATATCAAAAAGAGAAATAACCCAATCTAAAAATAAGCAGAAGGCCTAAATAGACATTTCTCCAAAGAAGACATACAGTTGGCCAAGAGGCACATGAAAAGATGCTCAACACTGCTAATTAGTAGAGAAATGCAAATCAAAACTGCAATGAGATATCACCTCACACCAGTCAGAATGGCCATCATCAAAATGTCTATAAAGAATAAATGCTAGAGAGAGTGTGGAGAAAAGGGAACCCTCTTGCACTGCTGTTGGGAATGTAAATTGGTACAGCCACTAGGAGAGCAGTATGGAGTTTCCTTAAGAAACTAAAAATAGAGCTACCATATGATCCAGCAATCCCACTCCTGGGCATATATATTGGGAGAAAAACATGGTTCAAAAGGATACATGCACCCCAATGTTCATTGCAGTGCTGTTTAAAATAGCCAGGACATGGAAACAAACTAAACGTCCATCTACAGATGAATGGATAAAGAAGATGTGGTACATATATACAATGGAATACTACTCAGCCATTAAAAGAATGAAATAATGCCATTTGCAGCAACATGGATGGATCTGGAGATTATCATACTAAGTGAAGTAAGTCAGACAGAGAAAGACAAATATCATATGATATCAATTTTATGTGGAATCTAAAAAAAATGATACAAGTGAACTTATTTACAAAACAGAAACAGAATCACAGACTAGAGAAGGAACTTATGGTTACTGGGGGGAAGGCGGGGGGAGGGATAGATTGAGAGTTTGGGATTGAAATGTACACAATGTTATATTTAAAATAGATAACCAACAAGGACCTACTGTATAGCACAGGCAACTCTGTTCAATATTCTGTAATAACCTAAATAGGAAAAGAATTTGAAAAAGAATAGATACATGTGTATGGATAGGTATAACTAAATCACTTTGCTGTACACCTGAAACTAACACAACATTGTTAATCAACTATACTCCAATATAAAATAAAAATTAAGAAAAAGTTTAGTGGGGTTGAATAGAGGAAATACAAAAACATGCTAAACGTGTTTCTTGTATACAGTGAGTGTTTATGAAGTCATTTTCTATGTGGTTTTGGCTTCACCCATGGTTTGGGGTCTTTTGATGTTTGTATCTGGGCTTCTTTTATTCTTAAGTTTTCATTAACAATCCAGCAATGTCAGATATCAAGAGATTTACAATGCAGTTCATGCTCCTCTCTCAGTGTTACCACAACATCTCTGAACCTTCCAAAAGAAGTTCAGTTCTGCTAAGCATTTCTTCTCCACTAAAATGAAGGGTATTGGGCTAGACCAGAAGTTGGCAAACTCTGGCCCACAGGCCAAATCCACCCCACTACCTTTTTTTGGTGACCTCCAATTGAGAATGACTTCTATATATTAAAACGGTTTTCATTTAAAAACTGTTATTTTAAATATTATGTAAATACCTACATAATATCCTCAATTTTGCCTCTTGGCTTGCAAAGCCTAAAACAGTGAGTATTTGGCTCTTTCAGAAAAAGTTCAACTCCTGGGCTACAGCAATGATTTTCAAACTATTTTCAGAAGCAGAACTTTTAAAAAAGAGAAAAAAGAATCTTATTCTAAACCCATTTGCTTAAAACAAACAAATGTGTAATTAAATTGCATTAAGAATTAAAAAAATTTTTTAAATAATTGCTCTCTAAAAAATTCAAACAGGAACAATGGGGCTGCTTTGATGAAGATGATAGACTAAAAGAAGGAACAACAATTTTGACATTGAGGACTGCAGATGACAATTACAGTCTTAGAGGAGATTCAACCTACAATTTATTCCTGCGTAGTTTTTTGTTTTTGGATGATTTCAAAAATAAAATCCTGTTTCAAGAAGATAAGTGGTTATAAATAGTAGCAATTTTTTAACAACTCACCTTGCAATCTAAGGACACTCTGAAATTAAACTAATCCAAATTTTAAAAAGAGGTAGAAAATTTTGATTTTAGTTACAACATCAAAAAACAAAAAGCTCTCATAATCAAAATATAGCAATCAGACAAGAATCACTAACAATTTGGAAAAGGAGATTAAATTGTCTGTGTATTTTAACACTTTCGGTGCTTTCTTGTCATGGCACCGCTGACGACTGTGCTGAGGAGCTGGCACAGAGCAGATGAGTTTGCTGCTGCAGTTTGATGTGAGTGGACATAAGCAAGCTTGAATTTTAAAGAGTGTGGTGAAGGACAGCAGCCTGTTTTTTTTTTTTTTTTTTGCGGTACGCGGGCCTCTCACTGTTGTGGCCTCTCCCATTGCGGAGTACAGGCTCCAGACGCGCAGGCTCAGCGGCCATGGCTCACGGGCCCAGCCGCTCCACGGCATGTGGGATCTACCCAGACCGGGTCACGAACCCGTGTCCCCTGCATCGGCAGGCGGACTCTCAACCACTGCGCCACCAGGGAAGCCCCAGCAGCCTTCTTGTTCCAAGGTTCCTCAACACAATGTTCAAATATGTGCACAAATATGACAGTTGAAGTTTTTTCTGAAGTTCAAGCAGAAACAAGGTGTTTTGAAATCACAAGGAGGTTAAAGTTAATGTAAATTGAAGTTACATTTTAAGATATTAGAAAGATATCATAAAATATTATAAGATTAGAAAATAAACTGAAAATTGGGTTGAGTAGAAATTACTCTTGAAAATCTCTTACTTGCCCAGAAAGTAGATTATACTGGTCTTGGATATGTATCCACGTGTGGTATATTTTATGCCATTTAAGTTTGAGGACTGCTGAACTAGACTAAGAAAAAGAATACATTCAAAAGTGTGGACATTGTGCCTTTAAGAAAACCGATCAAACACTTGCAGTGATTAAAGGGTGGGTGGAGAATGCTAAGATGCCCCTTGCTTTCAGTGTTTAACTGCTATTGACATACCTTAAGAGTTTTGCATGCTGTTGTGTGGATCAAATGAGTTAAACAAGATGAACACTCCAAGAATATGGTCTGGAACACAGAAGGTACTTAATAAAGATTTTATATATTTTATTATGATTCTTTATACATTTTAAAAATACATATGCATATATATATTTAAGCAAAAGATAAAATATTTCTTCATACATTTGCATGTGTGTATATGTATGTGTGTGTATACAAGAAGCTGCAACAACAATTTGGAATAAAAAATAAAGCTGTCTATATTCTAACACTTTCTGTGTTAAAACATACACAGACACACACGAATCTATAAAGAAAATTTTGATCACTTGCTCTCATCTGTCTGAGGTGGCATTTGATCTTTTTCTGATCATCTAGCCCCCTATTCATTTATTCGACAATAATTTACTAAGTACCTTCCATGTGGCACTGTTCTAAGTGCTGGGGTTTCATCATTAAATAAAGCAGATCATGTTCTCTTGCCCTTGTCCTGGAGAGCTCACACAGTAGTTGGAGGTGGCAAACAGTAAAATGAAATGCAACATCAAATTGTATAGTATGTAAGATGGTGAGAAAATCTATGAAAACAAAGCAGGCACTTTTGGATCTTAGATGTAGGTAGAGTGACTTAGGTTGAAATGATCCTGATCCTGTTTTGGTTTTCTTTGGGGAGCTGAACTGATTTGCTGAAAATTTTGATAAATCCTTAGTAGAGTCTCTTTCACTTACTCTTTCTTACGCTTTCTTATGCACGTGTTAAGTATATGTTACTACTATTGACATTTTTGACAATGTCCAAATTCAAGAACACCATGACAAGAAGATTTACGAAGAGCAAGGAGCAAGTTGAAAATAATGTCTCATTCCAGTATCTGTGTGTATGCATGACTGAGACCACTCACTAGTTAAGTGATTTACTCCCTTATACAAACAATGAAGGGCTAATATAATTTGAATTTGTACAGAGTAAAGTTACAAAATATTCCCTGTTGTGGACCATCAGGTATTTGGAAAATGGCTGAACTCTTAAATGATATTTATTCTTATATAATTAGTCATTTGCAGAACAATCTTTTTAAGAAAATAATTTGTGTTTATCTTCTGATTCTCCCTCTTTCTCCTGTTTCAAGCTGGTAGCCAGGCCATTTGTATTTCCTTGCTCCTGGAGTTCTTACAGAGCTGGAAGTAAAATCATCTTGAGGACAGTAGCCATTCCTATCTTTTGTAAAAGTATTAGCTCATTTTGGCTGTCCCAGCAGATGAGGAGAGAAGGCAGAAAAGACTAAGGCCTTTGAGGCCAAATAATGAGAGATGTGACATTTCTAGAAACTGTGAAGGGGACCAAGATTTGTGGGTCCCCGTGGGCCCCCCTAGGTAGCAGCCTCCAGGGAGCCTGGACCCTAGACACAGTGGTTTCAGCCTCTACAAGGACCTAGGGCACCCAGTGGAGGAGAAGCAGAGAGCCACTAGACCTGAAGGAACCATCCTTAGAGGAGTGATGGATGTATCACCAGATACCGCTGCAGATCCATAATTTCAGGGGCATCCCGCATACTTGATGTTGCACACAACCCTAGGATTTTAGACAACTGTGGGTGGGGTGCATATCCCAGCAATGTCTTAGATTTAATTTCTTTCTATTCACTCCAAATGAAGGCCTGGAGATGGACTTGAGATGACTTAGAAAAATAACGTGACATGGCGTGCATATTGAGTATATATATTAAGATTCATATTGTACATAGTCTACCCATCCCTAGGCAATAATGACCTTTAAAAATATTAAAAAATAAGTTTCTTTCCGCAATGACACTTCTGTTTTACAAAGAATATTAAGGAAGTACTTGCTGTCGCTTCAAGTTCTTGTAACTTCTGAACTTATTTTGTTAAACATGGTTCTTAACAATCACATTTATTCAACTAAAGAATGTGAATAAAACTGACATCCACCCAACAGAAATTTTCCTTTCTTTGATTTTATACCCTCAGGAAATAGCAAGTAAAAGTTAGGATGCATAGGACATTAGAGTAGTTTTTAAAGATTATCACCAAATACCGAAGGACTAAATCAGACTAGTGTCTAATTTCATTCACTTATGTACATTTAGTCTTTAAAAAATTGATACTTAGGTTTGATGCCATCCCATTTAGGTCTAGGTATGTGAATTTTGTACATTATTCCTCTAGTAGCAGTGCAGTTGGGTACATAATTTATCTTTAAAAGATCCGATGACTTACACATTGTGTGAACTTGGGCAAGTTGTATCAGTCTTTCTTTCTGTTACCTGAAGAAATAAAGATAAAATCTACCTCACAGTATTTTTGTAAAGTTTTACGTGGTGTTTTTGTATATGTTTAGTATTCACAAGGTCTAATGTCAGTGTGCATTAATGGACATTTAATGGACTATTTTTTTTTTTTTTTTGCCTGTTCAATATCCTTCTTTTAAGGGATCATCTAACCTCTCTTCTGCAGTAACCTTGTTCAGTCTTTACGGTTTGGGTAGGGCTACTATTGTCTGTAGCTGCCTTAAAATCCTTGACCACAATTCCTCTTTAGGCATGTCATCCAAACAAGGCTAATCATAGCCCTCCCTGGGATTACTGCCAGAGGTGGCAGGAAAAGTGCTGTCACTCTCCATGATTTTTGGCTTCAAGGACCTCATGAGACTACAGCTGCTGGCGACTGTCGTTCTAGTCATGTGGAAGTGGTCTGAGAATGAAGCCACAAGGATGGCAACAGATAGACCTTGTTCTTATTGACGTATCTGAATCCGGCAACACTTGGAAGCCCACTCCCAGATTTTTCAGCTATGTGAGGCATTTTATGCCACATCTCATAAGCAAGTTGATGATAAATTTCTGTCACTCATGGCTAATAAAATTTTCACTAAAATATCGTTAAGTATGCTTTGAAGTCAGACCACTTGTAATCGAACTCCATCTCTTTCACTTGCCAGCTTTGTGACCCTGGACAAATTACTTTAATCCTTTGTGCCTCAGCTTCCTCCTGTGTAATTAGGGCATAATAGTAACACCAACCTCCTTAAGTGGGAGTATTAATTGAGACTGTATTTCTGTTCAATGAATGCCAGTTTTATTCACTCTCTTTAGTTGAATAAATGTGATCACTAAGAACCATGTTTAATGAAAAAAGTTCAGAAGTTATAAAAACTTGAAACAACAAGTACTTCATTAACATTCTTTGTAAAACAGAAGTATCATTGGGGAAAGAAACATTTTAAAAATATTTTTAAAGGTCATTATTGCCTAAGGAAGGGTGGGCTATGTAAGGTATGAATCTTAATTTATATACTAAATACACATGCCGTGTCATGTTATTTTTTAAAGTTACCTTAAGTTCATCCCCAGGCCTCCATTTGGAGTGAATAGTAAGAAATTAAATCTGTATAGTACATTGTCTGGTCCATGACAAGTAATCAATGAATGCAAGGTATTACTATCACATTAAATAGTGTGCATAATGAAAAAAAAATTACCTGGTTAAGAGGAAATGCATTTAAAAAACCAAGTGATAGTAAAAAGTTGAAAAACAATACTGAAGCAAAGCAAAGGTAGAGAAAATAGAGCACAATGAAATTAAATGGAACTCAAAGATGAATAAATTCCTAGTAAAAAATAGGAACATAAAAAAAAATGAAGACATAAATTCTTGTGTTCAATGACACCAGCAGCACAAAAATCCATGAACCAAAAGTTGCCAACCAGTGGCCCAGACATCCTATTTATTTTAATTTTTAAATGGAATCTTTGATTCTGGCACTAAAACAAAAACTCTATGGACAGCATCAACAGTAGATATTCTAAACTGGCAAAATTTTTGTTAGCTATTTCAGTACCTTAGTTGTAAATTTTCCTTAACTTTTTGTTCTAAGAGTGGTGTTAACAGAATTATATAAAACTTGAATTTTAAGTTTCCAGTGTCCTGAGAATTTTAGACAAATATAGCAGACATCTGTACAGACATGCTGGAACAGATATTTACTGGAACTCAGTTCCAGACAGAGGCTTTTAATTAGAGGATGTGGCACGTAAAATGATAACATATTAAGAAATATTCTATATCAAAAGAGGAAAACTGGGAGAGACTTTCAAGAAGGCGGAGGAGTAAAACGTGGAGACCACCTTCCTCCCCACAAATACATCAAAAATACATCTACATGGGGAACAACTACTGAATGCTGGCAGGAGACCTCAGACTTCCCAAAAGGCAAGAAACTCCCCACATACCGGGGTAGGGCCAAAGAAAAAAAAAGAAAAAACAGAGACAAAAGAATAGGGATGGGACCTGCACCTCTGGGAGGGAGCTGTGAAGGAGGAAAAGTTTCCACACACTAGGAAGTCCCTTCACTGGCGGAGATGGCGGGTGCATGGGGGGGAAGCTTCAGAGCCACAGAGGAGAGCAAAGCAAAAGGGGTGCAGCGGGCAAAGTGGAGAGATTCCCGCACAGAGGATCGGTACTGACCAGCACTCACCAGCCTGAGAGGCTTGTCTGCTCACCCGCTGGGGCGGGTGGGAGCTGGGAGCTGAGGCTCGGGCTTCGGAGGGCAGATCCCAGGGAGAGGACTGGGGTTGGCAGCGTGAACACAGCCTGAAGGGGGCTAGTGTGCCACAGCTAACCAGGAGGGAGTCCAGGAAAAAGTGTGGAACTGCCTAAGAGGCAAGAGACCATTGTTTCAGGGTGCACAAGGAGAGGGGATTCAGAGCACTGGCTAAACAAGCTCCAGAGATGGATGTGAGCCGCTGGTATCAGTGGGGACACCAGAGATGGGCATGAAATGATAACGCTGCTGCTGCATCCACCAAGAAGCCTGTGTGCAAGCACAGGTTACTATCCACACCTCCCCTCCCAGGAGCCTGTGCAGCCCGCCACTGGCAGGGTCCCGTGATCCAGGGACAACTTCCCCAGAAGAACACATGGCATGCCTCAGGCTGTTGCAATGTCACACTGGCCTCTGCCACCGAAGGCTCACACTACATTCCATACCCCTCCCTCCCTCAGGCCTGAGTGAGCCAGAGACCCCTAACCAGCGGCTCCTTTAACCCCGTCCTGCCTGAGCCAAGAACAGACATGCTCAGGTGACCTACATTCAGAGGCGGGGCAAAATCCAAAGCTGAACCCCAGGAGCTGTGCAAACAAAGAAGAGAAAGGGAAATTTTTCCCAGCAGCCTCAGGAGCAGTAGATTAAACTTCCACAATCAACTTGATGTATGTTACATTTCTGGAATACCTGAAGAGACAACGAATCATCCCAAAATTGAGGCAGTGTACTTTGGGAGCAACTGTAGACTTGGGGTTTGCTTTCTGCATCTCATTTGTTTCTGGTTTTATGTTTCTCTTAATTTAGTATTTAGAGTTTCTTATAATTAGTAGATTTGTTTATTGATTTGGTTACTCTCTTTTTTTTTATATATAGATATATATATTTTTTTCCTTTTTCTCTTTTTGTGAGTGTGTATGTCTATGCTCCTTTGTGTGATTTTGTCTGTATAGTTTTTCTTTTACCATTTGTGTCAGGGTTCTGTCTGTCCGTTTTTTGTTTTGTTTTGTCTTGTTTTTATAATATAGTTGTTAGCTTGTTATCATTGGTGGATTTGTTTTTTGATTTGGTTGCTCTCTTCTTTCTTGCTTTCTTTTTGCTTTTTTTATTAATTTTTAATAATTAAAAAAATTTTATTTTAATAACTTTCTTTCCTTCCTTCCTTTGTTTCTCTCTCTCTCTCTCTCTCTCTTTCTCTCTCTCTCTCCCTTTCTTTCTTTCTTTCTTTCTTTCTCCCTTTTCTTCTGAGCTATATGGCTCACAGGGTTTTGGTGCTATGGCTGGGTGTCAGGCCTATGCCTCAGAGGTGGGAGAGCTGAGTTCAGGACACCGGTCCACGAGAGACCTCCCAGCTCCACATAATATCAAATGACAGAAGCTCTCCCAGAGATCTCCAAAGTTCTCCAAGAGATCTCCATCTCAGTGCTAAGATCCAGCTCCACTCAATGAACAGCAAGCTGTGGTACCCTATGCCAAACATCTAGCAAGACAGGAACACAATCCCACCCATTAGCAGAGAGGCTGCCTAAAATCATAATAAGTCCAAAGACACCCCAAAACACACCACCGGATGAAGTCCTGCCAGAAGAAAGACAAGATCCAGCCTCATCCACCAGAACACAGGCATCAGTCCCCTCCCCCAGGAAGCCTACACAAACCACTGAACCAAACTTAGCCACTGGCAGCAGACACCAAAAACAACGGGAACTACAAACGTGCAGCCTGCGAAAAAGAGACCCCAAACACAGTAAGTTAAGCAAACTGAGAAGACAGAGAAACACACAGCAGATGAAGGAGCAGGGTAGAAACCCACCAGACCAAACAAAATGAAGAGGAAATAGGCAGTCTACCTGAAAAAGATTTCAGAGTAATGATAGTAAAGATGATCCAAAATCTTGGAAGGAGAATGGAGAAAATAAAAGAAACGTTTAACAAAGACCTAGAAGAACTAAAGAGCAAATACACAATGATGAACAACACAATAAATGAAATTAAAAATACTCTAGAAGGAATCAATAGCAGAATAACTGAGGCAGAAGAACGGATAAGTGACCTGGAAGATAAAACGGTGGAAATAACTACCACAGAGCAGAATAAAGAAAAAAGAATGAAAAGAATTGAGCACAGTCTCAGAGACCTCAGGGACAACATTAAACTTACCAACATTCGAATTATAGGGGTCCCAGAAGAAGAAGAGAGAATGAACGGGACTGAGAAATTATTTGAAGAGATTATAGTTGAAAACTTCCCTAATATGGGAAAGGAAATAGTCAAGTCTAGGAAGCACAGAGAATCCCATACAGGATAAATCCAAGGAGAAACATGCCGAGACACATATTAATCAAACTATCAAAAATTACACACAAAGAAAAAATATCAAAAGCAGCAAAGGAAAAACAACAAATAACACACAAGGGAATCCCCATAAGGTTAACAGCTGCTCTTTCAGCAGAAACTCTGAAAGCCAGAAGGGAGTGGCAGGATATGTTTAAAGTGATGAAAGGGGAAAAAACTGCAACCAAGATTACTCTACCAAGCAAGGATCTCATTTAGATTCCATGGAAAAATTAAAACCTTCAGAGAGAGGGAAAAGCTAAGAGAATTCAGCACCACCAAACCAGCTTTAAAACAAACGCTAAAGGAACTTCTCTAGGCAGGAAACACAAGAGAAGGAAAAGACCTACAATAACAAACCCAAAACAATTAAGAAAATGGTAAAAGGAACATATATATCTATAACTACCTTAAATGTAAATGGATTAAATGCTCCAACCAAAAGACATAGACTGGCTGAATGGATACAAAAACAAGACCCATATATATGCTGTCTACAAGAGACCCACTTCAGACCTAGGGATACATACAGACTGAAAGTGTGGGGATGATAAAAGATTTTCCATGCAAGTGGAAATCAAAAGAAAGCTGAAGTAGCAATTCTCATACCAGACAAAATAGACGTTAAAATAAAGACTATTACAAGAGACAAATAAGGACCCTACATAATGGTCAGGGGATCAATCCAAGAAGCATATATAACGATTATAAATATTTATGCACCCAACATAGGAGCACATCAATACATAAGGCAAATGCTAACAGCCATGAAAGGGGAAATTGACAGTTACACAATCATAGTAGGAGACTTTAACACCCCACTATCACCAATGGACAGATCATCCAAAATGAAAATAAATAAGGAAACACAAGCTTTAAATGACACATTAAACAAGATGGACTTAATTGGTATTTATAGGACATTCCATCCAAAAACAACAGAATATACTTTCTTCTCAACTGTTCATGGAACATTCTCCAGGATAGAGTATATCTTGGGTCACAAATCAAGCCTTGGTAAATTTAAGAGAACTGAAATCATATCAAGTATCTTTTATGACCACAATGCTATGAGACTAGTAGCAATTATAGGAAAAAAATCTGTGAAAAATACAAACACATGGAAGCTAAACAATACACTACTTAATAACCAAGAGATCAATGAGGAAATCAAAAAATACCTAGAAACAAATGACAATGAAAACACGACAACCCAACACTTATGGGATGCAGCAAAAGCAGTTCTAAGAGGGAAGTTTATAGCAATACAATCCTACCTCAAGACACAAGAAATGTCTCAAATAAACAACCTAACCTTACACCTAAAGCAATTAGAGAAAGAAGAACAAAAATCCCAAAGTTAGCAGAAGGAAAGAAATCATAAAGATCAGATCAGAAATAAATGAAAAAGAAATAAAGGAAACAATAGCAAAGATCAATAAAACTAAAAGCTTGTTCTTTGAGAAGATAAACAAAATGGAAAAAACATTAGCCAGACTCATCAAGAAAAAAAGGGAGAAGACTCAAATCAACAGAATTAGAAATGAAAAAGGAGAGGTAACAACTGACACTGCAGAATACATAAGATCATGAGAGATTACTATAAGCAGCAATATGCCAATAAAATGGACAACCATGAAGAAATGGACAACCATGAAGAAATGGACAAATTCTTGGAAAGGTACAATTTTTCAAGACTGAACCAGGAAGAATTAGAAAATATAAACAGACCCAACACAAGTAATGAAATTGAAGCCATAATTAAAAATCTTCCAAGGGCTTCCCTGGTGGCGGTGTGGGTGCAAGTCCGCCTGCCGATGCAGGGGACACGGGTTTATGCTCGGTCCGGGAAGATCCCACATGCTGCGAAGCGGCTGGGACAGTGAGCCATGGCCGCTGAGCCTGCACGTCCGGAGCCTCTGCTCCGCAACGAGAGAGGCCACAAAAAATCCTCAACAAAATACTAGCAAACAGAATCCAATAGCACATTAAAAGGAGCATACACCATGATCAAATGGGGTTTATTCCAGGAATTCAAGGATTCTTCAATATACACAAATCAATCAATGTGATACACCCTATTAACAAACTGAAGGAGAAAAACCATACGATCTTCTCAATAGATGCAGAAAAAGCCTTCAACAAAATTCAACAACCATGTATGATGAAAACCCTGCAGAAAATAGGCATAGAGGGAACTTACCTCAATATAATAAAGGCCGTATATGACAAACCCACAGCTAACATCATTCTCAATGGTGAAAAACTGAAACCATTTCCTCTAAGATCAGGAACAAGAGAAGGTTGTCCATTCTCACCACTATTATTCAATATAGTTTTTGGAGTTTTAGCCACAGCAATCAGAGAGTAAAAAGAAATTAAACGAATCAAAATAAGAAAAGAAGAAGTAAAGCTGTCATTGTTTGCAGATGACATGGTACTATACATAGAGAATCCTAAAGATGCTACCAGAAAACTACTAGACCTAATCAATGAATCTGGTAAAGTAGCAGGATACAAAATTAATGCACAGAAATCTCTTACATTCCTATACACTAATGATGAAAAATCTGAAAAAGAAATTAAGGAAACACTCCCATTTACCATTGCAACAAAAAGAATCAAATACCTAGGAATAAATCTACCTAAGTAGAAAAAAGACCTGTATGCAGAAAACTATAAGACACTGATGAAAGAAATTAAAGATGATACAAACAGATAGAGAGATATACCACGTTCTTGGATTGCAAGAATCAACATTGTGAAAATGACTATACTACCCAAAGCAATCTGCAGAATCAATGCAATCCCTATGAAAACTGGCATTTTTAACAGAACTAGAACAACAAATTTCACAATTTGTATGGAAACACGAAAGACCCTGAATAGCCAAATTAATCTTGAGAAAGAAAAATGATGCTGGGGGAATCAGGCTCCCTGACTTCAGAACATACTACAAAACTACAGTAGTCAAGAAAGTATGGTACTGGCACAAAAACAGAAGTATAGATCAATGGAACAGGATAGAAAGCCCAGAGATAAACCCATGCACATGTGGTCACCTTATTTCTGATAAAGGAGGCAAGAATATACAATGGAGAAAAGACAGCCTCTTCAATAAGTGGTGCTGGGAAAACTGGACAGCTACATGAAAAAGAAGGAAATTAGAACACTCCCTAACACCATACAAAAAAATAAACTCAAAATGGATTAAAGACCTAAATGTAAGACCAGACACTATCAAACTCTTAGAGGAAAACATAGGCAGAACACTCTGTGACATAAATTACAGCCATATCCTTTATGACCCACTTCCTAGAGAAATGGAAATAAAAATAAACAAATGGGACCTAATAAAACCTAAAAGCATTTGCACAGCAAAGGAAACCAGAAACAAAACGAAAAGACAATCCTCAGAATGGGAGAAAATATTTGCAAATGAAGCAACTGACCAAGGATTAATCTCCAAAATTTAGAAGCAGCTCATGCAGCTCAATAACAATAAAACAAACAACCCAATCCAAAAATGGGCAGAAGACCTAAATAGACATTTCTTCAAAGAAGATATAGAGATTGCCAACAAACATGAAAGATTGCTCAACATCACTAATCATTAGAGAAATGCAACTCAAAACTACAATGAGGTATCACCTCCTACCCGTCAGAATGGCCATCATCAAAAAAATCTACAAACAATAAATGCTGGAGAGGGTGTGGAGAAAAAGGAACCCTCTTGCACTGTTGGTGGGAATGTAAATTGATACAGCTACTATGGAGAACAGTATGGAGGTTCCTTAAAAAACTACAAATAGAACTACCATATGACCCAGCAACCCCACTACTTGGCATATACTCTGAGAAAACCATAATTTAACAAGAGTCATGTACCACAGTGTTCACTGTAGCTGTATTTACAATAGCCAGGACATGGAAGCAACCTGTCCATTGACAGATGAATGGATAAAGATGTGGCACATATATACAATGGAATATTACTCAGCCATAAAAAGAAACAAAATTGAGTTATTTGTAGTAAGGAGCATGGACCTAGAGACTGTCATACAGAGTGAAGTAAGTCAGAAAGAGAAAAATAAATACCGTATGCTAACACATGTATATGGAATCTAAAAAAAAAAAAGTTCTGAAGAACCTTGGGTCAGTACAAAAATAAAGATGCAGATGTAGAGAATGGACTTGAGGACACGGGGAGGGCTAAGGGTAAGTTGGGACGACATGAGAGAGTGGCATGGACTTATATATGCTACCAAATGTAAAATAGATAGCTAGTGGGAAGCAGCCACATAGCACAAGGGAGAGCAGCTCAGTACTTTGTGACCACCTAGAGAGGTGTGATAGGGAAGGTGGGAGGGAGATGCAAGAGGGAGGGGATATGGGGATATATGTATATGTATAGCTGATTCACTTTGTTATAAAGCAGAAACTAACACACCATTGTAAAACAATTATATTCCAATAAAGATATTTAAAAAAAGAGGAAAATTATATGGCAGCAAGTATTATATTAGAATGATAATTTGTGTTAACATTTCGTTGTTTCTTTTTAAGTATAGCTAGTCAATTCCTAGGCTTAAGTCAAAATTTAAGAATGCAAACTGGATGAAAAATAATTTGTAAAATAGTAGAGCAAATCATCAAGATTTCTGACTATAACATAGATTTTTTTAATTGCTGATAACATAAATGTATCAAGTATTCCATAAATATTGGACTTTTATATAAATCTTAAGATACTTTTTATTATTGTTTTCTCTAAAATAAATCCAGTCAGAATGCTCTGGAATGGAAGGATAGCAAAATATCTGAAAAGACTGCAAATTGCCTAGAAGAGAACATAGGCAAAACATTCTCTGACATAAATTGTACCAATGTTTTATTAGGTCAGTCTCCCAAGTCAATAGAAATAAAAACAAAAATAAACAAATGGGACCTAATCAAACTTACAAGCTTTTGCACAGCAATGGAAATCATAAACAAAATGAAAAGACAGCCTACAGAATCGGAGAAATATTTCCAAATGATGCGACCGACAAGGGCTTAATATCCAAAATATACAAGAATCTCATACAACTGAATAACCAAAAAGCAAACCACCGAATGCAAAAATGGGCAGAAGACCTTAATCAACATTTCTCCAAAGAAGACATACAGATGGCCTATAGGCACATGAAAATATGCTCAACATCACTAATTATTAGAGGAATGTAAATCAAAAGTAAAATGAGGTACCATCTCACACCAGTCAGAATGACCATCATTAAAAAGTCTACAAATAACAAATGCTGGAGAAAGCATGGAGAAAAAAGTACCTCCTACACTGTTGGTGGGAATGTAAATTGGTGCAGCCACTATGGAGAACAGTATGGAGGTTCCTTGAAAAAGTAAAAGTAGAGTTACCATATGATTCTGCAATCCCACTCCTGGGCATATATCAGGGAAAAAAACCTGTAATTCAAAAAGATACGTGCACTCCAAATGTTCATAGCAGCACTATTTACAATAGCCAAGACACAGAAGCAACCTAAGTGTCCATCAGCAGAATAGATATCTTTTGTTTTAAACAGTGTCTTTCAATTTAAAAAATGTCTACTGCATTATATTCTCTCAGTCCAAAGTTAAACTTCCTACAGGAAGTTTCTCCCTTTCACTTTCCTCTTAAAACTGAAATTAGGGTATAGGGGATACTTTGCAGTGCTTAAGGCATGTGGCAAAGATTTCCCCAATCTTGTGTGGTCCTTGTATCAACCTTTGCCATGGGGACCCTAAAGGTGCCTTTGATCTTTCTACTCAACTGTCCACCAATCTTGCTCTTCCCTTTCTTGGTGGAGAGGAGTCAGCCTGTGTGTTGTCTACCAGGGCTCCAGACAGAGTACAAGGTGAAAGCTATTGTTTTCTACTTTCTCCAGAACATGTTTAATGTAATTCCCCCATAATTCCTGGGGCACTAGCCTAGAAAAGTGGAAGTCAGGACACAGGACACAGGCCTCTTCTTCCATGATGTCTGTGGTTTTCTCCTTCTCCCAATCCAAGGTCAATCAGGGCATGCTCTCTCCCCCTCTCTCTCTCTGTGTGTGACAAGGACTGCCCTTACTTTATTCTGATTCTCTTCTATTCTTGGCTTATGATAAAATTCTATGATACAATCAACAAAGCTTGGCCCTAGAAATGTTATTGAAATCTTCTTCTCAACAACCTGCTTTCAAGCCTATTTTTATATTATTGACTTGAAAATCCAATTCTGGACAACAAGTGCTAAATGTTGACTCCATGTTCCTTTTGGCACACTTCCTGTAACTGTCAAAATCTGTCCTAAAGAAAAATAATGCCTGTGGAAGAATGTCAGGAGAGGAGTCACATGAAAGGAATTTTTAAAAGGATAAAAACACACTAATGTATATTTCAAAATCTATTATTTGCATTTCAGTTAAGACAAGCCAAACACTTCCTTTACTCAGAAGTAGTAAAAGGTCACACATGCATTGTTATGATCAATGACAACATCAAGTGAAATATGTTTAGATATAGGAAATGTTTACAGATGGGTATGGAAGATAATGTCGATTGTAATACAGATTTAACTGTGTGAGAATAGAAAGATAGGAAAGCAAATATATTTGGAGAATGTATGAGAGATGTTATAGCAATCTGAATATCTTGGAAATGTAACTCTCTCTTTACACCATAGAAAATGTTAGACAAAATATAATTATAATCCATATAAAAATATTAAATTAAACATATGTAACAATCAAATCCAAAAATGGTATTTTGCTTGGTAAGCAAACCCAAGGAAAACACTCAAATGTGGTGTATGTCACTTGCAAAATTGAAAAAGTATACCAAACATTTGAAATAAGTGGTATAAAATGGAGCAACTTGCCTTTCCCCTTTGAGGGAATTCTCCACATGCACTATCTCCCCCTCCTTCTCTTTAGAATTTTATAAAATGTTGTGTGAGAGTTGTTTTTAAATAATACAATAGGAATTTGGAACCATGACTGAATTTGAAGATTAATTAACATAGTGAAGAAACAGTGTGTGTGACTGTTTTCCAGAGGTGGATACAATGGCTATTTGAACTTCTTATCTGGGGGAAAAAGAAAAACCTTTCCATTTGTATGAAGAGTAGTTGCATTGTATTGGGTAGAAATATGGAATTTCAGTTTTTATCTATTTTATGTGAATGTTGAGTAGCCAAAGGTAGATTTGATAATTATTAAGCTATTCTATCTCAGCTCCAAACACATTCTTCCATATTCATTTTGAGATATTAGGGCTGAAACTCTACAAAACATATTGCAGCTTTGGGCTAGCTCCCTGTTGTCACAGCTAACATCTGGCACTAGAGAGAGAGACTCAAGGCTATAAGAGGGAAGAGAAACTTATTCCATTCTGTTTGCCTTGTGTTTACTTCCTGTTTGCTTCCTGCTTCTCTGTGTATCTTCATATCAATGGCTTTAAAAAATATTTCCAACAAAGGAAGCTGGGCTACCTTTCTGTAGCAGTTGAATCCATTTAATATTTTTTCCCAACACTTTCAGAATCAGCCTGCCTTCGGAGACCCTCAGACTAGCCAAATGGTCAAAAATAGTGCTTTCTTCAGAGATCTGGGTTTCAGCTCCATGGTGCCACTCCTTCAAGCTTCTTATTTTTATTAGTTTCCATCTCTTCACTTTGTTTTCCAGAGGTGATAGCTGTTTCTTGCCATTTCTAACCTTGTGATAACATAGTGCTCTTTTTTGCCTTCTGAATTAACTAGAAAAAACTACTTACATTAAATTATCTTTCTTTTAAAATATAAATCCTCTCTTTTAAAATGCCAGACTGATATACGTGGTAAATTTTTGTGACTGTTCTGTGTTGACAAATATTTGCTATATTTTGGGGGTGTGATATTCTTTATAATAATATATTCCAGTTGTTTCCTAAAACCTTGACATGTATTAAATCATTTAACTAATAAAAAAAAAGAAAGTAAGCACTCCTAGGCATATATCTGGAGAAAACCATAATTCCAAAAGATACATGCACCCCAACTTTCATTGCAGCACTATTTGCAATAGCCAGGACATGGAAGCAACCTAAATGTCCATCAACAGAGGAATGGTTAAAGAAGATGTGGTACATATACACAATAGGATATTACTCAGCCATAAGAAGGAACGTAATTGTGCCATTTGCAGAGACGTGGATGGACCTAGAGACTGTCATACAGAGTGAGGTAAGTCAGAAAAAGAAAAACAAGTATCGTATATTAACGCATATATGTGGAATCTAGAAAAATGGTACAGATGAACCTATTTGCAAAGCAGAAATAGAGACACAGATGTAGAGAACAAACATATGGACACCAAGGGGGGAAAGTGGTGGTGGGGGGTTATGGTGGTCTGATGAATTGGGAGATTGGGATTGACATATATACACTAATATGTATAAAATAGATAACTAATGAGAATCTATGGTACAGCACAGGGAACTCTACTCAATCCTCTGTGGTGACCTAAATGGGAAGGAAATCCAAAAATGAGGGGGCATATGTATACATCTAGCTGATTCGCTTTGCTGTACAGCAGAAACTAACACAACATTGTAAAGCAACTATACTCCAATTAAAAAAGAAGTTAGAAAGAAAACCCTGGGTAGGTAAGAGATAATATTGATAATATAATTCCCATTTACAGGCCAGAAAACTGAGACATTAAAAAAAAAAAAAAGTAACTCACTCAAGATCACATAGCCATTAAGTGTTAGAGCTGAGATTTCAAACTTGAGACCTGTCAGAATACTGCTCTTAGCTGTCACAGGTGTTATATGTGTATTAGATTCAAGGTCATAACAATTAGAGTTCAGTGTGGGAAATAGAGAGCCATCTAGATATTTTAAGCAGCAAAGGATTTGCTCTGGGGGATTAGGTTTTTACAAACCCAGTGGATGAACTAGAGGGTCAGAGGCTGTTACCAAACTTTTTAATTAAAAGTCATGCCCTGATACAATAATCCAGTATTACTGCCATTCATAGTTCTGGAAACTGCTGCTGTCACTCCATTAGGATTTTTTAAAAGATTTTTATTGGAGTATAGTTGATTTACAATGTTGTGTTAGTTTTGGGTGTACAGCAAAGTGAATCAGTTATACATGTAGCCACCCTTTTTAAGGATTCCTTTCCCATATAGGTTATTTCAGAGTATTGAGTAGAGTTCCCTGTGCTGTACAGTAGGTCCTTATTAGTTATCTATTTTATATAACTCCATCATTATTGTTGAAACGCAGCTACTCTGAAACAGGTACTTTACAATGGGACACCAATTCTTTTCATGCCTCACCCTTTGCAATTTGCATTGTTTTTCAGACCCACAACTAGCATCAAATCCCCAAATGCTCCAGGTATTGTAGGCTTAATAATGGTCCCAAAGATGCCCACATCCTGTCAAAAGATAAACTGAAGCACATTAAAATTTTCAAGTTTATTTGAACAACATCAATTCGAATTGGGCAGTGCCAGACCGAAAGTGGTTAGGAACGCTCTCAGGACTGGAGCTGGGGAAAGGCTTTTATAGAGCAGCCTCAGAAGCAAAGCAAGGAAATTATTTGATTGGCTACAGTTTAAGTGGTTGCCTTATTTGGGAAAGGCTAGTTGGCTCTTTGTGATCGGGAGTTCTTAAATTTTGTTTTCTGGGATATGAGAGCACTTACAGGAATTGACCCTGGCTTAGGTTTCAGTGTGCTTATGTAAGCTACCAAGACATTAGAGGCACCTCAGTCTAATGGTCTTGAAGGCAAGCAGAAATTGCCACCCCAAAATCTGTGTCTTTATCATAAGGATTATTTTAGGCTGATTATTTTTAGGAAATAGCAGATGTGGGAAAATTCTGAAAACTGAGTAGAAATTACCCTTTTGTAAGAGACATTTACATTTATAAGGGAAATCTCCATTTGTAAGGGTATCTCCCTTGGTAACCTCTTATCCGACCTCCCCTACACAATACCTTCTTTAGTCTTCAGTTGGAGATGGTATTTCAGGTGGTGGCTTGGGCCATTTTGGTGTGTTACTTTACTTAGTTTTCCTGGGTCTGTCCTGTGTATACAGGAGCTATACATGTTATTGAACTTCTGTTTGTTTTTCTCCTATTAATCTGCCTTCTGTTACAAGGGGGCGTCTCAGCAAAGAACCTAGAAGGGTGGAAGGAAAGTTATTTTCCCTCCCCTACAGCCTCCTTGTTGAATGATTTTAATAATTCTAATCCCTGGGTTGTGTGAATATGTTACCTTACATGGCAAAGGGACTTTGCAGATATGATTAAATTAAGGATCTAGAGATGGAGAAATTATCCTGAGTTAGCTGAGCAAGCTCAGTGAAATCACAAAGATCCTCATAAGAGGGAAGCAGGAGGGTCAGGTTCAGAGAGACTGAAAGATGCCACACTGCTGGCTTTCAAGGTGGAAGATGAAGATAAGAGCCAAGGCACGCAGGAGACTTCTAGAAACTGGAAAAGGCAAGGGAACAAACTCTCCCCCAGAGCCTCCTGAAGGAACACAGTCTTGCTGACCATTTTAGCACTTCTGACATCCAGCACTCTAACAGAATAAATTTGTGTGATTTAAAGCACTCAATCTTTGGTAATTTTTTAACAGGAGCCCTAGGAAACGAATATACCAGGAAACAAGCTCAAAGTCTCACCCAAGAGGAGACAGCTTACACTTTAAAGGAAACGCAAGATTTTGCTAACTTATATAGAGACATCTAGGGAATGTGTGTGGAATGGCCAAACTAATGACATGTTCCTTCTCTGATCTAGCACTTTTAAAATCCATCCCCCCACACTGGCTTCAGAGGAGGTCAGTACCAGGTCTTTAAGCAAGGCAGAGCCAGCTCATCAGAAGGAAGAGGAGAGGCGGCCTCCGCTGGCAAAAGGAGATGTGTAATATTTGTGGGTTCAGAACTCACCAATTCATTCCACTCCAGCCTCACCCTACATTCCAGTTCTCAGGGGGCCACTGCTTTTCAGTCAACCACCACACTTTTACGTAAGAGTCCTAAAGAGCCTGGGTACTTCTATGATGGCAGGATCAGACAAGTGACTGCGGGATCAGATTCTGTCTGATTTGGGGCTTATTTTGCTACCATCCGGCTACGTTCTCACTTGTCACTGGACCTGTATCTCCACCCTCCCTCAAGCCTGCTGTGCCTTCCCTGTACCACTAGTTCCCTCCCATCCATCATGTAGACTCTATTCTCAGCTTAACAAAGTTTTACCTATCTTTTCAGGTCCAAGATTTTCTTTTTGAGTTTTCTTCATTTTTCTCTTTAGAGCGATCTATACGTCTGAGTACACATTATACTGAATGTGCATTAAGTTATTGTAGTGTTTGATCTTATAAGAACATATTGCTACTCAGTATCCCATTTTAAGTAGACTTACTTATTCAATTGTGCCTACCAGTGCTTCATGAAGGGTAAGAAGTCCATAACTCAGGGTTGAATGAATAATATTAACATAATAGAGGTAAGTAGTTTCTGTCATTTCCTAAAGAAAGAGATATCTTTAGGTTTTTCTAAATTTCATAAGTTGGATTGATTGAAGTTACAAGCTTTTGGCTTTCCACAACATTTTGATTTTCTTTATAGATTACCTTGCTTTATGTGAAGCTTTAAATATGTTTTTTAATATGTAAGTTTAAAAATGGAAACAACCCATTAGAAAAAAGCGAGAGTGAGCAACTGAGAATTTGCTGACAATTGTATAGGTGAGATGGAGGAAAGGATTTAAATCAAAATCAGTAATGAATAATATGGTAAATTCTTATTAGATATGTCTGGTCTTGGGAGAGTCTTTGTTTAGCCACGCTAATCATCTTCATGACCCTTGGTGCAACACTGAGCATCCCTGTACTTCCCTTCCACTGCATTTTATTTTGCAGAGCTGCTTCCTCTTCCACCTATGAACCTGGGAACTATCTGAGATGCTACTGTTCCCCTTAAAAAGCTTATTAAAATATCTTACTCAGTGATGCTGTTTTCCCTACACTTGAATTGTTTCCCTAGTTCCTAAAAAAATAGAAACATATTAAAACTGTTACATCAGCAGAGATGGCATTGTCTAGGTTTATATGCATAGGTGGTTATAGCTAATACTAGCTGATGTCTCCTGGTTATAAAATTTTATGGCACTGAAACATTGACCTTCTATACTGTACCATAGTTGCCTTTTGAGATAATAAAGAGAAAAATTAATATTTCTTAATTCTCTTTCATATTTACAACAATCTCTTTTTCCCTCTTTCTAAAACCCTGATTCTCTTCATTCGGTAGCAAAATGAATCTATTTCCATTAATTTTTCTGGATTTCTAATTACTTTGTGGTTTTATACACAGCCCTAGATATTTTAAGAATTTGCATCAAAAGAGTATTGGGAAATTATCCAATTCAGAGTAGTTATTTCTGCAATCCATGGGGTGCATCTTCCTTCATCTCCTGAATCTTCATATTTCCTCCACTTCATTAACTTGGTGTGCCACATCAACTCTGGTTCCTTTTAACTTCCATTTTTTCCTTTCAATTAATGGCAAGGAGCAGTGGGGGGTGAAATGCTGGGAAAACACACACGGTGTATGCACCACACTCCTCTAACACAACAATGCACAGTGGAAAGTGAGAACTAAGTTAATCGAGCCAATGTATTGATAGAAAACAAAACAGGTACTGAACGAATGCAGATTCGTGGTTGACAGAAGGTGCGTGTTTGTGCACTAAAGAAAAGGAAAAGCATCTAGGAATCAACCTACCTAAGGAGACAAAACACCTGTATGCAGAAAATTATAAGACACTGATGAAAGAAGTTAAAGATGATACAAAAGGACCTACTAAAGAATGGACTTGAGGATAGGGGGAGGGGGAAGGGTAAGCTGGCACAAAGTGAGAGAATGGCATGGACATACATACACTACCAAATGTAAAATAGATAGCTAGTGGGAAGCAGCCGCATAGCACAGGGAGATCAGCTCGGTGCTTTGTGACCACCTAGAGGGGTGAGATTGGAAGAGTGGGAGGGAGGGAGATGCAAGAGGGAGGAGATATGGGGACATATGTATATGTATAAGTGATTCACTTTGTTATAAAGCAGAAACTAACACACCATTGTAAAGCAATTATACTCCAATAAAGATGTTTAAAAAATAAATAAAGATGGCTTCAAAAAAATAATAAAATAAAATTATGAAAAGGAAAAGCAAGTACCTAAGAGAATAAAAATAATAAATGCAAGAAGTCAGAAGGACTAATATCTCTCCCTTGAATGGCTCTTACAGCAACAATTATTTTAAAATAATATCTCCTAAATGTCTGTGCTGTATTTGCATTAAACAGAGTCATGACTATGAGTTATATGATTTTCAAATCTATGACACTACCTCCAGAAACTTTGGGTAACTTTACATACCTGTTGCATTTCTCATAGAAAATATAAATAAACCCCAATTATCTATTGCTTTCTCATTTAATCAATTTTTTCCTCTGGATTTTATTACAGAGATCCCAATAGCCATGTGTGTGATGACTTTGCCTTCCTCATTAAATGCAGCTGAAATGACAGATTAAATATCAAGTCTAATTCGTAGGTGACCCTGGAAAATAGGAAAGGCTGACACAGCAAGATCAAGAAAATGGGGAATCCCCGAAAGATGTAAAGCAGACAGGAACAAATTGATCTCCAAACCCAAAAGATCTGAAAACTCTGAAATTCCAAAAGGTGATAAAGATGACCTCAAAAACAAAAAATCTCCCAAATCCAAAAGATCAACTTTTTATTTAGCAGGACCTAATATAATCACAAAATTGTAGTAGCAGTGTAGCAGGGACTGAATGAAAACTCAGGTAATCAAAGGTAGCAGAAGAACAAAGGCATCCGGAGTCACTGACTTTTGTATTTACCTTTGGGCCATTAGTCTAACCACCCCCCCCACCCCCCCCCCCTCACAGCCACCTATGAGTGGGTGCTTTTCACTCAGACTGTCACCTGTCACATGTCCCCATTGCCCACCTCCCTACCTGTGACAATCAATGGATGTTGGGTTCCAACCACTTTCTTTGCTGCTTGGTGAATTAAGTATTTGGGGTGATATTATTTAAATTTGTTGTATCAATTGAGAAATACAGAATGGAATATTAGTGTTTAGAAATAGGAAGTTAATCACTAGAAAAACAAAACTTTGTAATAGTACTTTTAAGTTACCAGAAGAAGACAATAAAAGGAAAAATATAATGGATCAATCCCACCAAAGTGAAGAAAAGAAAAAGGGAAACATATTATGATAAATATGATTTATTTTAAAAATAGAAAGAATAAAGCAAAATGTTATTCCTCCCAAGTCTGCCATTGCACTGCTATCAGTACTTCATCTATCCCATATTCCTCTGCATTCCCAGTATGAAGGGACAAAGTTCTCAAGATGCCTCAGGACACCAAGTCCAAAAGTCAATCCACTTGACTCCCACAAGCTAGTTCTTAAGATAGTGCTTATCAGAGCAAGAATAGAAGGCTGAATTTGGTAATAAAAATTAAATTTACTATTCACCAGCGTGGGCAGTTATAGTAATATCACCAAACACAAACTCCCAAGTCTTACTTGCTTTATTCCTCCTTATGGCACCCAAGGGTGATTTATCTTCTCTTTCATGCCCTTCCTTTTTAGAAATGCTTCTCAGGTTGATTGGCTTTACTTTTATATTTTACTGTGCTTATTATCAGGAAATGACTTCCTTACTCTCTCAGTTTGGGGATGCTGGAGCAAAATTTCACCAAGCTTTCCACATCATCAAGTTTTACCTTATTTACTCTAGCAGGAAAGGGCAGTTGAGTTAAAGTCAATCTTGGACAACACGAATCTGTAAAGGCATGGTAAGTCTCACAAAGATCTTTCTTAGTGTGTGCATCTTGCTAGAGAAGAAATAGAAAAGTTCTGCTGAGATGAGCACTGAACAGAATTGATCAGCCTTTCGCTCCACTCTCGTGGTGGACTGGAACCTGTAAACCTACGAGAATACTCTAGATAGCCTCTGGTCTCCAAACCTTAACTAATTGATACAGGGCATAGGGGAGCAATAAGATTCTCTTCTGCTAGGCCATGGTTCCTTTCTCACTGTTTTGTCATTGAGCAGAACAGGCAAACAATATGGATATGTTAAACATAAAATTTCTACTTACTCCAGTTTGACTAGAGTTAGTGGGAGAAGCAATAGGTGGGAGTGAGTAGGAGTGATCAGCTTTCTAGGTGTGCAGAATACAGGCTTGCGTTGACCAGTTGACAATTCACATTCTTTTCCTCTGTCCTGATTCTTAGTCCACATCACAAATCCAGATTCCTCCCTAGAACATCCACAAAGGCAAACTAGGTGGACAGGCAGGTACACCAAGTCTTGACCCAACTTCAAGTTACTAAATACTTCATTTAAATGTGTTTGTTTCTCCTTATAATATCCTTAATATAGGGTAGAGTTCCTGTCATTTAGGACATCCTGAACAGCTTTACTGAGGTATAATTTGATTTTTTTTAAAGAGAGTTATTGAGGTACAACTATCATAAAATAAACTGCATATACTTTGTAAACAATTTTGTACATTTTGACATAAGTATAAATTCATGAAACTATCACCTCAATCATGATAATGAACATGCCCATCACCCCCAATAGCTTTTTTGTGCCCCCTTGTAAAATATCCTTTCTTCCCACATCTCATTTTCGATCAATCACTGATCTACTTTCTCTTACAATAGATTGTTTGTATTTTTCCATAATTTCCTATAAATGGAATCATTTAGTATGTGTTCTTTTTTGTCTAGTTTCTTTCACTCATCATGATTATTTTGAGATTTAGCTATATCGTTGCATATATTGTTTATTCCTTTTTATTGCTGAGTAGTATTCTGTCATATGAATTTACAACTATTTACTTTTTTCCATTCATCTGTTGATAGACATTTATGTTGTTTCCAGATATTGGTATTAAAAATAAAACTGTTTTGGACATTTGTGTACAAGTCTTTGTATGGGAGTGTACTTTCATTTCTCTCGAGTAAATGTTTGGGGGTGGAATGGCTGGGTCATATTGTAGGTATATATTTAACTTTCAAGAAGTTGTCAACCTGTTTTCCAAAAATGTTGTGCCATTTTACATTCCTACCAGCAGTATATGACAGCTTTTGTTCTGTTACATCCTTATTTACAGTAGATGTAGTCAGTCTTTTAAATTTTTGCTATGTAATGGTATCTAAATATGATTTTAATAGCATTTCTCAAATCACTAGTGATGTGGAGCATCTTTTTGTGTGCATCTTTACTATATCTTTACTAGTTTATCTTTTGTGGTGAGGTTTATGCTCAAATCTTTCATCCATGTTCTACCAGTTGCTTTCTCATTACAGAGTGCTAAGAGTCTTTATACACTCTAGAATAAGAGTCTATATATAATCTAAATATATATATATATATATGTAATTTTCTCCTAATCTTTGGTTCGTCTTATCATTTTTATGTCATGCCTTCTGAGGAGCAAAATTAAAATTTTGATGAAGTCCAATTATTGATTTCTTCCTTTATAATTTATTTTTGTATCCTATTTTAGAAATATTTGCCAAGTCCATGGTCATTAAGATTTTCTTCCAGAAAGCTTTATGGTTTTAGTTTACATTTAGGTCTTGGATCCATGTTAAGTTAATTTTTGTATGTGGGATAAGGTGAAGGTGGATTCTCTTTTTTATCATTTTTATTTTTCACTTTTCTCCTTCTTTCTCTCTTTATTTTATTTTTTGTATATGGATATACAATTGTTTTTGCTCCATTTGTTGACAAGATTATCCTTTTTCCATTGAACTGCCTTGGCTTCTTTGTCAAAAATCAATTGATTTTATATATGGTCAAAAATTGTAGCCAAATGTTTTAGCTCTAATTGGAAGCTCCCTGTGGGGAAGATCTAGGTTAAAATCTTCTTCCCAGAAATCACTAACTAGGTTACCTTAGATGAGTTTCTGCCATCTTGTCTCAGTTTGCCCATCAACAGAATGAAGATATTAATAAAAATCTTAGACATCATCTACTACAGTTCACCTCTTGCATCTCTCAGACCTACTCAAGACTCTCATCAAGTTTATTCCATTCTGAATCTCATTCTTCAAGGTGGTAGCCAGTCATCATTTTTAAAGAAAATGTTTACAAGATGTGGATTAGAAGGACCAGCTATATTATTTTTCTATAGCAGTTAGTTACAAGGCAACAAATAATATCATTTATCTCTTTAACCACCCATTGTACATCTCTTTCACCTTAGCTAACACCTCTGCTAGTCTTAGGTTGCATGCTTCTTGGGTAAGCTGTATCTTCATCTTTGGATGAAGATGTCTTTGTGCTCTGAACTGGCTTTGTGCTCTTTTGTCAGGTTGCTATAAAGGTCCTGCATGATCATCACCAGACATGGAAGAAAGAAGCGGCTCCCCAGTGAACCCACAAATTCCAAAAATATTCTACCCTATCCCACTTATGTATCAGCAACTCTTATTTCCTCTAAGCAGGGTTAATTATCCTTGCTAGTATAACAAGCTATTTTCTGCCTGCTGATCTATTGGTATGATAAATCTAAAACAACAAAGCTGAAGTTGTATCTTTAGGTATAATGGAACTCATACTTCTGTCACATGATGAAAGTAATCCCATTTCCCTCAGGAACCAGGGCTCTAGTCCAGAAAACCTTAAAGTTTTAGGAACAGGAAGCACAATGGCCCCCAGTGGGTCATTTGGACTGATGGTGAGGAAGGCTACTCTTGCTTCTTCACCTTGATTTCTGGTTGCATGTATCTCATATGTTGGGAATGCTGAACCACGTAATGGCTATTGGTTCAAAATATATGTTGCATCTTGAAGAACAATGCCCCAGCCCCTTGATGGTATCATTCTTAAGTTGAAACTTTAGCTATGCACTGAAGAAGCCATTCTGATGTTCCATTGAGTTGGCAGCGTATGAATAATGATGTATGTGTTAGGACCAGTGGGTATATGCCCCAAATCACACCTGCTTTGTCACAAAATGGGCCTCTTCCTCTGAGGTGATGTTATGTGAGATTCCATGATTATAAGTCAGAAACTCTGAGCCGTCAAATAGTGGTGATGGCCAAGGTAGTATGGGAAGGGATGGAAGGAAACATATTCAATCATGGACCGATCTCTGTAAACCCAAATTTTTGTCCCCTCCAGGCTGAAAGATTTACTCAACTTGCCACCAAGTGGCTATTTTGTTTCTTGAGGAATGGTGCCATATTGGGATTTAACATCAATTCTTTTTTGACTGGTTGAAATTCAACACGGGTAGTAACCATGTTCTATCTTGGCAGCATTGGCATCATGTGTAAACCTTTATCCCTGACACTATGACTACTCCATTTAGAGGCTGATTTTTCAAGTACTGTGTTGCCATGGATGTAGCTATGTCAGGGATACAGGTTATGCACGTGCACTCAGACTACTTCCCTTCTATACCTACTTGATGGCCAGGTATACTATACAAAGCTCTGCCCACAGGAGGGTTTCATCTCACTGCTGTCTTGAGTGGAATTGTAGTATAGCAGCAATACACTTACATTTTACCAACATGACAACCTGAACCCATCACATTCTGTCAGCCAATCATAGGGACTCCCCCCCACCCAAAGCCATAAGTATGCTGTGGGACTGACATCAATGCAATAGGCAAAGGTGTCTTGAAGGGAAAATCTGGATCATCTGTAGCTTTCTTATCTTCCCCAGGCCCCCTTAGGCACAAACTTGAATGTATCACTTCCATCCTATGCTTTACCCTTCAACCTTATTACTGAGTGTCTCTGACAAAATCCAGATATGGATGGGCATCTCTATCATATAATCACTTGATGCTCCAAAGTCAGAAGCCAAGCTTCTGTTAGGGTTCAGTAGCATGCTAGGGGCCACTTTTCAAATGATGAATAGTTCTCTGTTGCAGATGGCATCATCTTGCTGCAGAAGTGTAGGGTGTCTGTGCTGTGACTCTTCTCTTGGGGCTCACAGAAAACATACATGGTACCCTTATCTAGAAATCTCTAACACCATAGAAGTTCCCGTGATACATGGCCCAAGAAGCAGCAGTCTTGTAATGCAGCCTGATCCTACAGAAAAGCCCCATTCAAATCTGAGAGCTGTCCATGTTACCCAGTAAATGGGTTCACATCATTGGCCATAATTTATCTACCTTTCGCTGGCAGGTTAATTGGGGATATAATGGGAACTTGTATTCTTTTATGTTTTTGAGAGTAGCACTAATCCCTGCAATTCCACATAGGATAACATATTGCTTCTGATTTCTTATCTTGGCCAGAGTCAGCAAGTTCAAGTGCTTCCACTTGGCTTTTTGTCTCCTTCTGGCTCCTACTCCACAGGCCAGGAAACCTACCTGAGTGTACTGCCAGCTACCAAGTATATCCATACCAATTATGCACTCAGAGACCATATTGGTCTCTGACATATTGGTCTCACGGCACTCAGAGACATATTGGTCTCACGGTGAGAAAAACTTTGAGCCAAGATACTATTTATCACCAGCATCTGCGCTTTCACAGGGGAGCCATGATGATGTTTTTGTTCCCTGTATTAGAGTCATTAGACCCTGTACCAAACTACCCCTGAAAGTTTTGAATATTGTCTTTTCTCCAGTGAATCCATGTTACCTGGGGAAATGGTCATATGTCCCTAAGAAGGAATACTGGAAGAATCACCCTGTAAACACTGCACAGGCATTTCAGAATCATTCCTCAAGGGGACCCAGTGTTTTCTTAAATCTCTGGGTTCCAGGTCTGAGAATAGGCTCAGGTCTGGAAATTGGCAAAAGATCACAACTTTACTGTGGATGCCATAAGCCTTCTGTCTCTGCACTCATGATCATTTTTATTATAGATATTAGGCAGTACTCTTGTTGGCTGTCCATCTATCTTGACCCTAGGATCACCATGTTCTATTAACCGTTATCATTGACTGATCCCTATGGGTCAGGGCTCTCTGGCTGCCTCTGATGTTGGCTCCTATCACAGTAATTACATCAATCTTGACTCTGATAATTAAGTGCTGCCACCTGGACTTTGCTAGTCTAGACTCCCTTCATTTCCAGGGAACCCAGATCCATAAGAGTAGAGCATACTCTTGGCCCTGCATAAAGAGGGCAGTCGCCACTGAGCTCCTCAACAATGCTGGTTCTGTGTTACTAGCAGATTCCTATGAGTAGAGTGAATGGAAGTTTCTTCTGGGACCTTCAGAGGATCATAGTCAATAATTCTCTGGTACTATGCAAAATAAATCCATTTGGACATGACTAATCTTCTGAGCCTTTCCTCAATATTCATCCATGCCATTCTAGCTTTTCTAGCTATCATTTTTTTTTCCAACTTCAAGGAGCTATATTAGCAGCCTCTTAGCAATAACTGTAGCAATAACTGTGGGTGTTCTTGCTGGGACATTAAACCCTAAAACATAGGATATCCTCATTTAGTACCCAGCATGCTCTTTTGGTCCCTGTTAATACATGTTAGCTAGGTCTTGAGGTCTTTTTGATGAATAATCCATTCCCTCCCAAAGTAGGGCTAATAGGTCCCTGGTCAGGCCATGTTAAGACTGAATCTAGTTAGTGGTTTAGAAGCAATGAAGGAAGCCAGGGCAGATTTTGAGGAGGGCTAGAATCATCTTGCAAGGCATACACCTCACACGAGGCCCTTAAATGGTCTCCAAGCAAGAAAAGGGTGCTATTTTATAGCTACAGGAGGAAAACACTCCTTCTGGCTTAGAAGGTTCAGAGTAAATCTGGGAGTCTAGGTCCCAAGGACAGCCACCTACATACTGTCATCTGGTATGTCAGGATCTCCCTCCTTCTTTATCAGGGTTCTGACATTAACACAGAAGACTTTTGAGGGCTGTCAATTCAACAATCTTTTTAAATCTGCTAGTCTGAAAACCAGGTCCTGGCACTGAACATTGAAATAGTCTCCCTCCGACTTCAGGAAATGAAGAGGTCTTTAGATGCTACCATGGAGGCCTTTTGGCTTTCATATGTGGACCTGAGTTGAGAGTTAACTCATCTGACACTATCATTTTTCTTCCCTTGGTGCATAAATGGCATGGAGCAGTCACTGACCAGCTTCACAGCCCTTATAATTACTATTGTCCCATCTCGCCCAAATGCTCAAGATACTTTATAAGCCAGTGCATTGCCCCCACTAGCAATTAGGTACTTACCAGCATTAACAACTCGAGTAGCCTTCTTTATGTGCTTCTGAGCTGAATTTACTCTCTTCTTCAAAATAAACTGCCAGAGCCCTCTCGTTCCTTTTCCCCAACCCCCTGAGAGAACCTAATATGATAAGGTTACTGTGTGGCAGAAAGAAGACGAGATTGCAAAATAACTACAGGCAAGAAAAGCTCTTGCAGAACAAGATACAGCTGAGAATGCATCGTCCTGTCAGTATCTAGCTGGGCGGGGTGGGAGGAGAGGGAGAGAGAGAGGGGGAGAGAGAGAGACAGTGAGAGTGAGAATGAGAGAGAGGGATAGAGAAAGAAAGAACACTGAGAGAGACAGAGAAATTGACCTGAATGAGCTTCCAAACTTTCCAGTCAGATAAACCCTCTTCCTCCTCTGAGGAGTGACAGAGGGGCAGAGAGAAGACTCCTCTGGTGAAGAACCCCCAATGTAAGCATGAGGAGGTGGGGAGAAGAGTGGGAGAAGTGTGTAAGGATAAACTAGTTTTTCTTTAAAGAAATATCTTCAAAGACTAATTTGTTTTAAAAATCAATTCTTAATAAGCGAACTGTTGTGGAATGGCTCACTAGATAACAATACATTTGAATGACTAACGTATGTTCGCTTTTCTGTAATAATAAGCTAGAATCACACAGTGAGTACAGCGCACCCTGGGAATGAATCAAGCGCTGTGAACACACACGGATATTTTCAGGATACTAGGATGGGACCTAGAAAGGTATATTTGTTATCTTGTAGAAGCACTGGGAAAAACAGGCTTCTTTCAGAAATAGTTTTAAACCCAATAGGAAATAAAGACTACACTATTGAGTCACAATAATATTCCTAGCATACATCATGCATGATGGAATTTTTTCTACCTGCTGAGCTCATTCTCCCTTTCTGCAGCGTTTGGTGGTTTGGCCAGACAGTTGATTCTCTAAGACACATCTGGCTATGTCGTTAACAGTTATTCCTGAATGTTTTGGCTATTGCCAAAGCTGTCTACTGGTTTAAAAAAAAAAAAATCAGAGTGCCATCATGGGAAATATTATTCTTGCACACTGTTGTTTACAATCCAACTCAGTTATGAAGACAAAAACGATTTTTTAGCATCTCTTAAAAGTCCTTAAGAGAAAATGCAGTGAAGAGTTTGTCGATCTTGGATTTTTTGGGTGTTCAAGTTGGCAAGAAAGTATTTCCAGTATGTGACTCACTCCAGGTAGAAGGTAGAAAAAGTTGAAACACTGTACTTCTCTTCTCACTCTAAATATACAACCCTCTTATTGGTGAAAATTTTATTTTCAAAGTATTTAATAAACAACTACACACTGATCTTTCACAAACTTAAAAGCTAGTATTTTTAGCACTACCTATAGGCCACTTTTCTAAACACCTTACTTATATTACTCATTTCACTGTCTCAACAACTCTATGAAATGGGTTCCATTTTATCTTTATTTTACAGATGTAGGACTTAGGTACAAAGAGATTACGTAAGTTGCCCAAGTAAGGGGTAGAGCTGGGATGGAGATCGGACAGTCTTGCACCAGAGCCTGTGTTCTTACCCATTAATTTATATTGCCTCTGTGTGCACTTTTCTCACTCACATCTGAGAGGAAGCTAGATAAACAACCAAAATTTGGGGAATAGGGAAGGAAGAAGAGTTTCTTTTCTAGCCCACATTTCCATTCTGTTCTATAGCGTCTACCTGAAGGTCTGATGGTAAGTTTGTTGTCAGAAACCTTGCAGTGTTTCCTCGTATTTTTTAAGATGACACAAATAATGCTAGAATTTTAATAGATATAACTGCAACTTAGAGAGCTATCTCTGACAAACTGTCTAGGGAACGAAACCAACAAAACAAAGCAAAAAACCAAAAAAACTGGTTTTGTTCAACCAATAATACTTCTAAATACCTCATTTTATTCATTAAAAAATGCAGGGCATGTTCATAAACCACATAAGTGTAAAAAGGGAAAATACATACAATAAAATCAACAGAAAGCAAATTCTCCTCAACTTAGCCATCATGTCTATCTCTCTCCATTGCCACCACTCTAGTTCAAGCCACGAGCACCACTTACTTGAGCCACTGCAATAATCTCCTAACTGGTGTTCTTGCTTTTATCCCAGCTCTCGATCTAATGAGTCTTGACCTTCATGGCTTCCCACTGCAGTCTGAGAACCCAAAATCTCTTCAGAATGCTTCAAGTTCAGGTTACCTCTCCAGTCTCATTTTCCTCCTGTTAACAAATTGTCAACCTCACTGAGTTTCTTGCAATTTTAAAAAATATCCTGCTTCTATATTCCTGAGAAACTTTGCACCTGCTCTTTCCCTTTCCTTTAACGACATCTAAGACTGACTCCTATAATCATGTTTTAAATGTTACTTCCTCAGAGGCTTTCCCTAACTTCTACTCTCAATTAAATATTTTGTTTTATTCTCTGTATCACTGTTCCTATTTTTCTGTGGAATTATTGCAATTTGTTAAAACATACTTATTTGTGTCATTGTTTAAGTCTACCTTTTTACTAGACTAACCAACTGAATACTCAGGGCACACATCACAATAGCTGTCACATAGTATCCACCACTAGGTGGCACCAAAGCACAGCAGGGACCCAGGTGGATAGGCATCACAAGACAGAACTTTGGACTCCAGGCTCATCATGGTTATTTCATTAAATTGGTAATATCACCAACCTGCATTTGGATTTTTAGACCACCCCCTCCCCATATACATGAGAGTGAGGTTTTATGGTATTGTGTTCTGTTCTTATTCTACTGTCTACCAGGTTGATAATCAGAGAACTACAACATACATTTTATGAGCTTGTCTTGGGTCTAAAGACCATGACTCAAAAGTCTCAGAGCTGCAGAATTTATATCAAAACAAATGATTATTCTAATATTTAGAGTTACACTGAAACCTACTTTGGATATAATGATTAAGTTCCCCATCACTTGAGTTGTTCAATAAGAGACCAGATGCTCAGTTGCCCGGATAGTGTGTAAGAGGCTGAAGCTACCAGAAGAAGGTTCAATTAGATGACCTCAGAGACTTTCAGTCTTGAGAATCTGTGCTTCTGGAATCCAATTTAAATGTTTAAAACAATATAAAAGTTCTTTAAGAATACTAGTTTAGGGCTTCCCTGGTGGCGCAGTGGTTGAGAGTCCGCCTGCCGATGCAGGCGACAAGGGTTCGTGCCCCGGTCCAGGAAGATCCCACATGCCGCGGAGCGGCTAGGCCCATGAGCCATGGCCGCTGAGCCTGTGCGTCCGGAGCCTGTGCTCCGCAACGGGAGAGGCCACAACAGTGAGAGGCCCGCGTACCACAAAAAAAAAAAAAAAAAAAAAAAAAAAAGAATACTAGTTTAGAAACAATTTGTATTACTCTTCAGGGGAATGATAATTCTCCTAGATGGCCATTAACATAGTCAAAAGTGCTTAAATATTAGAATCAGACTGACCTGAATTAAAACCCAAATTCTATCACTCTCTAGCTATGTGACTCTAAACAAGCTATTTTTTTTTCAGTTTCTTTACTTCTAAATGTAAATGTAAATTTGGTCTAAATGTAAATTTGGTCTAAATAAGACCAAATTACTGAATTATCACTAAGTTTCTATCAGGCCAAAACCATTAGTAATGTTTGGTTTTAAAAAGATAGTCCAAAAAAAAAAAAAAGATAGTCCATTCTTCTATAAGGTATACAATGATTATAAACCAACAGATGGTCCATCACCACCACCAGAATCAACAACAAAAGCCCAGAATTCCTCTTTTGCCTATTCCAAAAGTGAAGATTATTTCTGAGTCATTTTAAAATGGCAAATAATGTAGAAAGATTGAAGTTAAAGAGATTTTCTACTTTCTAAATCTATTTTAAAAACAGAAATAGTTTGGAAACTATTTTCACCTGTTCCAGTAGGGGCTGGGCAAAAATGCTCTTTTTCTTTTGGCTTTCCATACTCTGGAAATTAGGAAACAAGAGGATTTAGTGCAAGAGAACATAGAAAAACATTTCTGCAGCAACAGGAATGTTAGAGAGGCAAAAAGACCTTTACTTTTATTAGCTTCAGCAGCTTAGTGGAATTAAAAAGATCACCCTTGGCTCATACACTAAGAAATAATATAGAACAGCCGAGAAACAAGTTATAGGGGCTTTGACAATAAACCAGCCTAAAGCCAGAAGCTACCTAAGCTTAAGCCCTGATAATGACTGTGACACTAATCTAAGATTCAGGGTGGTTTACTTGAATATTCTGATCAATATCTGTATATAAAATAAAAGTTAGAATGATATGAAATATATTTTATTATTTCTTTTTCTAAAATGAATCTATGGATGCGGCAGGGCACTGGACTCAGGGGTCAGAGGGCTGGATAATCATCTCAACCTTGCTTCTCACTTGTGGCGTGACAGTTGCTGGGTTTCACTATAAGTCATAAAACCTGAGCCTCATTCTGCTTCTCTGCAAAATTAGAAGGTTGAAGCCAATGACTCTCAAGTTCCACTCATCCCTTCGATTCTCTGATTCCACGTGTTAAAGTTTACTCATATGTTCAGTCAGTAAGTCAATCGGTCATTAGTTGAAAAAATTCATTCATTACCAACATGTTGGGCACATACGTACAATTTATTCAACAAGAGATATTTAATGAGCTCTGACTGTGTGCCAGGCCCTGTTCTTAGCTTTGAGGATATACTAGTATGATAAAAGACCTAAGTTCCTACCTTTCTGTGATTTGTATTCTAAAGAGGAAATGGACATAAAATAGGCAAATAAGTAAATATACACTCTGTTAGAGAGTAATAAATGCTGTGGAGAAAGCCAGGAGGAAATGTCAGGGGTTGAAATGTTAAGTCTCACTGCGAAGATCACTGTTGATTAAAGACAGGAAGAAAAAGAGGAAGCAAGACGTGTATATCTGGGGAAAGAACATTTCAGGGAGAAGAAACAGAAGCTGTGCCTCGCAGATCCAAGTACCAGCAGCGAGGAGGATGTAGATGGGGGCAGAGTAACAAGAGGAAAGGTGTATCATTCTGATCCTGCAAGGACATGTGGACAATCCCACAAGATAACTGAGAATTTGATGAGGGGGTATTTATAAAGTTGAGCAGAGTTAAGATTGGCAAACAGGAGATGGTGAAAGCCCTAAGGAGGTCTAGACTTAAAATGGAATGGGAGGGAGGGATTACCAAACACAGAGGGAGCTGTCACTGGAGATGGAGGAGAGGATGGAGGAGAGGGTCCCCAGTAGGGGCTGAGGGCCTGGGCACAGAAACACAACTCCTGCCAATATGGGACCTGGCAAGGAGAGAGCTAGGGAAATAAACTACCCCACCTCTTTTATCTTACCCTTCTGTTTCGATAGTGCTCCCCATTTTCCAAAGCAAACTAGAAGCTGGGGAAGGGGACCTGTTGATGTGGTCACAGATCAGCATCCTAGGGTCCAGGTCAGGGCACAAGTGTGGAGAGTGGATCAAAAGAGTAAAGAATAGGGCTTCCCTGGTGGCGCAGTGGTTGAGAGTCCCCCTGCCGATGCAGGGGACACGGGTT
>NW_020175013.1:793771-859183 GCF_003031525.2 Neophocaena asiaeorientalis asiaeorientalis
GGCCACAACAGGGAGAGGCCCCCATACCGCAAAAAAAAAAAAAAAAAAAAAAGAGTAAAGAATATATAGCACATGAGGTCAGAGAGGTGATGAGGAACTAGATCTTAAGAGCCTCATAAATCATAGTAAGGAAGTAAGGACTGTTTTTTTTTTTTTTTTTTTTTTTTTTTTTTGGGGGCCCCCCCTTTTTTTTTTTTTTTTTTTTTTTTTTTTTTTAAATGGTGTCAGTCCTATGGAAAAGTTACAAAACAGTATAAAAGCACCTACATCCCTTCCATGTGAATGTTTTCCACATTTGCTCCATCACCTTCTCTTTCTCTCTCCCTCTCTGTGTACTTTTACATATATTATATAAAAATATATATATACAAACATTTCTTGACTTGCTGTCCTATCCCCCCTAAATAATCCAAAAACCCAGCCCATATGTCTCAAAAACAAGAACGCTGTCCTAAAGAATCTCCAGAGAACCCCTTGAATTCGGAAGTGAATAGTGATAAAACACTACTGTTTCATTCACAGACCCAATTCAATCTTGTCAACTACTCCAACAGGGATCCCACCCAGAAACCCAGGTTGCATTTAGTTGTCATGTCCTGTCAGTCTCCTTCCATCTGGAACAGTTCCTCAGCCCTTCCTTGTCTTTCACTCCTTGACCGTTTAAAAGAGTACAGACCTTTCCTTTTGTAGGATACTCTCAACCTGGACGTTTCCTCACGCGCCTCTCAGGCTGTGCATTTTTGGCAGGAAGGCCACAGCAGTAATGCTGTACACTCCATAGAACCTTATCTTCTGGGACACACAGGCCAACCCGCTCCTGCTACTGGGGATTTTAACCTTGCTCACGTGTCAGTACAGTTTCTGTCAGATTTCTTTACCAAAATAGAGTCAACATTTTCCCACTTTTACTTGATTATTCGTATTTAACTTTTTTTACTGAAGTATAGTTGCTGCACCGTGTTATGTAAGCTACAGGGGTACAATATAGTGGTTCACAGTTTTTAAAGGTTATAGTCCATTTATGGTTATTTCACAATATTGGCTATATTCCCTGTGTTGTACAATATACCCATGTAGCTTATTTTATACCTAGTAGTTTGTACCTCTTATTCCCCTTTGTATTTAAATTCACAGGGAGATATTCACATATTATGCAAACATCTTATTGTTCATCAAACCTCTACAAATTAGCCTTAGTATCCACTGACAATTCCTTCTGGAATAGCCACTATGTTAGTTGGTTGCCCAAGAGTGGCTATTTTCATCATCAGTCATTCTATATATATAAATTGATGTTTTATATCAATTTAAGATAAAGGTTTGCCCTCACCTTCATTTATTTATTCATATATTTATATCAGTAAAATTATCACATATACACCATATGTATATTTATGTTTCTCTACAAAATGAGTTCCTATTTTATTCAATGTTTTGTAAGCTGGAATTTTTATTTATTTTGATGCTCTAATTGTCACCAATTTGGCCATGGAGAATCTCTTCAAGTTGGCTCTTTTGCCCTTTCGCATGTCACCATCATTTTTTAAGTTTTTCTTTTCTTTCTGGCCCAAAAAGATGCTCTAGTCTCATCTTATAGTTTCCCTGTCCTAGTCCTGGACTCGGCCATTTCTCTAAGGGGACCTGGTTTCTTTCAATGATGGATGGTATTTAGAAACCAAAATCTGGATTCTTAGTATACTAATTGCTACAAGTGTTATGGCTTCTGGACTCTTTCAACAGATAGGGCTAGGATGTATATATGTACACAAGCACACGCACACACACACACACACACACATATATATATAGCTATTCATGTATCTCTGTTTATATACAGTTGAAAAATTATGAATTCATACCAATACTTGTAACTCTAACCCAACACCTGTGGACAGATCAAATAAGATGACTGAACTTGAATTTAGCAACGTGGAGTTTTTTGGTGACTTTTCTAAGATTATTTCTAATGGAGCAGTGCAAGCCAAAGTCTGTTTAGAATAGGTTTGGCTAAAGAGGAATAAAATTGGAAACAGTGTGTAAGATAACACTTCAAAGAAGTTTTGCTATAAAGAGAAAGAGAAAAGCATACTACTAATTGGATTTGTAATTAAGCCAGAAGAAATAATAACAAAAAGAACTATTTGTTGTTAAGCTGGCATAACAGTTGTGAATGATGCCAAAGAGAAGGAAAAACAAGGATTTTCCATTTACAGTAATAGAAGAATAAGTGGAGCATCTGGGTAAAGATGGAGGTCAATAGGCAGATAAAGTGGGAACTTGTTGAAGTTTTCTTCTGATTGAGGGGAGAGTATGAATTAATATCTTGGTAGAGTGGTTCAGTAAATGGAGATAAGGAATATAGTGTGATTGCTAGGCAACAATAAGAGCTTATTTGAGGTTAGTGATCATGTTTTTAACGTGAGACAAGTTATCGTGGTTGTATATTTTTCTTTAACAACTTTTGACTGCAGAGAGTTGAAATTAACCTGACTGGTGGTAAAACCAAGCGAGAGAGTTGAAGGAAGACAGAGGAGAAAGTAGAGGATATTTTCTTGGAAGGGGGTATGATTGACAATGGAATTTAAGCTAAGAAAGGAGAGATGAGTAGATGACAGGATCAATGATCTGAAAGTCCTGGTATACTGTGGGTTGATGAAGTAGGGTTACTAAGAGCAGGAGAGAGATGAGGTTAGAGAGTACCATCATTGGGACCGAAATTATTGAGGGATTACAGTTATTTATAGTGACAAAGCCAAGGGTATGACTAAGGATATAAGTTGTTGAGATAAGATAGTAGGGCATTTATCAAGGATTAAGGGGCTAGAGTATTGGATGGGTCATTTACATGGATACGGACATGACCAAGATGTAGAAGAGATTTACACTGGCAATGAAATAAAATCATGAGTGAATAAGAGGCAATATCCCAGCAGTGATAGATGATGGCAGTAAAAAGGGTCCAGGAGTACCATATCCTGATATTATGAGATGCAAAACTGGACATTTTTAGGGATAGAGGAAGAATGATCTGAACCAGTAATGAGGACTAAGGAGGACACGGGTTCCCTCCCACAGGCCAGTGGAATGAGAGGAGTGGGAAAGCAAACAGCCATTACATGTAGGCAGCAGTGTTCTCAACCAAGGTCTAGATACTTTTAGAGCAAAAGATTTTTAGAATTTCCTCTGAAGGAAATTCTCAGAGAAATGGATGAGGACACAGGAGATTTTTGAGTTGTAGAAAACACGCAAAAGGGCTTCCCCAAGTTGTGCAGGCATAAAAGATGGGGTCAGAAATGGCAGTATACAGAGCCACCCGGAGATTAGAGTGCGGGAGATGAGGATGACTTAGAATGTGGGGATTTATACCCACAAAAAGAGAAAGTGATGAGATAAGGCCCAGTGGTCTTTAGGCAGATCATGGAAAGGGACTGTGAGTGTGGGAGGGATGTTTGGGGCTCTCAGTAAACACATGCAGGTTTAGAGACCTCAGCAGACTCCTGATGTTGGACATGTAAAATCCTACAGAGATTTGTAAAATCCAAAGCCTTTCTCTGACCTCAAAAGCACTCTGCCTACTCTGAGGGGTGACTGAAACCTACACTCAAGGCCCCTTAATTCCTGTTGACAGTGGTGAACAGGAGACATTTAATGGCACAAATGCTCTCACTTATGAGGCATGTGTGAATGTATGTGATAAAATAGTCGATCTCTGGAGATGTTTTAAGAAATTAAACTACAGCAGTAAAAGTGACAATATCCTCTACCCTCCTGGAGGATAGTCCTCAATTTTGGTGACTCTCACAGAATATAGAAAATAATGACGAAAAGTCTCTCCTGGGAACCTAGATGAATGTGGCCAACATACCCTCCATGTTCTGTTCTCTGTACGTAAAATCTCTCGCTCCTTCTCAGCTTGGATCAATAAGAATTGATCCAGAGAAAATGTTAGCAGCTGAACCTGGAAGCATTCTGTTTCTCCATGGATAAATGGTGGTGCCTTTGTATTGTAATGTTTCCAAATATGTGGGGAAAAGTGGAGATCTAAGTCCTCCATGCAAACTTATGAGTAAAGACTCCAGGGCAGGTTAGAGATTAAGGCTCTGGATGTAAATTTCTTCTCTGCTTATCTTAATGCTGTTACAAGGGTGACCAGGAAAAGCTTGCTAGATTAGTAGGGACATTTCCTCCCCACCACTCCGAACCTTCTTAAATGAGTAAATCCTTAGATTCTTTTTGTTGAGCAAGATGCCAGAGAAACATTCAAAATCCCAGATCCCAGAGAGGGGTGCCCTGTGCTACATAAGAAAGGGAAAGAGAAACACTGAGGGGATGATTCAGAGTGCAGAGAAGAGGAAATAGAGGTGACAGGGCCTGAAAGAGGAAACAAAGAAGAGGGACATTGGAAGCTGGTAAGAACACTGGCAGTAGGCTTAGAGAGAAAAAGAAATAGTAGAGATGGTTAAGTGATTTTTGAGAACTTCACTCTGAACTATGAGATGCTAGCTCCCTCCTCTGTCTCCTTAAACAAATTTCAATAAAAGTCTATCTTAGGTTTGCTATTTTTTCCTGTTGCTGTTATTTTTATTAATGTTAGATATAATGATATGTGAGACTGGATTCCTGCTGGGTGCCAGGTGAGTCAGGCCTGTCCAAGGGAAGCTCAGCTATGAGCCTTTCTCCCTTATTTTTATGGCGGCTCCATATGTTTTAGAGGCAAACCACAGCTAACTTACATATTTGGTAAAACCTATGTGTCCAGTAATATGGACATTACTGTATTAGCCTTGCAGTGTCTTGCTATAGGAATTTCAAGCTCAAAAATATATATATATATAATAAAATGGAAACCACACCTTTCTGGTCTAAGCATTTCAGTGTTGTAACCTGAGGGCTCTAATCTGTCTTTGGTCTCTCTTCCTAGGATCACAAAATTCAGCCCAGAGGGGAAGCATATGTCTCTGGCACTGGACTTCTCAGTTTGAAAGCAGTCTCCATTTCTGAGCAAACTTGGGTTATTGGGTTTAAATGTCTGAGTTCAGATCTTCCACCTGTAAAAACTGGGTTAATTATAATATCTGCTAAAACATGTAGTAAATTCCTTAGCACAGTACAGGACACAAATCCCTTTATAAATGTTAGCTCCTATTATAATAATTCCTGACTTTGGAACATTCAATTCTGTGTTTCCCATTCAGGCAAAGTCTAAATTAATTTTGTAACCTATATTTACTTTTCTAAATCCAAAGATACCTTTAAACAAATATCTGGTGAAAGAATATATATTGACAACTAAAGATTTTTTTGGCTCCGTGCTTGCTTGTTTGGTTTGCTTATCAAAAAGAAAATCAACATCCATTTAAAATCATCCTTTCCTAAAAGTGGAATTTTAAAGGATGTACAAGTTAGAAAATTTTATTGGCTAGTATAAATCATGAGTTTCCTTTTTTCCCTTTTTCCCCAACTATGATTCTAAGCTTCTGTTAGCATGCCTTTCCCCGTTTTCACTATTAATTCAGTTTTAAAAGTACTTATTATATTGTTGTCAAAATAAAATGGTTAAAAGATCTAACTATCCTTTTTTTGACTGATATCATTCACAAATAACTTATCTGTTGCTCTACCACTGAAGTATTTTTTTATTCTTTTAATGATGGTCTCCAAGTAACCTAGTTCATACTCTGCCTGCCAAAACACACACACACACACACACACACACACACACACACACACACACATATATTTGAGTTAATAGAATCTCAACAAAATCCTTCTTGGCAAAATGTTCCCAAACTACATCTTTAATGTCAAAACAAATACACCTTTCTCCAGCCTATTAATTCACTGCAACTCTCTTGTTGGATGATGTAAATACCTGCTCAGCTCTTTGGTTTAATAATCTTTCCTTAGGAACAAAGCTGAATTAGTCTTGACTAGACATCTCTCTTGATGGTTCACCATGATTATATAATTTACACTAAAAAGGAAGCAAATGAATGCTCACTGATGATTAATTAAAGTGGGATTAGGTTTCAGTAACAAGCTAGCCCAAACTCAAAATGGATCCGTTCAATAGACATTTATTTCTTGCCACCTTAACAGCCCTGGCTGGGCCAATGAAAGGGTGTTCACAGACCAGAGCAGGTAGAGATTGTCATTTCTGTATCAGGCTTCATGGTCACCCCATTAATGATTTTGTTTTACACAGTTGAAAGGACAGCAGTGAGATGAATAGAGGAAAACTTGAATAGAGAGTTAGTCATCTTTAGAACCAACTTATTCGAATGGTTTCCAGTGTTAAATGGTTAGAAAGTTTGTCATCTATTCTGAGATTCCATTTTTAACCTTGGAAAAGCATTTTAGAGGGTTACCTAATTGGTATACTATTTTATAAGTTTTTATGTAAAACAATCTTGCATTCTTTCTCATTTATTTTGCTAAATGAAACTTCTGGCACCAAGGCACGATTTTAGTAAGCGATTTGCTCTCTAAAACAGGCTGTATTTCTTTTTAAGAATCTAAAGTGGTAGCAAATAACAACAAAATAGAAGGAACAAAAACTATGTGATGATTATAGCATGAGTTTCTCCAACATATAAAAAAGTACGATTGACCCAATTTGCTTCTGCAAATTGAGTTGGGGACTGGTTGGGCGTGCAACTATGCAATCTATGGATGTTTATTCTTTAGAGATAGTTTTAACTTTGTAGCAGATTAAGGAAGGTCCATATAACTCACCGTAGCAGTTTTGTCTTAGGCTTCGTGCAACGTTATTCCGTTCTAATTGTATTCTTTATCCTATGTAATACCATCCTCATGCCCTCTGGCTTCACATTGATGAGGACCAAATCATACTTCAGCCCAGACCTCTTTTTCTGAATGCCAGAACTAAATTTTCATTAACTGCTTGGCACATCCGCTTAGATATCTTGAATCATTTTAAATTTGTCATATGCCCAAATGGAACTCATGACCTTTCCCCTAAATCTGGCACCCAATGAAAGGGACAATTACTCAGCAAAATTCACAAGCCAGAAACTTAGCAAACACCTATTATACCCCCTCCCTCTGTCACCTATTTACACCTAACTCTTAGGAAATCCTATTGACTTGACCTCATAAATATCTTTTCTATATGTCCACTTCTCTTGTACTCCACTGCCACTGCTCTTGTCAAACTGACCATGTGGTTACTGCATTCTGCCACAAGACCAAAATCCTTAGTGTAGCTGCAACGGCTGTGTGGATGGGACCTTGACTGCATCTCAGTCTTGGCTCATTCTGTTTGCCTCCTTGTTTTGGCCTCACTGAGCTTCTTTCAGTTCCTCCAATATAAAAGTTCCCTTTGATTTTAGGAGCATTTGTACATTCTTCCCTGTTAGAAGTCTTTTTGTCTCTCTCTTTGTGTGGTTAACCCCTCTTTGTTATTTAGCTCTTGTGTTAAATGTCCTTTCCTTAAGAATTACCTGACCAGATCCTGTGTCCCATCTTGCAGCAGCCTACAATTTCCTTTTTAGAGCTTACCATAGTATAGTTTGTATACATGAGGTATAGTATTATCTTTGTTTTATTTACCACTGTATCCCAGGTACTTAGGAGAATTTCTGGCATACAGAAGGTACTTAATAAGTATTTAACGAATGACCGAGTAAACATCCCCGGCACCTATACTGTAACGTCAGTCTTGGTTGTACTCCTCTAGGTCTTCTTCTAGCTCAGCACCTGGGAAGCTTCAGTCAACAGGAGAGGAAGACTGTCAACCTAACTCTAAGTAATAATAACTCACAGAAGTCTACAAATAATAGATGTTGGAGAGGGTGTGGAGAAAAAGGAACCCTCCTACATTGTTGGTGGGAATGTAAATTGGTACAGCCACTGTGGAGAACAGTATGGCGGTTCCTTAAAAAGCTAAAAATAGAATTACCATATGATCCTGCAATCTCATTCCTGGGCATATATCCAGAGAAAACTGTAATTCGAACAGATACATGCACCCCAATGTTCACTGCAGCACTATTTACAATGGCCAGGACATGGAAGCAACCTAAATATCCACTGACAGATGAATGGATAAAGAAGATGTGGTACATATATACAATGGAATACTACTCAGCCATTAAAAGAATGAAATAATGCCATTTGCAGCAACATGGACGGACCTAGAGATTCTCATACTAAGAGAAGTCAGAAAGAGAAAGACAGATACCATATTATATCACTTATATGTGGGATCTAAAATATGACACAAATGAACTCATCCACAAAACAGAAACAGACTCACAGATATAGAAAACAAACTTATGGTTACTAAAGGGGAAAGGTACGGGGGAGGGATAAGTTAGGAGTCTGGGATTAACATATACACACTATTATATATAAATAGGTAACCAACAAGGACCTACTGTATAGCACAGGGAACTATACTCAATATTTTGTAATAACCTATAAGGGAAAAGAATCTGAAAAAAAAAAGATATATATGTATGTATAACTGAATCACTTTGCTATACACCTAAACACAACATTGTAAATCAACTACAATAAAAATATTGTATATAAAATACAATTTTTTATATTTATCTCTTTTTATCCTCAGAAAATTAGAATAATATTTTTTCCCCAAATTTTAGAGATAACAACACTGTCAGTCTGAAAATTTGAGTTTGCTAAAGATTGTGAAGTCAGAAATTGTGGAATTGGCACTAGAAATCAAAACTTTGACTCTTCCTACAAGATTATCTCCAAGCTATTTCCTATGCTGTTTTCTAAGTCAGCTAACAATCCAGAGATTAGTGGTTGACGGCTTATTTTCAGGGACACTGTGGACAGGCAGTGCAGGCTGCCTCACCATCTCCCCTCTACCTCCCATCCACCTCCTTTCTCCACTTCCTGCCTCTGCCACCTCTATGTGACATCACCCATCATGAAAATTATTCCTATTCTTAAGGCCAACTCGTGCCTATGAATATTTTAGGTAAACACTTCTTTCCTGTTCTGAATAGTTCAGCTAATTCTCATTCCAACCCTTCACAAATTCAGACACATATACTTAGGAGAAATGAAATAAAATTTCTTTGAGCAAACATATTTTAGGAATTACTTAAAGTGTAGTTTTGCCTGAGATGAGTGACCAGATAATGCCACCGGGAGTCATAGGAGATTTTAATATTTTTGTGCAGGGTATAATAAAAGTAAGTTTTGAAGAAATTGGAAAAAAATAATTACCATTATTTAAAACCCCTGATGCGTTCCACATTATATACAGTAATTGTATCCTTTTTAATAATTTTGCAATCTAAATATTACATCTTACAGATGAGGAAACAGTTTTGGAATAAGTGACCAAGATTACCAAAGTAGAAAGTGTTAGATGCAAGATTCAGAGTTAGCTTTCTTCCACACCCCAGTATCTGAAGGAATATCTAATGCCAGTGATCAGACAACGCCAGACAAATGTCAATGACCAGAATTCATTTAATACATAACAACTGGAACAGTAGACAGTAATAGAAAGTGAAAACAAGTGGCAAAATTGTTGAGATGAGAGAAAACCTCAGTGAAAAGGGGATTTAAATGTTAATCGTTTTTACTATTTATTTTTTTTACTTCATAATGATACTGATTGGTTGAGTATAATTTTATAGATAAATTACAGATCATAAAACTCATAAAAATATCACAATTTCACAATTCGGAGATACCAAGAGACTGTTGACAGGTTAGTATATCTTTCCAAATATCATACATTAACTTTTTGTGTATAAAAATGAGATTAAAGTACAAGCACTGATGTCACATTCTGTTGTGCAGAAAGTGTACTGCACAGTAGTGCCTCACCAAGCAGGTAAATGGGGGCTAAAATCCAGTCTGCAGCCCCCTAGTCAATTGGGACCCATTATGGAACCGCATCTGCATAGAGGAAGGGCTGCAGTTTTCTAATTTGCTCAAAGACATCATCCACTCTCCAAGCCGAGTATCCACAAGGCTTTATCTACCCAGAGGGGACATTTTTTTCTTGTTAGCACCAAAGATGCTTATGGGCTAGCGGTGACCCTGACTGTAGCCTGCTTTCTTTATTTAGCAAAGAAAGAATTTTGTACCATTCCCTGGTTTAGCACATCCAGGTAAGAATGAGTCTTACGGCAGTATTCTGTAAGAGGCAGCTTACCTGATTCAGTTATCTCCTATTTTTTAATATTTATTAATTTACTTTTTGGTTTTTGGTAGCACACATACATCATTAAAAAAATAAGCTTCTGATACTGTGTTAAAAACTATAAAAATGGAAGGAAGTAATCAGTCTATTAATCTCTATTACACCCTCTTTACATTTATTTTCTCTTAACATTTTAACAGTGTTAATAATTTCTCTCTCCTCGGCCTAAAGTTTAACTCAACACTGGACCTACAGGGTATTTCGGCACCTGGTACTCCAACTTGGAGGAAAGCGTCAGAAGGGCAGCTGATGGATTGTTGTCCATCAGTCACTATCAGTTGCTGGCCTCCTGGATTTCATCTATGGGTTCTGGTACGTCACTTCCAATTTGAGCTTGTGCAGAGATTTTGGGGACTTCTGGCATTTTCAGTATTTTTCAACTGCTCTGTGATTTTATCAAACCTGAAATGTCTCAACATTTTTTTTTCTTCCTCGGGTAAACGTGATTAGGAGCCATAGATGGCTTTCTCATGCTCTTTTCCTGCCAGGCTTTCTGCCGGCATCCTTGATTTTGAACAATCCGTTGCAATTCTTCTTCTTGGTGATGGCAATAGCGCAGATGAAGTTTTTCCTTGAGGTGACAGGCCTGGCACAGAATGCATCCAGAATTGGAAGAGCCTCAAAGCAGTGTGGTACCAAGGTCATATAATTAGTGATCCATCTGCCACTGGGACTCAGACTCCCTGATCCTCACTTCCAGTACAGCAAACCATACTGTCTTTGTCCTTTTCTAATTGTTTTGTCTTCTGTGCATCAAAGGACATTAAACACAACCTGTTTGCCTGTTTCTTCTGTGTTAACCTGACACACAGGATACATTTCAGAACAAGCTGCTCTCAGAATGTTTTCTGCTGAAAAATGGAAAAGGAGTTGAGCAAACAAGTGTTTCAGTTCATCTGCAGCTATTGCAAGTGGGCCAGATGCTCTCCGCAGCCCACTCCAAGCCCCAGGCATCATGAAGACATCATCTTGCAGGGCATAGAAATGCCTCTCACAGAAACACAATCTTTCCTGCCCATGTCTACCCATCAGAAAGGGAAGGCTTCTGGCACAAACCACCTCAGTGGTGTCATTTTTCAAGCCATACAGACTCAAAAAGTCTAGAACTAGCCCCAGGGGGGATTATCTCACTTATTTTCGTTGCCATTGTGATAAAATTCAAATACTTATCTAGAACAGAATACCTGGATGGGTCCTTAAACTCATGACTTCAGGGAAGATAATTACACCCAATTTTTTAATACAATTAACTTAGAACAAATGCCTAAATCATAATAATATACACCAGATTTCTAGTATAAACTTTTTGTTCTTCTTCCCAGAATTTAGCGAAAACACTTAGCTAGTAACTCAAGAATGCTCTTTGTTCATTTCTGGGAGGGGTTCCTCCTCTTTAATCACTCTGGTTGGCCTGGGCCTCTTAGATTTCTACCACCTGCTCTTGTCCCATGACGTTCTGTCCAAGAATGGCTATGGCTTGTGTTATGATTTTCAGATAATCCTCAACTTCTACAGCTGAAATTTATCCAGGATTATATATACAAGATCTTTATTGGTTGTGTTTTTACAGAGATTGATTTTCTCCACAAATATTGCCCATTTCTAGTGGGAAGAAATGTCTTTCTCTCTCTTTCATTTACTGTCCATTCACGTGCCTATGCTTTTGCCAATCCAAACGTGCCTACATTTTATATCTACCAACCAACCACCGCGCCACCAGGGAAGCCCTCTACCAAATTTTATATCTACCAAAAAGGGTTCTTACGAAGATGAAATACAAATATATAATATATATTTCATGCCCATATATACATACTATCCTCATATATGTATATATATACATGTCCATCGGTTTAAGAATACTTAAAATTTTATGTTTTACATTATTTTATTCAGCTGTTATGACAAAGGTTTTGTGATAAAGAGGGTAGATATTATCCAAAAATTGAGTAATGATGTATGAACTAAAGTTCATAGTTTAGATTATTCCCTTCAGAGAAGAGTAATTATTTAACAAAAGAAAACAGTGGCCCAGAGTCTAGTTTCTTAGGGCTAAGCTAAGGAGCCCAGTGTCTTCTGTTTTGAAGCTGTGCCAATTTAGAGGGGTTTTAATCTTAATCACAGGACCCCTTTTTTAAGTATATGATTCTGGGCATGTTACTCATTATCAGTTTTTGTCTAATCTGTGGAATGGGGATGATAATACTATCCACCTCAGCTTGTTATAAGGACTGAATGAGGTTATTCAGGTTGAGTACCTAAGACATTGCTTTACACATAATGAGAGTTCAATAAATATCAATTATATTTGACTCAAGACATAAAATCTGTGTTTTTTCATCTGTTCACTTTGATGCTTTTGACTTTTTCTGATGTTGATTTCAAAAAAATAAAAAAGAAAAAAAATTTTTAACCTAAATTGCTTTAAAATTCCCTTGAAAAAATGCCTGCTGTTAAAATCTGAGTTGAAGAGGTATGGAAAAACACTAGTTCCGAGAAGTCATGATATCTGGATCCAGCAGATGTGTCCTCTGATACAGTGTTAAAGAGTTAGTGATGCAGCTCCTACTTTCAGAAAGTTGGGAGAATCCAATTAAAGAGATTAAATAAAATGGTGGAGGAGACTGGGAGAACAGTTTTTAAGACAGCTCCCATCATGGTCCATGGCCATTATAATTTCTTCTTTTCCTGAATTGCAGAGGCCCTTCAGAAAGATGAAAGGATGAGAGCTGTGTTGCAGCTCTAGAGATTTGGGAAATGGTCAGGCTTGATGTTAACATGGAGAAGTGATATAATATTTGTGAATTATGCTCAGAAGGAATTGGCGCTTTATGGACAGTCCTGAGATCCCGCTGCACATTTTACAATCAGCTCTTGGCTGAATGACAGAGCAAATGCACACGTCAGCTTGTTCCTGTTTCATTAAGAGTCGAGAGATAAGAACCCTCATTTGCCATAGGGAAAGTGATAAAAATCAGTCATAGAGGAAACACATTTCATTTTTCAAATCTGTTAGCAATGAAGGGAGATGAAAATACCTATAAAAATACTTAGCATGCCCCTTTAAATGTAAATCATCAAAAGGCAGCATACCTAACAGAGGACCACACGTGGAAAAAGAATATATAAAAGGAAACTGTAGCCTCTTACTAATAAAATAAATCAATTTTGCTTTAAAAGTCCTTTGAATATTCAAGTCATGGATCTTGTTCTTGAATATTTCTCACTAGTATTGACTATCCAGTGGGTTGAGAATGGATTACAAACCAAAGGCTACCTCACATGGGACACATTGATTTCTAAGGCTTAAGCTTAGGTTTATAACCTGAAATGATTCTCTGGGGAAAATGAAAAGATTCCTGATCCTGAAACAAAACAGGTTATGTAATGCAGATGACTGCACCTTGGATGAAGAATAAGCAAGTGTATGCTCAGAGATAAAATGAAAAACATCACCTTTAATGAAACCTCAAGGAGGAGTTCAAATGTTGTTAATATGCATAAATATACATTGAAGACATTCATCAAAATTTCACTGAGAGACAAATGCTTCTAAAATAAGCATTGCCAATATGGTCTCTCATAATTTACTCAAGCATTGATGTATATGCTTCTGCATATTCTTCTAAACTGGGAAATAAAGCAGTTTTATAAAGCTGCAAATGTCATGCAAAGATATATTTCTCACTTTTAATGACCTCTTTTAAAGCAATTATACGATACAGTATTTTTCTTACTGGCATGCAGAAATGAGCAAGGCTTATATTTAAAAATGATCTTATTATGCCTTGTCATGAAGAAAAGGGTTTAACATGCACGTAGAATGATTCTTGTAAGTACTTTCCATTATCTTTTTTTTAAAATCATCTTTATTGGAGTATAATTGCTTTACATTGTTGTGTTAGTTGCTGCTGTATAACAAAGTGAATCAGCTATACGTATACATATATCCCCATATCCCCTCCCTCTTGCGTCTCCCTCCCACCCTCCCTATCCCACCCTTCTAGGTGGTCACAGAGCACCAAGCTGATCTCCTTGTGGTATGTGGCTGCTTCCCACTAGCTATCTGTTTTACATCTGTTACATACATACATATGTCAATACCACTCTCTCACTTCGTCCCCCTCCCTGTGTCCTCAAGTCCATTCTCTACATCTACGTCTTTATTCCTGTCCTGTCCCTAGGTTCTTCAGAACCACTTTTTTTTTCTTTTTAGATTCCATATATATGTGTTAGCATATGGTATTTGTTTTTCTTTCTGACTTACTTCACTCTGTATGACAGACTCTAGGTTCATCCACCTCACTACAAACAACTCAATTTCATTTCTTTTTACTTTCCATTATCTTTTAAACCAAAATTTTACCTGTGAAATTTTGTAGTCTCAAAGATAGAACATACAGAAAAAACTGAGTAGGTCACTACCTTCTATTCTAAAGGTTTTTCTTCCAGTATTTTATTAGAAACACGTGTATGTCTGTCTGAGTGTTGTACATATATTAGAAGCATTTCTCAAAAACATACCTAACTGCAGAGAAGATGATCTTATAATTTTCATAAATTTTAGCTATAAAAATGTTAATATCTTGTCTGAAATACTCTGAAATTTCACCTTGATATTTCTATTCAATGCTATATGAAGTTATATTTAACTGTGTTTTAAATTTGAGCTCTTGAATAGTCTTTAAAAAGAAGTATGATCCATTTAAGAATGAATGAAGGCTTTTTGGATCAAAGATTAAACTATACAAAGACAGGAGCCAGAAAATGGTAGTAAGGAGGGGCTGGCAATAGTCCACAAGGAACATGTAGTCAAATACTGTTTGAGAGGTAAAGTCTTTTCTTGAAATTGGAAATTAATCCCTTCTGGGTGGCCAAAGGTTATCACAGATTTAGGGAACATATAGGGAAAAATATAGACTCTAACTCTGATAATGTGCATGAAGTAGAAACTTGAATAAAGAGAGAAAGCAACAGGGTTAATAATGAAATGGGCAAGCTGAGTTTCAATGCCTATTGCTAAAAATAACCCTTAGTCAAAGTCTTACAGAAGGATAAAGATCACCAGGGTTTTAATACTTGATGAATTTAGTTGCCCTGCCCTGGAGCTAACTATGGATATTCTCAAGAAAAATTAAGAGAGAAAATGACAGGGTGTTGTTCTACTCAATTTAAAAAGAACTAGATGTGGTATCTTGTCTTGATTTGCATTTCCCTAATGACTAATGATGTTGAGCATCTTCTCAAGTGCTCATTAGCTATTTGTATATCTTATTGTTTATTTAAATAATTTGCCCATTTTTTGGGGGGGAGTTGCCCTTTTATTGTAGACTTATAAATTTGTTCATGTTTTGGGGAAAATATGTTCACGAGAAAATTGAAAAATTGGAATCTTCATATGTTGCTGATGGGCATGAAAAATGGTACTGCCTCTGTGGAAAATATTTTGACAGTTTCTCAAAAAGTTAAGCATAAAGTTATATAACCCAGCAATTCTACTCTTAGGTACATATCCAAGAAGATCAAAAACAAATTCACACAAAAACTTGTACACTAACATTCATAGCAACATTATTCACAATAGCCAAAAAAGTGAAAACAACTCAACGTCTCTTAATGGATTAATGGATAAACAAATTTGCTGTGTTTATACAATGGAATATTATTCAACGATAAAAAAGAATAAAGTACTGATCCATGTTACTACATGGATGAACCTTGAAAACATTATGCTAAGTGAAAGAAGCCAGACATAACAGGTCACATATTATATACTTTCATTCATACGAAATAATCAAAATAGGAAAATACACAAAGAAAGTAGATTAAGGGTGGTGAGAAAATGGGGAAAATTAGGAGTGACTGCTAAGAGGTACAAGATATTTTGGGGGGGTAGTGATGAAAATGTTCTGAAATTAGATAGTGGGGGTGATTGTACAATGTTATAAATATATCAAACCTACTGAATTATACATGTTTAAATGTATAACATAAAATGCCTTTTATGTTACATGAATTATATCTCAATAAGAAATGAACTACAGTTATAATAAGCATAGATTGGTACCTAATTGGCATCTAATTGTATATTGATCCATTTATAGGTTCAACAACACAATTTGAGAATTGAAAGTGAACTTAGCACATCTCTCAGAGATTGATATACCAGAAGCACAGCTTCTGACGTTTCAATAGAGATATTCCTGTCACAGCCAGCTATTGAATGTAGAAATGAGTTCTAAAGAAAGGACTTCATTTCTGACAATATTAATCAGGAATTTAGGTATAATACTGCCAACGAAAAAACAAACAACACTCCTGCAAACCAGTCATTGTTTCCCTTGCTGAGAATGCACTCAATAGAAGGAGATACCCAATCAAAAAATGGGTGGGATATCTAAATAGACAGTTCTCCAAAGAAGACATAAGGATGGCCAAAAAGCACATGAAAAGCTGCTCAACGTCACTAATTATTAGAGAAATGCAAATCAAAACTGCAATTAGGCATCACCTGACACCACTCAGAATGACCATCATCAAAAAAATCTACAAACAGGCTTCCCTGGTGGCGCAGTGGTTGAGAGTTCACCTGACGATGCAGGGAACCTGAGTTCGTGCCCCTGACCGGGAAGATCCCACATGCCACGGAGTGGCTGGGCCCGTGAGCCATGGCCACTGAGCCTGCGTGTCTGGAGCCTGTGCTCCGCAACGGGAGAGGCCACAACAGTGAGAGGCCTGCGTACCACAAAAACAAACAAACAAACAAACAAAAAAATCTACAAACAATAAATGCTGGAGAGGGTGTAGACAAAAGGGAACCTTCCTACACTGTTGGTGAGAATGTAAACTGGTATAGTCACTATGGAGAACAGTATGGAGGTTCCTCAAAAAACTAAAAATAGAGCTACCATATGATCCAGGAATCCCATTTCTGGACATTTATCCAGAGAAAACCATAATTCGAAAAGATACACGCACCCCAATGTTCATTGCAGCACTATTTACAAAAGCCAGGACATGGAAGCAACCTAAATGACCATCAAGAGAGGAATGGATAAAGAAGATGTGGCACATATATACAATGGAATATTACTTAGCCATAAAAAAGAATGAAATAATGCCATTTGCAGCAACATGGATGGACCTAGAGATTGTCATACTGAGTGAAGTAAGTCAGAGAAAGACAAATATCATATGATATCACTTATATGGGGAATCTAAAAAAGGTACAAATGAACTTATCTACAAAATAGAAATAGAGTTATAGATGTAGCAAACAAACTTATGGTTACCGGGCGGTAGTGGGGGAGGGATAAATTGGAAGATTGGGATTGACATATACACACTACTATATATAAAATAGATAACTAATAAGGACCTGTACAGCACAGGGGACTTTACTCAGTACTCTGTAATGGACTATATGGGAAAAGAATCTAAAAAAAGAGTGGATATATGTATATGTATAACTGATTCACTTTGCTGTATACCTGAAACTAACACAACATTGTAAATCAACTATACTCCAATAAAAATTTAAAAATAGATGATTTTTATTACTGTTTTAAAAAATATATAAATATCTATATAACTTTTTCTGATTTCCAAGGTTTAATTTATTGTTTAGAATATTTTTTTATGAAGTTGTTGTCAAGATTTCCTAACAACTCAGTTCTTTTTGTTAGGATAGCATCTCCCAAACCGAGCTCTCAGAATCATTTTCTCTGAAAAATGTAAACAGGTAATCTGAAAACCAGCAAAAAGTATGCCTATTTGGAGTGGGGGGAAATTCTGTGGTCAGGTAAATTTGGGGACACTGCGTAGTCTAACATGTTCTTAGAGAATCAACAAAATTCTTATTACCATATTAAGATTTGACAGTCTTACTGTAAGAACCAAACATAACACAAGACAAAAACAAACCTGTTCAAATTTGTTTAACTCATCATTTCCCAAGTTTATTTGCCATCTCATCATTTTTCAAGGAATTCGATTAAAATCTTATTACTGTTCTTTGAATATAGTTTGATTAAGAACCTGGTTAGAGCCTAGCTTTGCTCTATTTCTAAGTCAGAGATAAACCTCTAGTTTTGGTTGGACATTTTTGACATTTTGTTTGGACAAACAAAATGCATGCTGCTTTTGCAAACTTCAGGACTATGTTTGGTAAAACATGTATTCACAATTGGGTGTTTATTAGCTAAAATACATGGTCTACAAATCCCTTATCTGTAGTGTGGTCTTTATATAAAAAGGACAGTATTACTTTCAAAGCATGTGTGCCATATCAGAGAGGTGTGTTATTTCTGGAAACATTTTAAAGGAATGTGGCTGCATTAAAGAATATATTCAATCAAGGTAAGGTTTCAGAATTCACCCTACAATGTGAGAATTGATTTGAAAAATGCTCAAAATCGCTAATAATCAGGGAAACGCAAATCAAATCCACAATGAGATACCATCTTACACCTGTCAGAATGGCTATTGTCAAAATGACCACAAATAACAAATGTTGGCGAGGAGGTGGAGAAAAGGGAACCCTAGTACATTGTCAGTGGGAATGTAAACTGGCATTGCCATTATGGAAAACAGTATGGAAGTTTTTCAAAAAGCTAAAAGTAGAACTAACATGTGATCCAGAAATTCCACTCCTGGGTATATATCTGAAGGAAATGAAAACACGAAATCAATAAGATACATGCACCCCAATGTTCATAGCAGCATTATTCACAATAGCCAAGATATGAAAGCAAGCTAAGCATCCATCAACAGATGAATGCATAAAGAAGTTGTGGTATATTTATACAGTGGGATACTACTCAGCCACAAAAAAAGAATGAAAATCTGCCATTTGCAAAAACATGGATAGACCTGGAGGATATGATGCTAAGTGGAATAAGTCAAGGAAAGACAAATACTATATGTTATCACTTATATGTGGAATCTAAAAAATAAAATAAATAAATGAATAAATAAATATTTAACAAATGAAACAGACTCACAGATACAGAGAACAAACTAGTGGTTACCAGTGGGAAGAGGGATGGGAGAGTGGCAAGATGGGGTAGGGGATTAAGAGGTACAAACTACTATGTATAAAATAAATAAGATGCAAGGATATATTGTACAGCACAGGGAATATAGCCAGTATTTTATAATAACTTTAAGTGTAGTATAATCTACAAAAATATTGCATAATTTTGTTGTACGCCTGAAACTAATATAATATTATAAATCAATTATACTTCAATAAAAAAAGAACTATTCAAAAAAAAACTCAATACTTTAGAAAAAGTGGTCTACATGAGACTTTAATACAGGTATACCTCAGAGAGATTTTGGGTTAGGTTCCAGACCACTGCAATAAAGTATCACAATAAAGCAAGTCATACAAATTTTTTGATTTCCCAATGCATATAAAAGCTATGTTTATACTATATTGTAATCTGTTAAGTGTGAAATAGCATTATGTCTAAAAAATGATGTATATACCTTAATTTAAAAAGACAATTGCTAATAAATGCTAAACATCATCTGAAACTTGTAACAAAGATCTCTGATCACAGATCACCATAACAAATATATTAATAATGAAAAAGCTTGAAATAGCACAAGGATTAACACAATGTGACACAGACACCCAAAGTGAGCCAATATTGTTGGAAAAATGACACTATGGCCTTGACTCATGGTTGCCACAAACCTTCAATTAGTAAAAAGCACACCTGCAAAACTCAATAAATTGAAGCACAATAAAAGAGATATGCCTGTATAGCTTGTTAAATTTATGGACTCTAATTCAAACAGAGAATTTTTTAGGACAAGGCTTCCTGGCCAAAGTTAGTAAAGTTTGCTCATCACTGTCATTTATTGAAAACATAGCAAGTATGGAAAACAAACTGCCAAGTTCCAGCTTGCAATGAACTAAAAATTATAATCAAATCTGTAAGCTTTGCAAAATACTGCTAAGATTTCTACTCTACTCACTATTTTTTTCCCCACAAATATGACTGACTACTCAACTTCAGCTCTAACTTTATACTTTAGACAGTCCAAGTTTAATAAAGGTGACACCTGCCCTCAAGGATCTGATAGCCTAGGGGAAAAACAGAGAGGTGAAGCCTTGATAATGGAAGAGTATGCCTGTTGTTATACTAGTGTTATGCGCATCTAAAGCAGAAGGAAGTTTGGGGAACTTCCTGGAATAAGTGACACTTGAACAGAGTTTTAAAGGATGGGTAAGACTTAGGAAAGGCATTCAAACAGGCAAAGGGAATAATATGAATGAGAGTGAAAGAAGTGTAAAACAAAATGAGTTTGGTCAATTACTAGTAGCTGTGTATGGCTGGGGGAAGAGTGCATATAGGTGGGGCAAAGTGAAAAAGACCTTCATCAGTAGTGGGACGGAGATGTTCTGTTCGGAATTAGTACATGGAAAGAAAGAGTACATGGAATAAGAACAATTAAAAGGCTATCACAATAATCTAAGAAAGAAATGAAGAAGTTTAAATGAACTAAGTAGCAGAGAGAATGGAGAAGATAAAATGTATATTATGAAAGAGACAGAATCCCCAGTATTGGGGTGCTCGTGAGCTAGGACTGGAACGGCGCTATGGAAAGAAACTGAAAAGCTTCTAGGCCACCTCACAGGCCTCTAGTTTGGAACTCTATTGTTCTTCACTGAGAGAGAGAACAGGGAGAGAAGCAGGTTTGCAGAATAAAATACTTCAGTGTTGATCATACAGTGTAAGGGGGCTATAAGCAAGACATTCTGGTCAGATAATGTCAAAAAATAAGAATAATGGATACATTGGGAAATAGGTCATGAGGGGAGTGGTGGACAGTGGTGGACACTGCAGATTGGCTTGTCAGGAGTTCCAGTTTCCCTCTCAAATGCTTTCCTGTACTGCAGAGGCTGGAAACTCCATGCTGCATTTTCCTCATCTCTTGCAAGAAATCAGAGGGTATCAGAAATGAACTTGATTTTGCTCATCAAATATATGAAAGTTGGATTCAAAACCAAGTAAGAGAGGGAAAGGTGAGGCTTGAGCTCATTTTGATGTTCAAATGGCAGGACATGGCAGAAGTGGCATGGTTCTGGAGACCAGAAGCAACTCCTGAATCTACAGCTTGTGGATTACAACAGTTGTGGCAGGACTTTTAATGGCCCAAGTTATAGATCGTTTTGCTATTTTTTCCCTAGAAGTTTAGCTTACAGTCTATTTCTTTACTTCGTCTAACCATTCTAGAAGAGCAGTAAAAATTTCCCTTTTAGATTAAACCAAATAATGTGTTTCTGAAACAATGTACTTCTCAGTAACAGGGATGTCTATAGGTCATGGGAAATGGGAAATCTGGGTTATCTTACCTGGAAAGAATTTGTATGAACACGAAATGGGAAGAAAGTGGTCCATGATTGACCATGGCAAAACAATTTTTATCTGTGGTCACTTGATGAGAAATGAAGCTGAACCTTTGTTAGACCTAGTAACTATTACACTGAACCATTTGAGTGAGAGTGAAAAATACAAACCCTGGGTGTGGTGGGAGTCTCCCTGCTTCTAACTGGGCTGGAGAAGAACAAAAATAACAGCATTATAATTATAAATTCTCAGCACAAGGCATAGTGAGAGAGCTTCTATGATATTCTTGAAACAATCTCTTATTGCTGGCTACAACGGCTGGTGCAGCCGAAAATCAGCAACAGAGTTGAATACTGTGGGATGTTAAATTACAGCATAGAACAATGATACTGAATGAGGGGGAGGGAATTGAGGATGAATATAAATGAATGCGAGATCTCAGGCCTTACAACTTCACTGGGGCACTTCTGCTTCCAGCTATTGTGGAATTTAACAGACCATTTATCCTGTGGAGAATACTTAGAAAGCCAATTACTAAATTGCTCTAAAATACAAAATCATCTGTTTGAAGGTATAGGAGTGCTCCCAGGCAACCAGACAATGGGAAACAAGATCATAAAGTGAAGAGAAGTGTGGATAGGTGGGCTGAACTCTGCTTTCCACTCAAGGTATTTGACAATTCTTTGCTGTGACATATTGGGGGTGGGGAAGGGAGGGAAACTAGGTGGAGACCTACAGACAAGAAGTAGAGACACTGAGGACTGGTTCAAGATGGCGGAGTAGAAGGACATGCTTTCACTCCCTCTTGCGAGAGCACCGGAATCACAACTAACTGCTGAACAATCATCAACAGGAAGACACTGGAACTCACCAAAAAAGAGACCCCACATCCAAAGACAAAGAAGAAGCCACAATGAGATGGAAGGAGGGGCGCAATCACAATAAAATCAAATCCCATAACTGCTGGGTGGGTGACTCACAGACTGGAGAACACTTATACCACAGAAGTCCACCCAATGGAGTGAAGGTTCTGAGTCCCTCGTCAGGCTTCCCAACCTGGGGGTCCGGCAACAGGAGGAGGAATTCGTAGAGAATCAGACTTTGAAGGCTAGTGGGATTTGATTGCAGGAATTGGACAGGACTGGGGGAAACAGAGACTCCACTATTGGAGGGCACACACAAAGTAGTGTGTGCATCAGGACCCAGGGGAAGGAGCAGTGACCCCACAGGAGACTGAACCAGACCTACCTGCTAGTGTTGGAGGGTCTCCTGAAGAGGTGGGGGGTGGCTATATCTCACCGTGAGGACAAGGACACTGGCAGCAGAAGTTCTGGGAAGTACTCCTTGGTGTGAACCCTCCCAGAGTCCACCATTAGCCCAGCCAAAGAGCCCGGGGAAGCTCCAGTGTTGGGTGGCCTCAGGCCAAACAATCAACAGGGAGGGAACCCAGCCCCCTCCCCCATCAGCAGACAAGCGGATTAAAGTTTTACTGATCTCTACCCACCATAGCAACAGCAAACTCTACCCACCACCAGTCCCTCCCATCAGGAAACTTGCACAAGCCTCTTAGATAGCCTCATCCACCAGAGGACAGACAGCAGAAGCAAGAAGAACTACAATCCTGCAGCCTGTGGAACAAAAACCACATTCACAGAAAGACAGACAAGATGAAAAGGCAGAGGGCTACGTACCAGATGAAGGAACAAGACAAAACCCCAGAAAAACAACTAAATGAAGTGGAGATAGGGAACCTTCCAGTAAAAGAATTCAGAATAATGATAGTGAAGATGATCCAAGACCTCGGAAAAAGAATGGAGGCAAAGATCGAGAAGATGCAAGACATGCTTAAAAAAGAACAAGAAGAATTAAAGAACAAACAGAGATGAACAATTCAATAACTGAACTGAAAAATACACTAGAAGGAATCAATAGCAGAATAACTGAGACAGAAGAATGGATAAGTGACCTGGAAGACAGAATGGTGGAATTCATTGCTGTGGAACAGAATAAAGAAAAAAGAATGAAAAGAAATGAAGACAGCCGGAGAGACCTCTGGGAAAACATTAAATGCAACAACATTCACATTATAGGGGTCCCAGAAGGAAAAGAGAGAAACGACCCAAGAAAATATATGAAGAGATTATAGTCGAAAACTTCCCTAACATGGGAAAGGAAATAGCCACCTACGTCCAGGAAGTGCAGAGAGTCCCACACAGGATACCCAAGGAGAAACAAACCAGGACACATAGTAATCAAATTGGCAAAAATTAAAGAAAAATAAAAATTATTGAAAACAGCAAGGGAAAAATGACAAATAACAAAAAAATATTTTCAAAGGAATCAATGGACAAAGGATTAATCTCCAAAATATATAACCAGCTCATGCAGCTCAATATGAAAAAGACAAACAACTCAATCCAAAAATGGGCAGAAGACCTAAATAGATATTTCTCAAAAGAAGACATACAGATGGCCAAGAAGCACATGAAAAGCTGCTCAACATCACTAATTATTAGAGAAATGCAAATCAAAACTACAATGAGGTATCACCTCAACCAGTTAGAATGGGCATCATCAGAAAATCTAGAAACAACAAATGCTGGAGAGGGTGTGGAGAAAAGGGAACTCTTTTGCACTGTTGGTGGGAATGTAAATTGATACAGCCACTATGGAGAACAGTATGGAGGTTCCTTAAAAAACTAAAAATAGAATTACCATATGACCCAGCAATCCCACTATTAGGCATATAACCAGAGAAAATTGTAATTCCAAAGGACACATGCACCCCAGTGTTCACTGCAGCACTATTTACAATAGCCAGGACATGGAAGCAACCTGAATGCCCATCAACAGATGAATGGATAAAGAAGATGTGGTACATATATACAATGGAATTTTACTCAGCCATATAAAGGAATGATATTGAGTCACTTGTAGAGACGTGGATGGATCTAGAGACTGTCATACAGAGTGAAGTCAGTCAGAAAGAAAAAAACAAATATCATATATTAATGCATATATGTGGAACCTAGAAAAATGGTACAGATGAACCAGTTTGCAGGGGCAGAATTTGAGACAGATGTACAAAACAAACGTATGGACACCAAGGGGGGAAAGCGGCAGAGGGGCAGGGAGGTGGTGGTGGTGTGATGAATTGGGAGATTGGGATTGACATATATACACTAATATGTATAAAGTGAATAGCTAATAAGAACCTGCTGTATAAAAAAGTAAATAAAATTAAAAAATAATTAAAAAAAAGAAGTAGAGACACCAGCAGGGCTTTTGGCAACTGCATAGTTCCAGAGAGACAAAAAACTCGATTTGGGACAACAAAGATCCTGAAGAAAAGAGAGGCAGGGAGATGAGAGCCCTGCCCTTGAAGGGGTGTCTCCTCAAGTCATTTGCACAGAGATAGAGACTAACAAACCACATTGGAAAGCCACTGCAAAGGAGAATAGACTTTTAAGGACTCTCACAGTGTGGAGGATACAAAAAATTAGGGTAAATGCCCACCTAGGAGGCACTACAGAGTTTCACCTGGATTCCAGACTTAATTGCAACCCCACTAAACAACAGCTGTACTTCACTGAGATAATTAGGATCAATCACCCAGTCCACATACGTACATATCCAACAAAGATCATGTATCTGAATTTAAAAATAACCCCTGCAAACTAAGAAAAGAAGAGAGAGACAATGCAAAAACAGTAGGATTGGAGACTTGATCAGACATAGACAAGACTATCAGAGTGGGAATACCCATATTGTAAAAATGTGTTATTTATTAGCTATCATGGAAATGCAAATTTAAATTATAAGAAGATGCTGTACACACTCACTCGAATGGCTAGAAAATGAAAAGGGCAGGCTATACTAAATATTAGCAAGAATGGGATGCTACAGAAACTTTCCTATAAGTTTTCCTTTGCCTGTAGAATTGCAAATTAGTTACAGAAGCCATACTGTTTGACCAAGTGATTCTATTTTTCCGTACATATCTAACAGTAAGCTGCACATATATTAACCAAAACACATGCACGGATAGCCATAGAAGCATTATTAGCAACAATAATTTTGGAAACAATCCAAGCATCTTCAAATAATAGATTGTCTAAATAAATTGTGGTGTATTTCTGAAACAAAATACTATACAGTGTAAATTCTCAACTGGCAGTGACATTTGGCACTATCTGGAAGACATTTTAGTTGTCACATCTGGCAGGAGTGCTAATGGCATTTAGTGGGTAGAATCCAGAACACTGCTAAACATCCTGCTTTATACAGGGAAGCTCCCACCGCAAAGAATTATCTAGTCCAAAGTGTTTGTAGTGCTGAGGTTGAGGAACCCTGTGTATTAGTTTTCTATAAAACTACAGATTACTACAAACTGTTACAAACTAACACAAACTTAGTGGTTGAAAACAACACAAAGTTATTACCATACAGTTTCGCAGATCAGAAGTCCGGCATGGGATCCATGAGCTGAAATCGAGGTGTTGGCAGGGCTGTATTCCTTTCTGGAAGCTCTAAGGGAAAATCCGTTTACTTGTCCTTTCCAGCTTCTAGACGACATCCACTTTTAATTGTTACATTTCATACTTTATCCTGGACCACCTCCTTCATCTTAAAAGGAGAAAAGTCAGCCCAGTCCTTCTCAGATCACTCTCTCTGCCTCTTCTACTTTTAAGAACTCTCTCCACTACCTTGAGTTCACCTGGATAGTCCAGAATACTCGCCCTATATTAAGGTCAGCTGATTAGCAACCTCAATTCCATATGCAAATCAATTCTCCTTTGCCGAGTATTGCAACATTCACAGGTTCTAGGTATTAGGATTGTTGACATCTTTGGGGCCCATTATTCTGCCTACCTCCTCCTGCTACACAGCAATGAAATTTTGTACTGTTGCTACACAGAACGGCATGCATGGATCTCACATACATGATGGTGAAGAGCTGACACAGATGAGTATGTAATTTACAGTTTTGTTTATATAAGGTTAAAAAATGGGCCAAACTAATCCTAGTTTTAGTTTGATGGAAATTGAATAGTGATTTCCTGATTCAGCAGGTAGAGTCCCAAGCATAGCACAGGTGGTGGAGCTAGCAGTGTTAGCAAAAGCTGCCTAGTTATGAGAAGGCTTCCTGCTCCTACACTTGACAGGTCAGGACTCAGATAGCAGCTTCCTTGTTAGCCTATTCTGTGGGTAGTTTTGGGGGCTTTTCTAGAAGCTTACCCTAGTCTCCATTTCTTCAGCCTTCCCAAACATTCTGGAAGTGATTTAATCCTCTAAAATGAATCCTTTTCTGCTTAAAGTAGCTTGAGTGGATTAGATTCTCTGTAACTGAAAATTCACCAATATTATAAGGCATTAGCAATAGCTAATAAAAGCTCTTTGTCAGTTGGTATGCAGCATTGCCCTAATACTTTATAAAGATTATCCCATTTAATCCTAACAATCGTTAGGTATTACTGTCATCTATCATAAGTGGTACAACTGAGAATCAACGTGGTTAGGTTACTTATCCGGAGCCGGTGATGGTGGTATCAAGACGCAAACCCAAAGCCCTGGCGACCATGCACCCCTCCTTGTACTTGGCTGTTCAGTTTCACTACCTTTTAAAGTAGAAACATCCAATATATTGACTTCACATAAATTCTTCCAGTAAAGATTTAAAGAGCTCAAAGAAGCATTTAGAGCTTGATTTGCCCTCACTCCTTCAATTTATGAGCTACGTGGTGTATCTGTCAGAACACTTGGTTGTAAACAGTGGAATCTGTTCTGGCTAGTTTAATTAGAAAAGTGATGTATTTGAGAATATCAGGTGGTTAACAGATTCACTGGGATACTTTGAGAAAAAAAAAGAATAGACTCAAAAGTGAGCTTCTAGCAGTAATACTCCAAATCGTGACACAGAACCAGACTATTGAGGAAACCGTACTCACTGCCTCTGTTGGGTGCCAAATACCACAAGTTCAACGTGACTGGCACTGTGGCCAGTGCTGACTGTACTTCTGTGGCAGGAACCCAGTCTTGCAACAACTGGGAAGCTAATGCTCTCCCTGCTCCCACCTCCTGCATCTAGTTGCTCCCGTTACTCATGTCTGACTGGAAGGCCCAGCAGATGTGTCTGACTGCGGTGCTCTGATCACGTACCTTCATCCTATCTGCAACAGAGGCTGACAATTTACTTCTGATTTCCACACTGGAGAGGTGATGATCATAGTGCAGACATTTCCCCCTGAAGAGGAAGGGCATACAAAACTGATGGGGGATGAAGAATGTAATAGATGTCCATCACAAACTGGGTTGAAGTTTAGCCCCTACTCTGTTTTCTACCCACATACTGAAAGAGTTAAGGATTTACTAGTCCTGGGTGTTTTCCATCATCAGTTAGAGCTAGATACCATCGCCTTATATATTTTGAGAGGCTGTCGTTGGCTCTGCTCTAAAACAAACTGCTAGTTCAGAAGAAAAATCTTTCTTTAATGAAAGGTACGGCAGAGAATATTCACTTCACCAATTATCCATCTCACTAATGAATAAAACAAATGTCATTAGCATGTTGCTGATTTCTCAGCTGTGCATTATTTTATTTTATTTTTTATTTTTTAATAGATCTTTATTGGAGTGTAATTGCTTCACAATACCGTGTTAGTTTCTGTTGCACAACAAAGTGAATCAGCCATATGCACACACATGTCCCCCGTAATTTTATTTTTGAGCCTATAGAGGCTCCTGTGTGTTTTGTGTTTGTAACGGAATTTTTAATACACAGATGTTAGAGTAATCTCACAAAAATAATAGAAGAATTATGAATCGGACATATAAATTTTAATCACCATCCCGTTTAATTAGGCTCATTTTCTTCTGAACACTTGATTTTCTGTAATGATTTCACTTCACTAATACTTCATAGATCTTTAAAAGGTCACTGTTAATAACCTTAGTGTGTATTTAGGATTTCAAAGTTTCACTTACTAGATGTACAGAGATGAACTGAGTATATCTTTCCATCAGTCAAAACTCAATTCCTTTCTCAGAGCTTCCACAGTTGGTGACTCTCCCCTGCCTTCCCTGCTGCCACTGGCTTGAAATAGATATAGTTAATACACATCCCCTCTTCAGGGAGGAACAAGGAATGCACATTTTTCTGAGAGTTAAAAATGATTTGTATTTTTCTGTATTTCTTAGATTTTTTATATGTTAATCTCTTGTCTAGATGATATCAATTAGCTGTATGGCCTTATTCACATAAGCATTTTAAGGCTTCCTTCAAATCCGATGATAGTTCTTTATTTCCATTGTTTATTAAGAACTATAAGCCTGCTTTATGCTAAGAAAGAGTAAGAAAGGTAAGTAACTAATTTAAACAAATATATATATAGATCTTCCTGTGAAGATCCTTGTCAGATAAGTAGCAGATACTGAGAATATAGAGAGGGGTGTTAAAGAGACCACTTAACTCAAGGTACCTGTAATTAGACAAGAAAGACAGACACATGAAGATAACCACATAAATGGAATATTAAGCTGTTACCTAACTCAAGTCCGTGTGCCCGAGGCACAGTGAGGCCAAACAACACTAAAACGTCAGAGTTTGGAGCAGAGAAAGGTTTATGACAGGGCCACGCAAGGTGGCTCATGCCTTAAAAACCCAAACTCCCCCAAAGCTTTCAGCAAAGCCCTTTTACAGAAAAGGTGAGGAAGGGGCGTGGTTTGTTGTTGCAAACTTCTGGGTGTCTGATCCATTTTGTTTTTCTTGAGTTCAGGTCACAATGTTCCTGTAAATCTCCACCAAACAAATGTTATTCTCTGTTCTGACACGAAAGGGCAAGGTCCCAAGGCTCCAGGTCCAGACTCTGGCTAAGAGGAGGGGGTCCCTGGGCTGGACCGTTACCCGGCCCGGGAGTGTTTGTCCAGCACCCAGCCTGGGTCCTCCCACCCCCAGGACCAGGTCCCCAGACCCCACCCCGCCGTCATCACTGAGGGAGCCAGGTGCCCGGGACCCAGCCGGCCCTCAGGCTCCTCAGGCCGCCCAAACGGGGCCGGGTCCCGAGGACTGCGACCCATGGAGACTGCCGCGGCCATTAGGTCTCGGAGGCGGCGATGGGGGAGAGGCTCACTGCCGCTTCAAGGCCTGCGCCGGGTCAGTGGGCAGCCGCGGCGAGGGCTCTGGAGTCCTGCGGGACACAGCCCTCAGCCTGCGCCCGGCCCCCAAGGTCATGCACCAGCCCAAGGCGGAAGGGCCTGGAGGACCCCAGGCTGAAGGCGGAGATCTGCCTCTCACAGTGCTCTCTGCCCCGGGGACCACAGCCTGGCTGTGGGCGGAGTGGGGTCTCTAACCTCCGCGCTAAGGGTCTCCCGTTAGCGGCTGTGTACCCGCCCCGCCCCTATTACAAAGCTACTTTGTGAGCTAGATATTAACGTTTCCTGTTACAAAAGCCTCACCCATCCTCTGTCCCCCATGCCCAACTCCAGTTACATCACCTCTCTTTTTCCCTTTTAACCGAATTCTTGTGAGAGCTGCTGTCTCAAATTTTTCATCTTCTACTTTATCTAAAACTGTTTACATGTGAATTCTGTCAACCTCTTACCCTCTTGGTCACTGAAACATCTCTCACCAGGGTCACCAGAGCCCTCTCTTTCTCCACCCCTGAGCAGAATTTAACACCGCTGAAACGCTTGCCACTTGATTTCTGTGACACCACTCTCCTCACTTCCTTTCTTTATCTTTAGACATTTCATTTGGTCCTTCTTTGCAAACTCTTCTTTTTATGTCTGTCCTTCCAGGTTGCCACTTCTTGGGAGTTCGTCCTCATTCTCCTCTTACTCTGTACATATTCTGGGACATTTCAACCATACCTACTGCTTAAATGATGATTTACACACCAAAGATTCTCAAAGCTCCAATATATCTTCATATCTATGTCCTGAAAGCCACACTCACTCTCCAGCTGCTGTGGGCATGATATCTGGATTTAGAAGCACCCTGGCACATCACCCTCCCACAATGTTCATAAGTGATCTCATGTTTTAGAACAGTGATTTCCAAATTTTGGTCTCAGTATTAACAACTATTAAACCTCCACAGAGATTTTATTACTGTGCCTTACCGCTATACATTTTTGTCACATAGCCTTTGAAAACTTTAAAAATTATTCATTTATCAAAACATAATAAACTCACTACACATTAACCTATATAACATTTTAATGAAAAATAACTATGTGTGGAAAGCAAAAGGCTTAGTGAGAAGAGTAGCGTTGTTTTAAATTTTTGCAACTGTCTATAATGTATGACCAAACACAAGACAGGTGGAGTCTCATATCTGCTTCTGTATTCGAGCTGGAAACTTCTTTGTATAACTAAGAGTAAGTGAGAATTAAAAAGGCAAATGACATATAAATAATACATATGACACTGACTACGTACAAAACCTTAACCTCCTCCAATGCTAAAATTTATTATCCCCACGATTATACTAATAACCCTGACTTGATTATCAGAAAACAACATAATTTGAATTAACACCACAACCCATAGCTTGCTAATTAGTCTCACAAGCCTGCTTCTTCTTAATCAGTTCAATGATAATAGCCTTAATTTCTCATTAACATTCTTTTCCAACTCTCTATCTGCACCACTACTGACAATGACTCCTACCTCCGATATTATTAGCCAGTGAATCTCACCTACTCAAAGAATCACTGACCTGAAAAAAACTATACATCACTATAGTAATCATACTACAAACATTTTTAATCGTAACTTTTACCGCCACAGGACTAATTCTGTTTTACATTACATTCGAGGCCACACTAGTTCCTACACCTATTATAACTTGATGAGGCAACCAAACAGAACGCCTCAGTGCAGGACTCTATTTTTTATTCTACACACTAGTTGGATCACTCGCACTGCTAGTGGCATTAGTGTAGATCCAAAACACCACGGGCTCTCTGAATGTCCTAGTACTTCAATATTGAGCCCAAGTATTACCCAACTCCTGATCCAATGTCTTTATATGACTAGCCTGCATAATAGCCTTTATAGTAAAATTACCCCTCTATGTCCTCCGCCTTTGACTACCCAAAGCACACGCAGAAACTCCCATCGCAGGCTCTATAGTCCTGGCAGCCGTATTACTAAAACTCGGGGGCTACGGCATACTATGAATTACATCAATACGCAACCCCCTGACAGAATTCATAGCCTACCCTCTTCTTACGCTCTCTTTTTGAGGGATAATCATAACCAGTTCAATCTGTCTACGCCAAACAGACCTAAAATCACTTATCGCATACTCTTCCGTCAGCCACATAACACTTGTTGTTGCAGCTACCCTCATCCAAACTCCTTGAAGTTACATAGGAGCTACCTCTTTAATAGTCGCCCATTGCCTCACATCATCTATATTATTCTGCCTGGTGAACTCAAACTACGAGCGAGTCCATAGCCGAACTATAATTCTAGCCCGAGGCCTACAAACCCTCCTCCCCGTAATAGCCACTTGATGACTACTGGCAAACCTGACAAATTTAGCCCTGCCCCCAACTATCAGTCTAATTGCAGAACTGTTCGTAGTTATATCAACCTTCTCATGATTAAATCTCACCATTACCTTAATAGGAACTAACATTGTAATTACAGCCCTATACTCTCTATACATATTCATCTCAACACAACGCGGTAAATACATACACCATATCGGTAATATTACACCCTCCTTCACATGAGAAAATGCCCTTATGGTCCTCCACATTCCACCCCTCCTACTACTGTCACTAAACTGCAAAATCATCCTGGGCCTCTTGTATTGTAAATATAGTTTTAAAAAACCCACTAGGTTGTGAATCTAGTAACAAAAGACTAAGACTTCTTATTTACCGAGAAAGTATTGCAAGAACTGCTAATTCATGCCCCCATGCTTAACAGTATGGCTTTTGCAGACTTTTAAAGGATAGTAGTTATCCATGGGTCTTAGGAGCCAAAAAATTGGTGCAACTCCAAATAAAAGTAATAAACTTATTTTCCTCTTTTGCCCTGCTCACACTACTGATACTAATCATCCCAATTATAATAACTAACAGAAATTTCTACAAAAGTGATACATACCCATCATAGGTAAAAAATACTGTCTCGTGTGCTTCTATTACCAGCCTAGTTCCAACAATAACATTCCTCCACACAGGCCAAGAAATAATCATCTCAAACTGACACTGAATCACTATTCAAACCCTTAAATTAACACTTAGCTTCAAAATAGATTATTTCTCAATAATATTCGTACCAGTAGCATTATTTGTTACATGATCCATTATGGAGTTCTCAATATGGTACCTACGGTTAGATCCTTACATTAACCAATTCTTCAAGTACCTACTGCTCTTCCTCATCACCATGTTAATTCTTGTTACTACCAACAACCTCTTCCAACTTTTCATTGGGTGAGAAGGGGCTGGAATTATATCCTTCCTGCTCATTTTGACGGTGATATGGACAAGCAGATGCAAACACAGCTGCCCTCCAAGCAATCTTATATAACCAACCACATTGGAGTTATCAGGTTCGTCATATCCATAGCACGGTTTCTGTTCAACACAAACACATGAGACCTGCAACAAATTTTTATACTCAACCTAAATTCCTCAAACCTCCCCCTTACAGGACTTATACTAGCCACAGCCGGAAAATCAGCTCAATTTGGACTTCACCTCTGACCCCTGTCAGCAATGAAGGGCCCCACCCCTGAGTCAGCCCTACTCCACTCTAGCACAGTAGTTGTAGCAGGGGTCTTCCTACTTATCTGATTTTATCCCCTAACAGAAAACAAAAAACTTATTCCAACAATAGCCTTATGCTTAGGAGCCCTCACCACCCTATTCACAGCTATATGGGCTCTCACCCCAAATGATATTACAACAATCATCGCTTTCTCCACCTCAAGCCAATTAGGCCTAATAATGGTAATGATCGGCATCAGCCAATGCTATCTAGCATTCTTATACATCTGCACACATGCTTTTTTTAAGGCCATACTATTCATATGCTCCAGATCCATTATCCACAGCTTGAACAACGAATAAGATATTCAAAAAATAGGAGGCCTATTCAAGGCCTTACCCTTCACCACAACAGCCCTTGTTATCTGGCATCTAGCATTGACAGGAATGCACTTCCTCACCGGTTTCTATTCTAAAGACTTAATCATTGAAGCCGCCAGCACATCTTATACCAACGCCTGAGTCCCGTTAATAACCCGAATTGCCACCTCCCTCATATCTGTCTATAGCACCCACATCATCCTCTTTGCACCACTAGGGCAACCCCGCTTCTCCCCCAACCCCCATCAATGAAAACAACCCCCTTTTAATTAACTCCATCAAACGCCTACTAATTGGAAGTGTCTTTGCCGGGTTCATTATTTCCAACAATATCCCCCCAATAACAGCCCCCCTAATAACTACACCTTTATACCTAAAACTAACTGCCCTTACAGTAACTACCCTAGGCTTTGTATTAGCACTCAAAATTAACCTCAACACACAAAACCTAAAATAAGTCTACCCCTCAAATTCCGTTAAATTCTCTAGTCTCCTAGGATACTTCCCCATCAAGCACCATCTACCTCCTTACCTAAACCTATGAATAAGCCAAAAATCAGCATCCTCTCTTTTAGACTTGATTTGACTAGAAAACATTCTACCAAAAACCACATCTCTTATCAGCTAAAACTCTCCACACTGATCTCAAGCCCAAGAGGCCTTAACACGCTATACTTCCTATCATTCCTCATTCCTCTCACCCTTAGCATGCTTTCATTTAATTACCACGAGTAATCTCCATAGTAACCACAACACCAATAAACAGCGACCAGCCAGTAACAATCACCAACCAAGTACCATAACTACATAATGCCACAACCCCTATAGCCTCCTCACTACAAAAACTAGAATCACCAGTATCATAAATAACTCAGTCTCCCAACCCACTGAACTCAAACACAACTTCTACCTCCTCATCCTTTAAAATACCATTAAAAACTCTATTATCAACCCTGAAAGAAATGCCCCCCAAACAACCTTATTAGAAACCCAAACCTCAGGATACTGCTCAGTAGCCATAGCAGTTGTATAACCAAACGCAACTAACATTCCCCCTAAGTAAATCAAAAACACTATCAAACCTAAAAATGAACCACCAAAGTTCAACACGATCCCGCACCCAATACCACCACTTACAATCAACCCAAAGCCCCCATAAATAGGCGAAGGTTTTGAAGAAACCCCCACAAAGCTGATCACAAAAATAACACTTAAAATAAATACATGTCTTCCTTATTCTCACATGGGTTCCAACCATGACCAGTGACATGAAAAATCATCACTGTCATTCAACTATAGGAACATCAATGACCAACATCCGAAAAACTCCCCCTTTAATAAAAATCATCAACAATACATTTACTGACCTCCCAACCCCATCAAACATCTCATCATGATGGAACTTGGCTCTTTACTAGGCATCTGCCTGATCCTACAAATCCTAACAGGCCTATTCCTAGCAATACACTACACACCAGACGCAACAACTGCCTTCTCATCAGTAACACACATCTGTCGAGACATTAACTACGGGTGAATCATTTGATACATGCATGCAAATGGAGCTTCCACGTTCTTTATCTGTCTTTACATTCACGTAGGAGGTGGCCTATAGTATAGATCCTATGCCTTTCAAGAAACATGAAATGTTGGAATTATTCTACTGCTTACAGTCATAGCCACTGCATTCATAGGCTATGCACTACCATGAGGATAAATATTCTGAGGAGCAACAATGATTACAAACCTACTCCAGCAATCCCGTACATCGGCACCCCTCTTGTCAAGTGGATCTGAGGCAGGTTTTCCGTAGACAAAGCAACACTCACATGATTCTTCACTTTTCATTTCATTCTTCCCTTCATCATTACAGCCCTAGTAGCTGTCCACCTACTATTCCTTCATGAAGCAGGATCCAACAACCCCACAAGAATCCCATCTGACACAGACAAAATCCCGTTCTACCCCTATTACACAATCAAAGACATCCTAGACACTCTACTACTAATTCTATCCTCACTAATACTAGTCCTACTTTCACCCAATTGCTAGGAGATCCTGACATATGGTGTTTTTTACCTTGCTGAACCCCTGAAATGGTTTCAGGGACCTCCAGGGGTCCTCAGATCACATTTCAGAACCACTGGTAAAAAGTTCTAAATAGCTGGGTTGACCCACATTAATCATTTCAGCTCGGTAGCTGTGACAGAGTATTAAAATGAATACCTAGTGCTGATAAAAGTACAGTGAAATGAGTGAGCCTGGGCCCAAATTGGGTAAGAAAGGAAAATAAGCCAAAGAGAAAACTGTCAGTCTGGCCAAGCCAGATTGGGGGTAACATGTAACATATACATATGAGAGGGTCTTGAGGACCATGCTGAGATGGAAGGATTATTACTTAATGATGTCTATGAAGGCATTGCTGAGATGGAGGGACAATGCCACAGCCAGGATAGCTATCAAGACACAAGAGCCTGCACTAATTTGAGGTAAGGGGTCAAGACACATTGTGGACAGTAGCAAGAGGAGTCAAGAACAAGGAATGAGGATAAAGTACAGGAAGAATGGGGGCCATCCAGGAAGCTACCTTTCTGAAAAAGGGGTAAGCATCAATTTTCACTGCATTCAACAAGGACCCAGCATCTTAACATGATGTATCACATCAAATACTAAGGAAATAGAAGCATCTCAAGAGTTGGGTACCACAATGGCAAAAATCGTTCAACCAGTAAGATGGTGCCGTTTTCTTCAGTAATCTCACAAATGTAGAAACAGTGGACAACTCCAATTCAGGATTTTCTGTGGTCCTTTTTCCTGACGCTTCCAACAAGATGACTCCAAAGGAAAGGTTTGCATTTGTTCCAGTTTGTCTAAATTACCCCGGGAGCAGAGCCACCACAAATGGCAAATCCAGTTATGCACTGTACAAAGATCCAGGCCATGAGGCAAGGGGCAGCTGAAGTTCTGTTCTTGCTCTGTTTGCCAAGTTATATACCGGAGTGGTGGTTGTTGCTCAGAGTGGCTTTTCTAATTCCATAGCTGAAGGGCGTCATCTTTCTAATTTGCAACAATGTGTCACATGGGCAAGTTGCGGTCCTACATGAGAGGAATGTTTTCAAAGTTGAAAACCATGATGGAGTTTCAGTGGTCAATGCCATCTTTTTTCCCTGTAGGAAAAAAGCCCCCAAACAACGTTACCATGGCAGAAAAATCAAATTCTTGTGTTTAAAAAAAAGCATGAGGAGTTGGTGATAGAAGTAAACCATTAACTAGAATCTAATTGTTGTCTCATAATTTGTAATTTATACCTGGATATGCACAGTTAAGAGATCATCTAAGTAGAAATTCAGAAGGACTGACACCTGTAGTGGAGTTTGAAGCGATGTGGTAAGTGGTAAGACAACTATGAAATCTTGATGACCAGCCTGCTCCATCATTTGCCTAATGTTTCTATCTGCAAATCCCTTGAGCTCAGCTAGGGTAAGTGAGAGGCCAGTTTCAGACACAAGAGTGTGTAGAATCTATGCATTGAAAATAATTTACACAAAGCTGTTACTGTGGCAGTTGAGGTATAAAGATGAACAAGGAGTGCTTACCATCAATTGAGTAATCTAATTTTTTTCCCCAGAATTATCATGCAAATCAATAAGAATTCTTGCTCATTTTTCATGTGTAGTGGACAGTCTTTTATGTCTTTATTTATGTATGTATTTATGTTTGTAGTCCATTCCTTCTTTCGGAAGTGGACTGAAGATTACTCTTTTCCTAATCTGTTTAATTTTGGAGAAATTATGAGACCCAGTCCACTCCCCACCAACACAGAGGTGGATCCATCCATGCTAGCCAATCAGACTCTCTGTCCTTGGAATTCAGTTGTTACATAGAAACACTCAGATGTGGAAGGAAATTGGACGGCGGTTGTCTGATTACAATGCTCTATAATAAATCTGAAGATCCCTGCTGTTAACATACCTGAGACTGGGAGAGGACCTTCAAGATGGCAGAGGAGTAAGACGTGGAGATCACCTTCCTCCCCACAAATACATCAAAAATACATACATGTGGAACAACTCCTACAGAACACCTACTGAACACTGGCAGAAGAACTCAGACTTCCCCAAAGGCAAGAAACTCCCCATGTACTTGGGTAGGGCAAAAGAAAAAGGAAAAAACAGAGGTAAAAAAATAAGGACGGGACCTGCCCCTCTGGGAGGGAGCTGTGAAGGAGGAAAAGTTTCCACACACCAGGAAGTCCCTTCACTGGTGGAGACAGGGGGTTGCGGAGCGGGGAAGCTTCAGAGCTACGGAGGAGAGCGCAGCAACAGGGGTGCAGAGGGCAAAGTGGAGAGATTCCCGCACAGAGGATCGGTGCCAACCAGCACTCACCAGCCTGAGAGGCTTCTCTGCTCACCCGCTGGGGTGGGTGGGGGCTAGGAGCTGAGGCACGGGCTTCGGAGGTCAGATCCCAGGGAGAGGATGGGGGTTGGCTGTGTGAACACAGCCAGAAGGGAGCTAGTACACCACAGCTAGGCAGGAGGGAGTCCAGGAAAAAGTCTGGAACTGCCTAAGAGTCAAGAGACCATTGTTCTGGGGTGCACGAGAAGAGGGGATTCAGAGTACCGCCTAAACGAGCTCCAGAGATGGGCATGAGCTGCAGCTATCAGAGTGGACACCAGAAACGGGCATGAGATGCTAAGGCTGCTACTGCAGCCACCAAGAAGTCTGTGTGCAAGCACAGGTCACTATCCACACTTACCCTCCCGGAGCCTACACAGCCCATCTCTGCTAGAGTCCCATGATCCAGGAACAACTTCTCTGGGAAAACACACAGTGCTCCTCAGGCTGTTGCAATGTCACACTGGCCTCTGCCACCACAGGCTCGCCCTGTGTTCCATAGCCCTCCCTCCCCACAGCCTAAGTGAGCCAGAGTCCCCTAACCAGTTGCTCCTTTAACTCTCTCCTGTCTGGGTGAAGAACAGATGCCAGAGGGCAACCTACATGCAGAGGTGGGGCCACATCAAAGAAAAAGCCCAGGAGCTGTGCGAACAAAGAAGAGAAAGGGAAAATTCTCCATGCAGCCTCCGGAGCAGTAGATTAAATCTCCACAATCAACTTGATGTACCGTGAATCTGTGGAATACCTGAATAGGCAATGAATCATGCCAAAATTGAGGCGGTGGACTTTGGGAGCAACTGTAGACCTGGGGTTTGCTGTATGCGACTGACTAGTTTCTGATTTTTATGTTTATCTCAATATAGTTTTTAGTGCTTGTTATCATTGGTGGATTTGTTTATTGGTTTGCTTGCTCTCTTCTTTTTTTATTACTTTATTTTAATATTTCTTTTTGATTTTAATAACTTTATTTTATTTTTTTCTTTCTTTTTTTCTCCTTTACTTCTGAGCCATGCGGCTGACAGGGTCGTGGTGCTCTGACCAGGTGTCAGGCCTGAGCCCTGGAGGTGGGAGAGTCGAGATCAGGACATTGGACCACCAGAGACTTCCTGACTCCACGTGATATCAATCAGCAAGAGCTCTCCCAGAGATCTCTGTCTCAATGCTAAGACATAGCTCCACTCAATGACCAGCAAACTACAGTGCTGGACACCCCATGCCAAACAACTAGCAAGATAGGAGCACCACCCTATGCATTAGCAGAGAGGCTGCCTAAAATCATAATCAGTTCACAGACACCCCAAAACATACCACAGAACACGGTCCTACCCACCAGAAAGACAAGATCGAGCCTTATACACCAGAACACAGGCACTAGTCCCTTCTACCAGGAAGGTGACAAAACCCACTGAACCAACCTTAGCCACTAGGGGCAGACACCAAAAACAATGGGAACTACGAACCCACAGCCTGATGAAAGGAGACCCCAAACACAGTAAGTTAACCAAAGGAGAAGACAGAGAAATACGCAACAGATGAAGAAGCAAAGTAAAACCACCAGACCAAACAAATGAAGAGGAAATAGGCAGTCTACCTGAAAAAGATTTCAGAGTAATGATAGTAAAGATGATCCAAAATCTTGGAAATAGAATGGAGAAAATACAAGAAACGTTTAACAAGGACCTAGAAGAAGAAAAGAGCAAACAAACAATGATGAACAAAACAGTAAATGAAATTACAAATTCTCTAGAAGGAATCAATAGCAGAATAACTAAGGAAGAAGAAAGGATAAGTGACCTGGAAGATAAAATAGTGGAAATAACTACCACAGAGGAGAATAAACAAACAAAAAAATGAAAATAATTGAGTACAGTCTCACAGACCTCTGGGACAACATTAAACACAACAACATTCGAATTATAGGGGTCCCAGAAGAAGAAGAGAAAAGGAAAGTGACTGAGAAAATAGTTGAAGAGATTATAGTTGAAAACTTCCCTAATATGGGAAAGGAAATAGTCAATCAAGTCCAGGAAGTGCAGAGAGTCCCATACAGGATAAATCCAAGGGGAAACATGCCAAGACACAGATTAATCAAACTTTCAGTAATTAAATACAAAGAAAAAATATTAAAAGCAGCAAGGGAAAAGCAACAAATAACACACAAGGGAATCCCCATAAGGTTAACAGATGATCTTTCCACAGGAACTCTGCAAGCTGGAAGGGAGTGGCAGGACATATTTAAAGTGATGAAGGAGAAAAACCTGCAACCAAGATTACTCTACCCAGCAAGGATCTCATTCAGATTTGATGGAGGAGTCAAAAGCTTTTCAAACAAGCAAAAGCTAAGAGAATTCAGCACCACCAAACCAGCTTTACAGTAAATGCTAAAGGAACTTCTCTAGGCAGGAAACACAAGGGAAACACAATAACAAACCCAAAACAATTAATAAAATGGTAATAGGAACATACATATAGCTACTTACTTTAAATGTAAATGGATTAAATTCCCCCACCAGGAGACACAGACTGGCTGAATTGATACGAAAACAAGACCCATATATAGGCTGTCTGCAAGAGACCCACTTCAGACCTAGGGACATATAGACTGAAAGTGTGGGGATGGAAAAATATGTTCCATGCAAATGGAAATCTAAAGAAAGCTGGAGTAGCAATTCTCATATCAGATAAAATAGACTTCAAAATAAAGACTATTACAAGAGACAAAGGAGGACACTACATAATGACCAAGGGATCAATTCAAGAAGAAGATATAACAATTGTAAGTAGTTATGCACCTAAAATAGGAGCACCTCAATACATAAGTCAAATACTAACAGCCATAAAAGGGGAAATTGACAGTAACACAATCATAGTAGGGGACTTTAACACCCCACTTTTCCTAATGGACAGATCATCCAAAATGAAAATAAATAAGGAAACACAAGCTTTAAATGACACAATAAACAATATGGACTTCATTGATATTTATAGGACATTCCATCCAAAAACAACAGAATACACTTTCTTCTCAAGTGCTCATGGAACATTCTCCAGGATAGATCATATCTTGGGTCACAAATCAAACCTTGGTAAATTTAAGAAAACTGAAATTGTTTCAAGTATCTTTTCTGACCACAACGCTATGAGACTTGATATCAATTACAGGGAAAAAAACTGTAAAAAATACAAACAGATGGAGGCTAAACAATACACTACTAAATTACCAAGAGATCACTGAAGAAAAAAAAAGAGGGAAAACAAAGAGAAAATCAAAAAATACCTAGAAACAAATGACAATGAAAACCAGATGACCCAACACCTATGGGATGCAGCAAAAGCAGTTCTAACAAGAAAGTTTAGAGCAATAAAATCCTACCTCAAGAAACAAGAAACATCTCAAATAAACAATCTAACCTTACACCTAAAGGAACTAGAGAAAGAAGAACAAAAAAACCCCAAAGTTAGCAGAAGAAAATAAATCATAAAGCTCAGATCAGAAATAAATGAAAAGGAAATGGAGGAAAAAATAGCAAAGCTCAATAAAACTAAAAGCTGGTTCGTTGAGAAGATAAATAAAATTGATAAACCATTACCCAGACTCATCAAGGAAAAAAGGGAGAAGACTCAAATCAATAGAAGTAGAAATGAAAAAGGAGAGGTAACAACTGACACTGCAGAAATACGAAGGATCAGGAGAGATTACTGCAAGCAACTATATGCCAATAAAGTGGACAACCACGAAGAAATGGACAAATTCTTAGAAAAGTACAACCTTCTGAGACTGAACCAGGAAGAAATAGAAAATATAAACAGACCAATCACAAGCACTGAAATTGAGACTGTGATTAAAAATCTTCCAACAAACAAAACCAGGACCACATAGATTCACAGGCTAATTCTATCAAACATTTAGAGAGGGGCTAACACCTGTCCTTCTCAAACTCTCCCAAAATATAGCAGAGGGAGGAACACTCCCAAACTCATTCTATGAGGGCACCATCACTCTGATACCAAATGCAGACAAAGATGTCACAAAGGAAGAAAACTACAGGCCAATATCACTGATGAACACAGATGCAAAAATCCTCAACAACATACTAGCAAACAGAATCCAGCAGCACATTAAAAGGATCATACACCATGATCAAATGGGGTTTATCCCAGGAATGCAAGGATTCTTCAGTATACACAAATAAATCAATGTGATAAACCATATTAACAAATTGAAGGGGAAAAACCATATGATCATCTCAATAGATGCAGAAAAAGCTTTGGACAAAATTCAACACCCATTTATGATAAAAACCCTCCAGAAAGTAGGCATAGAGGGAACTTGCCTCAAAATAATAAAGGCCATGTAAGACAAACCCACAGTCAACATCATTCTCAGTGGTGGAAAACTGAAACTATTTCCACTAAGATCAGGAAAAAGAGAAGCTTGCCTACTCTCACCACTACTAATCAGCATAGTTTTGGAAGTTTTAGCCACAGCAATCACAGAAGAAAAGAAATAAAAGTAATCCAAATAAGAAAAGAAGAAGTAAAGCTGTCAGTGTTTGCAGATGACATGGGACTATACATAGAGAATCCTAAAGATGCTACCAGAAATCTATTAGAGCTAATCAATGAATTTGGTAAAGTAGCAGGATACAAAATTAATGCACAGAAACCTCTGGCATTCTTATACACTAATGATGAAAAATCTGAAAGAAAAATTAAGGAAACACTCTCATTTACCACTGCAACAAAAATTATAAAATACCTAGGAATAAATCTACCTAAGGAGACAGAAGACCTGTATGCAGAAAAGTATAAGATGTTGATGAAAGAAATCAAAGATGATACAAAGAGATGGAGAGATATACCATGTTCTTGGATTGGAAGAATCAACATTGTGAAAATGACTGTACTACCCAAAACAATCTACAGATTCAATGCAATCTCTATCAAACTACCAATGGCATTTTTTCATAGAACTGGAACAAAAAATTTTACAATTTGTTTGGAAAGACAAAGACCTCAAATAGCCAAACCAATCATTTGAATGAAAAACAGAGCTGGAGGAATCAGGCTCCCTGACTTCAGACTATACTGCAAAGCTACAGTAATCAAGACAGTATGGTACTGGCACAAAAACAGCAATATAGTTTAATGGAACAGGATAGAAAGCCCAGAGATAAACCCACACACATATGTTCACCATATCTTTTTTTTTTTCTTTTTTTTTTTTGCGGCATGCGGGCCTCTCACCATTGTGGCCTCTCCTGCTGCAGAGCACAGACTCCGACACGCAGGCCCAGTGGCCATGGCTCACGGGCCTAGCCGCTCTGCAGCACGTGGGATCCTCCCAGACTGGGGCATGAACCTGCGTCCCCTGCATCGGCAGGTGGACTCTCAACCACTGTGCCACCAGGGAAGCCCAGTCACCGTATCTTTGATAAAGGAGGCAAGAATATACAATGGAGGAAAGACAGCCTCTTCAATAAGTGGGGCTTGGAAAACTGGACAGCTACACGTAAAAGAATGAAATTAGAACACTCCTTAACACTATACTCAAAAATAAACTCAAAAGGTATCAAAGACCTAAATGTAAGGCCAGACACTATAAAACTCTTAGAGGAGAACACAGGCAGAACACTGTATGACAGAAATTACAGCAAGATACTTTTTGACCTCCCTCCTAGAGAAATGGAAATAAAAACAAAAATAAACAAATGGGACCCAATGAAACGTAAAAGCTTTTGCACAGTAAAGGAAACTATAAGCAAGACGAAAAGACATCCCTTAGAGTGGGAGAAAATATTTGCAAATGAAGCAACTGACAAAGGATTAATCTCTAAAATATACAAGCAGCTCATGCAGCTCAATATCAAGAAAAAAAACAACCCAATGCAAACATGGGCAGAAGACCTAAATAGACATTTCTCTAAAGAAGATATACAGACTGCCAACAAACACATGAAAGGATGCTCAACATCACTAATCACTAGAGAAATGCAAATCAAAACTACAGTGAGGTCCACCTCACATTGGTCAGAATGGCCATCATCAAAAAATCTGCAAACAATCAGTGCTGGAGAGGGTGTGGCGAAAAGGGAACCTTCTTGCTCTGTTGGTGGGAATGTAAAATGATACAGCCACTATGGAGAACTGTATGGAGGTTCATTAAAAAACTAAAAATAGAACTACCATGCGACCCAGTAATCCCACTATTGGGCATATACCCTGAGAAAACTGTAATTCAAAAAGAGTCATGTACCACAATATTCTTTGAAGCACTATTTACAATAACCAGGATATGGAAGCAAGCTAAGTGTCCATTGACAGATGAATGGATAAAGCTGTGGCACATATATACAATGGAATATTACTCAGCCATAAAAAGAAATGAAATTGAGTTATTGTAGTGAGGTGGATGGATCTACTGTCCGTCATACAGAGTGAAGTAAGTCAGAAAGAGAAAAAGAAATACCATATGCTAACACATGTATATGAAATCTAAAAAAAAAATCGTTCTGATGAACATAGGGGCAGGGCAGGAATAAAGATACAGACATAGAGAATGGATCTGAGGACACGGGGAACAGGAAGGGTAATCTGGGATGAAGTGAGAGAGTGGAGTTTACATATATACACTCCAAAATGTAAAATAGATAGCTAGTGAAAGCAGCCGCATAGCACAAGGAGATCAACTCCGTGCTTTGTGACCAACTAGAGGGGTGGTATAGGGAAGGTGGGAGGGAGAGGCAAGAGGGAGGAGATATGGTGATATATGTATACATATAGCTGATTCACTTTGTTATACAGCAGAAACTAACACACATTGTAAAGCAATTATACTCCAAAAAAGATGTTAATAAATCAATCAATCAATCAAACAAAATCACAGTGTAAAAAAAAAAAACAAAACACTTTAAAAAAATAAAATAAAACACCTGAAACTTCTGATTTTGGTCTTGTCTAAGATTTAGGCTTTCAACTTTTCCTTTGATTTTGTGAGCTACACAGTTTTCTTCTGATATATTCTTTTTCCCCCCTTAAATTAAGCATAATTAGTTTCTGTCGATTGCAACCAAAGAAATCTGACAAAATTAGATACAAAAATTGTGTTCTAGGCAATAGACCCTCAAGAAAATGTGAGTTACCTGGACTTAACTTTTTGAGGAGATGGAGTAATACAGGAAGACTCCTGGATGAGAAGTTAACTGCTCATGGTCTATCTTTACAAGAGTACTAATCAAGTCTAATCACCGGGAGTCATGTGCCCACTGATGATGAAACTCTCTGGCATTGGAAGTTAGTCCAAAAGACTAATTTAAAGGGGCTAAGGGAAGCCAGACAGTGGGGTAGAATATTTGATCCTGATGGTATTGGGTAAGTTAAAGCCAGAAAAACTAGCTCACATTGTGAAATGATCACTTAAGATATAAGATAAAACTATTAGCCTTCCTGTGATAGTGCTAAAAAACATACCTTATTGATTGTAGCAGTTGGTCAGAGATCACTGAAAATTAAACTGGGAGATTGATTTTTTTGAGTTGCTGAGTTACAGCAGCCTTTGGATGAATAACTTTGCCAAGTCTTTCAAGTGAAAGTTAGAGCCTTGATCAAATAAGAGTGAAATTTTTATAACTGAAATCAATAAAATCGGAGAGGATTTTGAAAACTCTGAACCAATGAATCCATCTGAAGTAATTTTCATTACTCCTCTCTTGGATGAGTATGATGTGTCTCCTTTGAAAGAGAAAGCTGAAACTTCCACTAGTGCCTTATTGGTTCTCAGTAAGCAGGATTTTAACAATCTTAATATTGCTTAGGTGATACAATGAAAAATCAGAGTAAAAATATTTGCAAGAATTCGTGAATTTAAACTGTCTGGGGAAATGGATATTTTGAGTGCTTAACCCAGGATGGTTAAACACAATTTTCAATTGGGCTAAATCTTTTCTGTACCCAACATGATAGCTCCACTTAGATCTAAACATTTTCTACGTTCTTTAGTACAACTTAGACTGAACAAAGATGTTCATGGCATAATAAGAGTAGAAAAATCTTGGTGTAATTTGGAAGATAGACTTGAAAGAATTTGGGAGACAAAAATACTAGATTGTATATCCCATGCTTTCAAAAAACCCTACCTCATTCTAAGGCTCCCAAACTTTTCCTTCACACTTGTGATGAAGAATAGATGGATGGGAGAGCACTAGACTCTTTAAAAACAACTTGACTGGCTTTTCATTCTAGGCCAGGAATTCTAGTGGAAATGGCCATTGAATGGGACAAAACTGGACTCTATGATTTTAGCAAAAATGGGAGGAACCTGGTGAGCAGAGCCTACATAGCAGAAAATGGAACAGAAGTGTAGGAAGAGTTAACGTCTCAGGGGATGATTGGACACTCAGAATTCTCTAGGATGGTTAAATAATTATAGAGGTCTACCAAAATTGATTAGAAAGTCAACTAGGTCTTACTTAAATTGTAAAAACTCCAAATTCCAAATCTGATGAACAGATGCCTGACCTGAGTCACAACAGCAGGAAGTCCCAACCTCTAACTAGGTCTCATGCCTGAGTCAGATCAAGGCTCAGAGCACTTTGGATAAAGAAGGGGTCAGGTACCATTAGGGAGAGTGTTATGAATTTGTCAAATTTATACTTAAGTGGAGCACAGGGTGACAAATGGTGAGCTGCTGAACTTCAACAATGGACCACAAGGGACATTGAAGTAGAGAAGATTATTAGTCACAGGTCCTGAAGGAAGTACACGACACACCTGGGGGGGCAAATGGGGAGGTCAAGGCAGAGTGCAGACAGAGAGAGGCAGGACCTGGGGCACATGTCTTTATTAGGGTCTGTGGGTGGAGTGGTTTGGTGTTCTCCAGCTCAGGGCAGATTTGTCGATTCAATCTGTAAGAGGAGGGATTTGGTAAGCTCCACTGTGGGGTCTTACCTAAGGGGCACACAACAGGAAGGCACTGAGAAGCAAGAGAGAATATTGATCACAAGGGCTGTAGGAGGAATCATATCAGGAACTTACACTAGCCTGTGACTCTGTGGGCTACTATCTAGGACTTGTGCCTGCTTGAAGGGGCTAGTGTCAGTTTAAGGTCACTGCAGGCCATTTGGCCAAACAAAATGGAGGCTGAGACAGCAATACCATGGAGTATTACCTAAACTCTTGACAGAGAGACACGGTGATAATACATGTGTCTACCTTCATTCAACTGTTTCCTAAAGGAACTCTTGAATAAGGAAGGGCTATAAGATACTGGCTGAGAACCGACATTAATTTCTGGAGGTCCAGGATTCCAGTTCAGCCCAATAGTTATAATGGGTATTAATTGGTGTGAAAGTATGTCTGTGCTAGGTTTGCTTCCTGGTAGCCTCAAAGGGATCTTCAATATTATTTATGGTTATTTTCCAAGTCTCTTTTTATATAGCTGAATACATATCTTGAACAATGGAAAGGATCCCATACCCATGAAGTAAATCCTTCAGTCTCTTCTTTCCTTCCAAATTAGCAAATTCAAAGTAAAATCATTTCACTGTAGGAACTGCAAGATTAGTATCTATATTCTGATCACAATATCATTAAATTCCACAGATGGGGAGTTAAAAACACTGAAAAGTCTTGGAGAATGACAAAGGGTTATTATAAACCTAATCAGGTGATGACTTGACTTGATGTTTGTATTTCAGTTGTGGTTTTCTCACTGAGGCAAATTAATGCAATGCCTAGCACATGGTAAGGAATTATGTCGGCTGAATAAGTTTTTTAATTTTTATGAATAGCATGAGTATTTTGCTTTAACCTAGCAGTACTGCAGTATACCCTCACCATCCAGACACTGATTCATTTCCTCTTCTGACAAATACTACAATCTAGTTTGGACTGAAATTCATCATGACATTATATCACAGACCTTTGCAGTGTGAAGTTTACACTTTGATAACATTATGCCTATAGGCTTTGAAGAATAGGAAGTAATATGAACCCTGGATGTCTTGGTGTTATTTCTGAAGCTGAAATCCTTAGTCAGATTCTCCTATTTAGACCCCAAATCACTTCACACTTATAAAATTAATAATTTTTCTTTCTTTCTTTTTCTTAGGAAAAAGAAAGAATAACATTAGCAAATAGTGAATTTTAAACAAGTAAGATGTAGCATTTCAGAAAAATTAATTTCCCATGTTGTAGCAAATTGAATGTGTGATATTTCCTGAGTTTCTCTAAGAAATACATGTCCCAAATACATGTCAGTTTATATTAATAGCACTAATAAAGGACAGGAGGGACCTGTACAGTGAGCCTTCCTTCTATGTGATGGTGAAGATTTGGTAGAATTCACCTGTGAAACCATCTGGGCCTGGTGCTTTATGTGGGGTAGCTCCTTAATAACTTTTTCCAATTCTTCTATGGAAAATGGTCTATATAAGCTTCTTAACTGTAATAAGATTTATTTTTACAACCTGTGTTTCCTTGGGAAATAATCCATTTGGTCTAGATTTTCAAATATATTTGCATAGATATCTGCAAAATAGTATCTTAAGTTTTTTTTAATTTCTTTTTTCAAAGGCTATTTCCTTGTTGTCACTTTTTATTTTGTATATTTGTGCTTTTTCCTTTTTTCCTTGATCAAGTTATATATTTTGTTTGTTATTTTGAGCTATTTTGCTAATGTTTTCCCAAAAACAGCATTTTGATTTCTTAATTAGGCATTCTGGTTTTTCTATTCTCTAACTCATTAATTTCCATTCCCTCTCTGGGATTTGTTTTTCTTTAAGTTCTATCTTTTCCTATGTACCAATAGCATCACATTAAAAAAGAAAATTTAGCAATATGAAGAGCTCAAAAATATTGTCCTCCTGGCCAGAGATAATAAAGACAATTAGAGCAAAATGTTTTCTTTATTACAGCCTTGTGTATTGTGCCTAATAAAGTATTATTTGGTTCATTACACATTTATATTACCAAATATATTTTGGAAGCCCTAGACTGGACATAATATATATTAACTAATAAAAAGAAATACATCAGAAAAGGATGTGTTTCTGCCTGAAAGGCATATTTATCTCAATAATTTAAAAACTTTTATTTATCAATAACAAAAGAAGATTAATGGAAAATATATTTCACTGTTTTATATTTTATTCTCATCAGAATATTTAAGTTATTAAATTTTTTGAAAATGCAGATTTCAGGTATTCTGTGAATCTTAATTCTTTACAAAAAAGTGGGAAATTACATGAAGTATACTGAAGTGATGGAAAAAGAAGCATGTTTACCCTTTGGCTGATAATCTAAAAAATGAAAAAGAAAACTCATGTCTTCTTTTGCTGTTGTCTTTTTCTGAATGTAAAATGAGCTAGTTCTCTCTTTTTTCTTCATCTCTCTGAACTCCCACAATACTTAGGACACTACTGGAGTCATGAATTTTTACGTAGTGTGTGTGTGTGTTTTACTTTCATTTTTTAATTTAGGCTATAAGTTCTAAGAGGACAGAGGCTAGTGTTCTGTTCTGGGCTCACCTGAGCACCAAGCTAACTGCCTGGCATACTTGAGGCTAATGAAAAAATTTATTTCATCCATCTAAAAGAAAATATTTTAGTTATCCATCCTGTCATGTTCATCCTGTATAATTTAATTAAAAAAAGTAAAACCTGCCATCAAATTCCCTATAAGGTAAATTCTGGGCCTATTATATCTATTGCTAAGGTTGCAAGCAGTGAGAGAGACTTGTGCTGTACACTGCTTTTCCATGGTAATGTGGGGATGGGCAGTTACTAGAAGTTAACATCCTACTCAGGTAAAGACAAAGGACAGAGAAGGTGTCAGCCAGGCAGTAAGTTTGTGCCAAAGACTTAAGATAAAATGCTTAGTATGTTTCTTTTTTTTCTTAACATGGGATTTCTTATTGTTAACAGAGTATTGATGATAGAAATTTTGACCTAGGTAAACTGAAATATTAATTGTTTCATACACCTGAGTGTGCATGAAGAGTATACGTATTTCAAAATAGACTGAGATTCTACATTTTTAATTTAGTCTGTTTACTCATATAAAGAACTTTCTTTTTTCTATTCCTAACAAATTTTTCTCATATTCTTACCTTCTTCCTAGTAGATGACTGATTTTGGAGGCGGGGAATAAAAATGGTCATGGTCAATGGTTTATTATCAAGCAGTGTTAATTTTCCATCTCAGGAGAATGACCTCATAAGATAATTTCTAAAACCACACTGAAGGATCACAGAGCTCAATGTTATTTTTAACATATTCATTAGGAAACACTGTTTTTTTTTTTATTAAAAAAACACCTGTCTTGGACACTAAAGATTTGGAAATGCTCAGACAATTGTTTTGAAAAACCAACAATTTCTACCAATACATACCCAGTGAGAGAGAGAGAGAGAGAGAGAGAAAAGAAATAGAATAATAAGATCATTTAAAAGTGCTCAGGAACAACTGATGCAAAAGATAATTTCAGAGAGCTAATGAGAAAGCTAGAGCTTTCCAGATTCCTAGTTTCTTATCAGTGTTGCTACCTCTTTTCTCTCAGTGGGAGATATGAAATTAGACAGGATGGTGCCTGTAACTATAAAGGTCAGAAGAAGTGGTTCTTGGACCTGAACAGGAAGATTTGGTGTCTAGGCACCATGAAGAATCTTCAAGTGCACTGACTGGACAACAGACATATATGTAACTTCCTTTTCCCTTCTCATTACTCTAAATATTCACCAACAAAACAATAAACGTCGCATGTTTCAATAAATTTTGTAATAATTGTTTTAAATCAAAATTTTTATATAGGCAAAGGTCTCATACACAATATTTGCGCAGGGCCTCCCACATTCAGTGGCAGCCCCAGCACCAAGTTATCGCTGATCAAGTACCAAGAATCCAAAATGTGCCAAGCTCTCTACATTTGGTACATTTTTTTAACACTAACCTTCACAACTTCTCTATTGGGTAATTTTTTAAAAAACTTGTTAACAGTTTAAAAGAAGAAACGATTTAGGTTCAAAGATGCTAAGCAACACAGCCAAGGCTACAAAAGCCATGAGTCAAGCATAGATTTAGTTCTAGTTTGTTCAACTCCAAAGTCCAAGCTCTCTCTTATTAAGTCATAATCATGAGCAATGACAGAGTAGAAGTCTTCAAAGCAGAAGTTTGGGAGGCACTGCTGCTATTACCTCAAATATCTTTTAGTATCATCTCATTTGAAATGGCTTAAAAGAGTGTGCAAACCATGAAAATCACAACAATAATAAAATGAATAAAAACCATTATCCTTACACTTAGGGATAATCATCATTGGTCCAAAGCCTCTTTTGTTTTCTCTGCTTCACTTGCCTGGCCCTGTGGAGAAGTCATGGTAGACGGGTATAGGACAGTGAGAGGTTAGATGATGCTGGATCTGGTCTCTGGAGTACATTAAGAAGGAGAATGGCAGATTAACGTTCACTTTGTGCTCTCTGCTGGCAATGAGGGTGGTATATTGATAACACAGATTTAACTGGCTGACAGCTGTAAAAGAAAATTGCTGGACATTAAACTGCTGTACACCAAGGTCTCCATATACGGTACATTTAACTTTTCAAAACACTTTAATATGGATTATATCATGTCATCCTTTTCAAGTTGTGTGGGATTGACTGCAGATGCAACTTGTCAACTCTGGACTTCGAATGTGTTTGTAGTCTGTAAACATGTGCTCATTCAATGTTAGTGCTGGGAAGGACTCTAAAAATCACCTAGTTCAACCCCTTTAGTCTACAAAGGAGGAAACTAATACTCAGGTTAAATAATTCACATAGTGCCCTACGGTGGATTAGTAGAAAAGCCATGACTACAAACAGAGTTTTTATTTGCAGTGATATAAATTGATGTGCTTTTTGGTTTTTTTGTCCCTGTCCTTTAATTTTAGACAGGAGCTAAACTGCGGGGGATTGTGGTGGGAAGCACAACAGAACAAGAGAGTACGATCAGTAATTGCTGCATACTAGACTTTTAAAATACTCTAACAAACAACAGATTAAGAGAAAGGGCTTTCTAGAGATTTAGATGCTCTTGTGGGCTTGCACCTGACTCACTCAGGACCAGTTCTTCAAGGGGTAGGGGTGCGTGTGCTTATGTAAACAGCTAAGTTTAGAGATTCAAGTGTAGAGGGCACAGTGTCTTGCTTCCCATTTGAAAAGCAATTGCAGCCATGGGACAACCATGCAGCCAATTCTATTCTACTTCTCCAGATATTGGAGAAGTAGAATAGAATTGGCTGCATGGATTTTTAGAGTCAGAATAGGCCTCAGATGGCTACAGAAGTTTTTAAAGATCCAGAATGACTTAGAATAATTCTAACTTTCTTTTGTCACAAGAAGGTACAGGATTATGTGAGAGAGGAATGGCAGACCTGAAGACATCACTCAACCATGATGTAGAGGCTGGGGAGTGCAAGTACCAATGACTGAACTGACATCTTATATAGGAAAACCAACAGAAGGAAGATACTAGTCATGTAGACCAGCCTCGGTGAGGGAATCTCGGCAGATACCACAGTGGACAGAGCCAATTATCACAGACCAGGTAATTCACCTGCTATGAGCTCTCCAGAATTTAGATGATTGCCAGAGAGAGAAAAAAAATGGGAGAAATTCCACAACTGACTTTATGCCTGAAGTGACCTAGGATTGACTAAGTTTCTATTTTATGATATCAGAAGAGATGTATAAACTTGAAATATAAGTAAAGATAAATGATATATTAAAGTTACATATTTGTGCCCTCATGAGTTTTATGGTCTTAGGCAATTGTAACCACTAATCTTGACCTCAGACTGATGTCTTACCATCTAAAAAAATTATGTAATTTACATTAAAATGGGATATTTTTCTGTGAGGAGATGTGTGTGGAGATGAAGCATTATCAACAGACAAATCATTCAATGTGATAAAAGAGACATTAAAATTCATTGATTTTCCAAGAAAGTTTAGCATTTTCTCTTGTCATGATTTTGGATCAGAACTGGAATAAATGATGGATCAGGCTAGCAGTTGTCAGTGTGGCTACCCAAAAGAGATGCTGAAACATTGAAATTGATTAAAACCTGGAATAAAGGCATAGATCAAGTCTGTTATTTCAGGTTGTTACTCATGACTCTTTAGCTGATCAGAAAAAGGGCGATTTTGTCTCTCTCCTCTTTGTGTCTCTACTTATTTTGAATTGAAATATATTACACTATTAAATGTGTAAGCTCAATTGCCTCCTAAGGAAGATGGGGCCTAGGTGCTGGAAAATCTTTCATTTTCTGAGCATAATCAACATGTCTCTCCTCATCAAAATGGCCTTGGATATATTTAATTTATAAGAAATTGTGGGTTAAGTCATATGGTTTGGAGCAGGAATATGGGATAAGGTTAAACTGCTGTCCATAATAAACCAAGAGAGAGATTGGTCGTGGTTTTAGTGGTGGTGAGTGGAGTTGACTGGGGTAACACAGGATTGAGGCAAGCATTATAGAGCCAGAGGGAGGAAAGGGGAAGGAAAACACTTGATGGATATGAGACCAAGAAGGGAAACTTGGAAGGGGGCAAATACAGTGGAAATTTTTGAAATGAATGCTATACACTGTGAAATACAATCCCTTTCCATGTGACCTGTGTTAACTTTAATAAACTCACTGTTACTTATTAATGTTCCTTTGTGAAGAGAATTTTATTTGGGGAGAGTTTAAAGGAAAAGACCAAGTTCCAAACTTAAAGAAAGAAGTGTATAATTTTTTTTATCATTAGAGAATTATTCTCTTAAAAAAGCAAACTGACAGAATCAGAAAGAGACTAATTAACGATTGTGGTCAGAGAATTCTAGCATATGCTTCTCAGAAACAGGTGAAAGAGACAAATTATTATCACCAATATCAAAGTTGAGTAATACAATAATAAGATCAAACTAATAGCTATAAATAAAACTTGGCATATAACAAGCAAGGAATGTGTATGTTAAACAATCACCAAATTCACTTGAAATAGTTCCACGTCCCTAAACCTTTGGATAACTTACTGTATAGTACACCAAAGATCTGGCATTTCCACTTACGTTAGCATAGGCCACCTGTGGGTTCACATTTTGGACAACTAACCAAGAAAACTGTTAGAACCATTTTTAGCCCTTCAGTTTTGACTACAGAAAATCTGATTAGTAAGCTCTTTCAATAAACTCATGCTGATCCAATTTTATATTGCTTCCACCTTGGCCCTACACTCATAAACTCCATTGCTATACATATTTACCAGCTTTCTGGGAAGTCATTATTTTGTGCATATCAAATGTCCTCACAGGTCATACCTGGTATTTTACCCCCTGGACCCTACTGGATCTCGAGTTTAGTTACAGGTCTAGAAGCAAGAGCAGTGGTGGGAGCAGGTCCTGGGCAGCATCAGTAGTACCTTGCAAGATAGCTACCTCAGGGAAAGCAGGTTCTTCAGACAAGGGGAGACTAACCTGCTGAGGCAGAGGTTAACAGGCTGCTCCTACAAGCAAAAGAGGCTTGGCAGAATTGGGGGTTTAGAGGGTTGAGCTTCATTAGAATCTGCCTATATGACCCCTTTCCAATTTTTCAGATTCTACTGCAGCTATATGAGTGCTCTAATTTTAACAATAGAGATTCTATAGAATTGGGAATTCGATTTGCCTTTGCAATTCGACCACTCCCAGATCAGAAATTGGGTTTGATTTTCAGAAATATCTTCCCTGTGGCTGTAAGAGATAAGAATTTCCTCCAGGACTGTTACTAAAGCTTTTAGTTCCCTTATTGCAGACCTTTAGCTTGAAATTTAAAGCCCTGAGCTCATTACTTGCTTTCCCCCATTTCTGCAGCACAACCACCAACCAACTCCACTATACTCCTTATTTTCACTAAAACATTCTATGGTAGCAATTATCAGGTCACCCAGAGCCTTGGATTCTATAGGCACTTGATTACAGTTATTTATAGGCGATGATTTGACTAACTGTTGTACAACTACATGTCATGGATGACACGTCCTTTTTACCCCTAGAAATGAGGTCATTAATGCTTATGAGTCTAATCAGATCAGAGGATCCAGTCCAGGAAACTCAAAATCATTTCAGAGAGCTAATCCTAAAGATTCTGCTCCTCTGGAGCCACTCTTGGTATCAAATTCTGTACTAGTAAGCCTTCAATCAGAGAAGAAGAACCATTAGGAGATGTAGATATAAATATAGATGTAGATGCAGATACGTAGAAATAGAGATATGTGGATACAGATATAGATAGATTAATGGATTTGCTACAAGAATTTGACCTATACAATTATGGGATCTTCTTAGTGTCTGTAAGACTGCTGTCTTTACCTCTGATGCTGGAGCTGAAGTCTGAAGGTCAGGCAATCAGGAGAGAAAGATGGATATAATGTAGGGAAGAGCAATGACAAGCTATGACCCACAAACAAGAAACACACGTCAGTTCTTGCTATGTCTACCATGATGCCATGGATGTCTTGCAAAAGAAGCTATTGCTATTGGCCTTCTTCATAGAATGTGACATGCTCAGGAATTAGAGAAATTGAAGGTGGATCAGGGAAAGGTGGATCTTGATTACTGTCCTTTCCAATAAGATAAGCCAGCAGATAAGCCATAATATGGAAGCTGCAAAATGGATGATTTTTTACTTTCACCTTTCTAATCCTGCATGAGAGCATTTCTTTTGAGTTACCCAGACTAGAAATATACAGAAAAAGGAAATTATAGGAAATGTATTTCAGTCCAGCCAAACTGACACACTTCAAAGCACCACCAAATCTTTACTGATTTATTATCTTATTGTTCTGTCAATTCCTGAGAGAGGAATGTGGAAGTCTTCCACGACAGTTGTGGATAAACTTTAGGTTCTATTATTTTTGCTTCATGTGCTTTGAAGACTTGTTATTAGGTGCATACATATTTCAGAATGTTATTTTTTTAAGCGAACCCTCCATCATTATATAATGTCCCTCTTTGTCCCCCTATTCCTTTTTCTGAAGTCTATTTTGCTTTGTATTATATTCCTACACCAGCTATCTTGTGATTAGTGTTTGCATGGTGCAGCTTTTTCCATTCTTTTACTTTTAACCTATCCATATCTTTATATAATACTTAAAATGGGTTTCATCAGATATTCAGTTTAGCCTTAAGTAGCTGTGGCTCTCAGGAACACTTTTGCAAGGCTTGTTGCAAAATTCTTTTTGTTTGTTTTCTATAATTCAATTCTCACTACTTGGAGTGCCACTGTATAAAATTTATGTTTTCAGAAGGCTCAGCTAAAATATAAATATATTTCTTGGGATGAACTGCACATCAATAAATTTGTGATGTTATTGCATGAGTAGAAGGAAAACTCCAGAGGAATTAGAGCCCTCTGTAGGTAAACTTTGATATCTAGAGTGGATTTGAGATGGCAGTGGAATATGTGGTATGGCAGAGGGGTTACCTTGTGTGTAAGTAACCACACATGATATAAGATGGATGGAGAAGCGGGGAGGGGAGAAAAGAGAAAAGAAAGGAAGTAAATGTCTAAAAAGCAGCAAGGGCAAGGAAAGGTATTTCACAATGGGTTTTGAGTGAGGGAAGTAATTATCCAAAAAAATGGGGGGAAAAAAAAGCTTTACCTTATTTTATGGGTTTTTCTAAGGGCCAGAACTAGATACAACCCTCAGTTAATCTCATTTCTTCTGGTCTAATTAGGGTGTGGAAACTCAGAGAGGCCGTCAGAAAGAGAACAGAGGTTTACGATGCCATGAGTTAACTCAGTGCTCAGACAGTTCTTCTATAACTTGGAATTTTGACCTGTTAAATTTCCAGATCATCTTCAGATTGCTCACTATCATAAGTGTTATCCCACTGCTTAGACCAACTATGGGCTACACTGCATTTGTCGTTCAGTTTTTTCTTCTGTGGATGGAACCTGCTGTGATTTTGTTGCTGTTATCATATTCCTTTCATAATAATTCTCTTTTCCTTGGGGGCACAAAATGTCTTTTTCTATCATAGTTTGCTAAATATTCGAAGCCTTGCTTATGTCATAACACTTAAGCTACATTTACTCTTAGGCATAGAGTGGTTCCATAAATGTCAACGTCATATTTGGTTTTGATCATTTTACCCTAGTTAAAGCCTTTCTCACCAAATAGAAAATGATACCCCCTTGCAATAGCAGATGAATACAAAGGCACAATGTCACTTGGATTCCAGCTAGACCAGGAACATATATATGCCTTGACCAGCAATCACTGAACATGTTAACAACGGAAAATGGTGAGTAATAAAATACAATTCTATACCATCATATCCTTATGTGTTTTCATACATGCCACTATTACGCTGCTGAGGCGGGCTGGGGACAACAGAGAAAGATAGAATAGAGCCGTCTTTCTTTGGCAGAGCACTCGATTGCTAACAAGGAATTCTTGTTGTATGTTCACTCATTTGATCATCCCACTGTTGTGAGGAAGGCATAAAATGACTCGTCATTTTTTAATGGATGAAGAAGTTCAGGCTAAGTGAGTGACTTGCCCAAGGTCACACACCAGTGGTAACTGACTGAGGGTGAATGCTTAGGCTCTGATCCTTAACCCAGTATCTTTGCGGATTGATTTTGGGTGGAAAGAGATAAATTTGACCAAACTATCTGGTCACATGAGACTGAGAGCTCAGGAAACTGCCAAAGATCACCCTGTAAATAAATCAAAGCCAGAAGTTTACTTTTGCTTTAGTTATTAAATTTTTATAGCACAGATCTATTTTCAGTTGTTTTCTTAAGCCAAGTAAATGTCAAAAGATAATCAACATCCACCCGCTCAACTCCCTGAGCTGCTGCCAAACTCCATGGCATATAGTACAAATAGCTTGTCCTGACTCACTTTTATGGGCCTGGAAGTTCCTTCTATTTACCTCTGCCTGTTAACATTTTACCAGTTCTTTTGGACCTATTTCAAAGATCATTTCTTCCACGAAATCTCAGATCCCCCACAAGCATGTATGAACCCTTTTTCTTTTGAACTGCTACTGTAGTTTACTTGTGTTCACGTATTGTTTCTCATACTTAAGTCTCTGTGCCGGCGAATTAATTAAACAAGGAGGCCATTAGATGGAGGTGGTTCTATGTCATGGCGGCCCTATGACAGCAAACCAAAATCTCAGCCTGCAAATGCCTCAAGGCTACAAAATCAGAATGCTAAGGACAACAAATCACAGACAGCCAACAAGTCTTTAAACTGTGTTCAATGTAATCATTTCCTTTATTTGCTTCTAGACTTTCTCTGAAAGTCCTTCCTGTGGCTTCCATTGGCAGAGAGGTGCGAATCACTTCTGCTTTGGCACTACCCGATTCAAATAAATTTTTGCTTGTATACTATTTATATAGAGAATGGATAAACAACAAGTTCCTACTGTATAGCACAGGGAACTATATTCAATATCCTGTGATAAACCACAATGGAAGAGAACGTGAAAAAGAATGCATATATATGTATAAGTGGATCACTTTGCTGTACAGTAGAAATTAGCACATTATAAATCAACTATACTTCAAAAAATAAATTAAGAAAATAGATTTTTGCTCAAATATACCCTTAAATTTAAAAATTTCCCTCAGTTTATCTTTAATAGTGCTTTCCCATTAAACATATGAAATGGGGGGTAGTTAATACTAAAAAGAGAAATTGGTAGTTAAACTGAACTAGGAAGGAGATATGACTTCTTGTATAATATTCACATATTTCAAAAGTATGTATCGAGCACCTATAATGTACCAGGTATCATGTAGATGCTTTGAATATAGCTGTGAAAAATGAAATTCCTGCCTCATGACTAGTTAGTGATAATAAAATTTTCATTACATTGAACTTTATTGCAGCATATCAGTTTATTCCTTTTCTCATGAGTGCTTTTTACCATATATAAGTTATATTCTATGTATGTGTGCTCAGTAAAAAAAAAAATTATAAGCCCTGTAAAAATAAGAATTGTGTTTTACTCACATTTTATCACATTTAGGACCTGCCTTAGTGACTGTATGTAAATGGACATTCAAATGATTGTTGATTCACATTTGATTATTTCATCTGATAAGGATTATAAACTCTGGTGAATGGATACAGGGCTAAAGCAGGTGATGTAAAGGAGAGAAGTGGTTGGAGACAGCAAAGTAATGGAATGCTTGCTCCAACTGTGTGTATAGCCTTTCAGGAATGCTGCCTTCAGAGAGGATATAGGCAGGATCTGTGAAGGTGTGCTTATCTGAGTTGGAATAGTTTGAATCCTAGCTCCCAGGTAACTAGATAGAAGACTAGAAAAGTTCTTATCCTTCTGTGTTTCAGCTACAGTAACTCATCAGTGAGATGTTTCATGCAGTCATTCTTTGGAACAGCTGTAAAGCAATAACAACAATGCCTAGAATGTACCAAGTATCACCTAAAATTGGCAATTTCTAATTTTTCAATAGATGCTATAAAACCAAATATTGATGTGAAATCCTAATGTTTATATGTTGATAACTTTGTCAACATTTTAATTATAGCTGTGTATTTTTAAAATATTAAAAACACATATACGGCCATCAGTTTTCAATCTTCGTGAACCTTCTACTTTAGTGTCAATGTTATGTAATTAGTCAGTTAATTGAGCACTGGGGCTACTGCAGTGAATAAAATTCTTTGCTCCTATAGTTCATTCATTCTAGTGGTGGTGGCATGTGAGAATGAGGGAGAAATGGGTAGAATGACAGCCAATAAACAAATAAATAATATGTTTGGGAGTGATAGGTTCTATGGAGAAAATTCATTTGGGGAAGGGGAGAGGGACACATGGAGTAGGATGGGGGAAGGTAGGCTACCTTAGATAAATTGTTAGATAAATGGTCCTTTTCTAAAGAAAAGGACCTGGAGCAGAGAATTGAAATAAATGAATGGGCCAGCCATGAGGTCATCTAAGAGAAGAGCTTTTCTGGTGAAAGAAAGTAAATGTGGCAGCCCTGGGCTGGGAACATACTTGGTGTTCTCGAGGAATACCTATGAACACAGTGTGACCTGAGTCTAACGAGAAAAAGGGAGATGAGGTCAGAGAGATTGTTGGAGCCAGAGCCTGTGGAACTTTTAGGTCATGGCATGGACTTTAGCTTTTACTCTGAACAAGTGGCTTAGGCAGTTCAGGCTGCTCTGACAGAATATCATAGACTGGATGGCTTATAAACTACAAAGATTTAGTTTTTAGAGTTCTGGAGGCTGGAAATTTGAGGTTAGGGTGCCAGCATTGTTGGGTTCTGATGACAGTCCCCTTTTAGGTGGCAGATGCCATTTTCATTGTATTCTCACATGGCAGAGAGGGTAAGAGAGTTCTCTGGGGTCTCTTTTTTAAGAGCACTAATTCCATTCATGAGGGTTCCTCCCTCATCACCTAATCACCTCCCAGAGGCCTCACCTCCTAATACTATTACATTGGGGGTTAGGATTTCAACATATGGATTTTTCAGGGGGACACAAACATTGAGTTCATAACAACAGAAAACCATTGAAAGGTTTTAAGCGGAAGAGTGAAACGATTGAGTTATGTTTTAAAAAGACCTCTAGATATTATGTTGAAATGAGACTGTGATCAGGCAAGCAGGAAAGCAGAGAGAACATTTAAGAGGTTATTGTTAAGAATCCAAGAGTTTATGGTAAAGTTGAACTGGCAATTAGACATCTGAGTGGTGAGATTGAGTAGATAGTTGTATACACAAATTTGGAGTTGAGAGGGTAGTTCAGGCATTGGAATATTTGGAATTGTAAGTGATGGGATTTACAATCATGGTGTTGAATGAGATTACCACAGAAATGAGGGGAGATGAGAAGATGTGAGGACAAAGCCCAGGGGCACTCTACATTTAGAGGATGAGAAACTGAAGAGGATCCAGCAAAGGCAAACGAAAAGGAGAAGTCAGCATCATGAGAGTAAATAATCTGGAAGCCAAATTTTGGAAATATTTCTAGGAGGATCCGCCAGGCAAATGCTCTTAACAAACTGAGTAGCTGAGGATTGAAACTGGCCTTTGGGTTTGGCAACACCTTGGCAAGGGAAATTTCTAATTTTTAGCAGATTCATGGAAACGAAAGTATGAACAGAGTGGGTTCAAGAGAGAATAAGAGGAGAGAAGGTTGAAACCATGATTTTGACAATTCTTTCAAATGTAATTCTTTTGAAGTTCTTTCCAAATTTATTGTAGAGAAAAATGAGGCAATAGATGAAAGGAAATATAGGGTGATGAAGTTATTTTTTGTTGCTGTTTTTGACTGGTTTTAAAAGATGGAGGATACTTTAACATTTTCATCTGTTGATAGGTATCATCCAGTAGAAAGAGAGGCTTTGCCAGTGCAAGAAAGAGAGGAGTCAGGTAAATTGCAAGAGATAAATTTTTGGTGCATGGTTTTATAAGTTTCAGCACATTTATAGAGCTGTGTATTCATAACCAGAATTAATATTCCATCACCGTGAAAAACTCCTTCAGCCTGCCCCTTTTTAGTTATGCATTCAAATCACCCCAACACTTGGCTACAGCTGATCTTTGCTCTATGGCTATGCTTCTGCTACTTGTCAAATACATTTTACTCAGTGTTTCCCACAAGGTTTCTACCACTACAGGGGAATTCCAGAAATCTCTTACTTACTGTCTGGGGGAAGGTGGTAACATTAACCACTTCCTTGTGGACAGGTTCTGAGAGGAACTGTGTTGAAATAAATGAACTTAAGGTGATCTCATGATTCACCCTCCGTGGGCACAAGCATATGTGGCAAGATGAAATGGGAAGGAATAATCAAATATTAATACTTATTCTTATCTCCTTCCCTAGGTTATCCCTTGCCATCTCCCGTCTTCATATGTATCTCAAACTGCATTGACAGATGTGAAGAAGACTTCCACAGAGATTGAGGAGCCATAGTCTACATTATATCATTTTAAGATGCTGCTCTTATCACAAAACAGGACAGACTCAAAACGGGTATAAGAGATCAAACTGATTGTCTTCCTGCCTTGGAATAATACTAAAAATTCAAGCTCTAGGAGGACTAAGCTTGGAGGGTGAGTTGCTGACCCTCTCCAGAGGCCATCTGGCCAAGCAAAAGGTGTAGATTGAGGAGATACACATTAGAGGGAGGTGTGTGGACCTTTAGGAGGGAGCTGACTCCCGCCCACTGTACAGGTGACTACAGTGTTACCTGCAGGAGCCAGCATGCCATAGCACAGGTGCTACAGAACAACAAAAGGGGAAGGTATCTCTCCCTCCCTGCCATGGGTATGTGCTCGATTATCTGAATGGACTTCTCCTTCTTAGACTTGCACCCCTTTCCATAATTACAATTAGATTTAAATTAGATAATTTAGATAGTAAAATAAAATTAGAATTAGAGTTAAAATTTGGACTTGATTGAATTAGTAATCCTGATAAATGACTAATTTTAAAGTGAATTTACCCCAACAGTATTTTTCTGGAGGCAGATCAGGAATTACTTTTCTTCTCACTCAAGTTGGTGACTGTAGAATTTAAACCTTTTACTCACATCTGGGGTCAGACAGATTGACTTTGTAGCCCAGAAACCAGCTTCAGAGCTAGTATGTGGCTGGAGTGCTAACCTCTGACTCACACAAAAATCCTCCTGATGCACAGGACATCGGTACTGCATTATCCCTGATGGCCGAGGCTTTCTCAGGATATCTTCAATCACAAAACATGTTCCTAAGATCCCATTTAAAATGCAGAACTAATTTCAGCTCAATGTTTTAATCACAAAGTACCTATTGAATCATGATCAGTTTTAAAATATCTTAAGGGTTAAATAGCTCATGAAGTTTGTATTCCTGAGGAAAGTGAAAAGGCGGGGGAAGGTGCCAGGGCAATGAGATGACTCATAGCTCTACATCTGCCTTCCTGTTCCAGAGGGGAATGCTATCGAGTAGATCATACCTTCGCGGGGGTCTGGAGTGAGTGTTCTGCAATTCCCAGTGCAACCCAGGATCCTCATGAGCCTCCCCACCCCGAGCCCTAGCTTTGAAAGCATTTGCTGAGGAGCCTGCACCCTTCAAGTTCTTTTCTCAAACTTAAGATGGAAAACAATCACCCAGAGAGCCTGTTAAACACGAAGATTCTGGTATAGCTGTCCTGGGATTCTGCATTTCTTAACAAGCATGAACCACAGTTTGAGTAAAGACACCGCGGAGGACTTGGTTAATGAGTTCCGTGTGCGCTGCTTGAACTGCTGGGTCTGAAGCCTTCGCAGTATGGGACACCAATTACTGTCACTTCCCTGAGCTGATGTACACTCAGCAGACTTGGAAGCCTCACACTCTCCACTCGAGGGCTGAATCAGCACAGTTAAGCACTCCTATTCTTTGGAAGTTCTCTACTCGCTTGTCTGGATTTCTGTGTTTTGACACCAAAGAACAATTGGCCTCAAATTGTGCCAGCAGTAGTTTCACATCCCGGTGCTCACCTGCCATCTGGTGGTGAGAGGTTAATACCAACGTACAGGGAAATTCAAATCCTTTCTGCTATTTCTCCACGGTTAACAACTCAGAGAGTGTTTGCTCAGCATAAAATGTAAAAGGTGAGCTTCAAAAGGCATAAAGATGGGGAAAGTGCATGAGCAAATGCTATTGCCAAATTGTGCCTTGTTGTCTTACCTGGCAGGCGCCTTACCTGGAGAGCGGGTGTTTGAGGGATTCATCCCAGTAATGTCTCTGATGCTGATGTGGACCTGAAGGGTTGCAGGGGGTTATGTTCTCCTCAGAGTGGGTTTGATGTCAGCTCCTCTAGAGGAGCTGGGGCATCCTGAGGCTGGCATCTAATTTAGGGATGATCCAAGGTGAGGCTGGGGAAGTTAGATGCTGTACTCTGGAACACTGTGATAGGGAAAAGACATTCTATCAGCATTATTTGCTAATAAAGTGTCATTAATCTATGAGAATTCTTAATCATGAGATGCAGGGTTTACTTTTTATCTTACAAAGAAGCCTTGTGAATCTAAGTTGACAAAAATCATGCAACCTTATGGCATTCAGGTTTACAGGGCTTTTGGGCACAACTGTGTTTGCACTTACTTAAATTGTGCATTTTCTGTATTCACTTTTGGAGACGGGGGCTGGAAAAGAACGTTACTATATACATGGCTGTGGGGTGGAGGAGAAAATAGTAAACTTCTGTTTTTGACAACAGCTGGAATATACCAAGCTCCCATTAGAGTGAAAAATGAAAACTATAAAAACTAGAAAAAATAAAAACTAGAGCGGAAAGAACAAACAAACTAGGTTTAAAAGATCTGAGCTCTCACTTCACTTTTTATTCTGACAAGTCTCTTGATGGCCCTGAGTCTCAACCTCTACTCTTATAAAATGCAGGTTGTATACTAATCTTACAAAATTATCATTGAGATAAATGAGATTGTGGAAGCAGAAGGGTTTTGAAATTATGAAATAAAGAATGTATGATTATAACTGTTGATTTTTTTTTTACATCTTTATTGGAGTATAATTGCTTTACAATGGTGTGTTAGTTTCCGCTTTATAACAAAGTGAATCACTTATACATATACATATATTCCCACATCTCTTCCCTCTTGCATCTCCCTCCCCCCCACCGTCCCTATCCCACCACTCCAGGTGGTCACAAAGCACCGAGCTGATCTCCCTGTGCTATGCGGCGGCTTCCCACTAGCTATCTACCTTACGTTTGGTAGTGTATATATGTCCATGCCTCTCTCTCGCTTTGTCACAGCTTACCCTTCCCCCTCCCCATATCCCCAAGTCCATTCTCTAGTAGGTCTGTGTCTTTATTCCTGTCTTACCCCTAGGTTCTTCATGACATTTTTTTCTTCTTAAATTCCATATATATGTGTTAGCATACACTATTTGTCTTTCTCTTTCTGACTTACTTCACTCTGTATGACAGACTCTAGGTCCATCCACCTCATTACAAACAGCTCAATTTCGTTTCTTCTTATGGCTGAGTAATATTCCATTGTATATATGTGCCACATCTGCTTTATCCATTCATCTGTTGATGGACACTTAGGTTGCTTCCATGTCCTGGCTATTGTAAATAGAGCTGCAATGAACATTTTGGTACATGGCTCTTTTTGAATTATGGCTTTCTCAGGGTATATGCCCAATAATCAAAGTCAGGGAGCCTGATTCCTCCAGCTCCGTTTTTCGTTGATCACTTCGTTATTAAGTAGTGTATTCTTTAGCCTCCATGTGTTTGTATTTTTTACAGATCTTTTCCTGTAATTGATATCTAGTCTCATAGCGTTGT
>NW_020175013.1:859714-929153 GCF_003031525.2 Neophocaena asiaeorientalis asiaeorientalis
GGGTCCGCGCTTTTAGTCGCGGCTCGCGCCCGTCTCTGGAGCTCCTTTAAGCAGCACTCTTAATCCCCTCTCCTCACGCACCAGGAAATAAAGAGGGAAGAAAACGTCTCTTGCCTCTTCAGCAGCTCCAGACTTTTCCTTGGACTCCCTCCCGGCTAGCCGTGGTGCACTTATCCCCTGCAGGCTGTGTCCACCAACCCCAGTCCCCTCCCGGCACTCCGACCGAAGCCCGAGCCTCAATTCTCAGCCCCGCCCGCCCCGGTGGGTGAGCAGACAAGCGTCTCGGGCTGGTGAGTGCCGGTTGGCCCTGATACTCTGTGCGGGAATCTCCCCGCTTTGCCCTCCGCACCCCTGTTACTGTGCTGTGCTCTCCTCCGCGGCCCCGAAGGTTTCCCCTTCCACCACCCACAGTCTCCGCCCACGAAGGGGCTTCCTAGTGTGTGGAAACATTTCCTCCTTCACAGCTCCCTCCCACTGGTGCAGGTCCCGTCCCTATCCTTTTGTCTCTGTTTATTCTTTTTTCTTTTGCCCTACCCAGGTACGTGGGGGGTTTCTTGCCTTTTGGGAGGTCTGAGGTCTTCTGCCAGCGTTCAGTAGGTGTTCTGTAGGAGTTGTTCCACGTGTAGATGTATTTCTGGTGTATCTGTGGGGAGGAAGGTGATCTCCACGTCTTACTCTTCCGCCATCTTCCCGGAAGCCTATATCTGTTGATTTATATAAGCGCAAATGAAGGCTAGGAGGAAAGGTTCAGGGTAGGAGCAGAGACTGCTATCCACGGACATCCACTGAGAATCTTTCTGAATAACTAAAAAATATGGCTCTAAAAGTTCTACATCTATGTGTTGATGACAATAAGTAAAATTTAAAAAGTTTTTACTATGTTCAGAATTCATGAAAAACATTTGTGACTATTTTATTAAAAAATGGCAAAACAATGGCAGCAAGAACAGTAAAATTATTCTTTTAACTCTAAAGTGTTGATTCTAAATGTTTTGGCCTTTTTTTTTTTTAACGTCTTTATTGAAGTATAATTGTTTTACAATGGTGTGTTAGTTTCTGCTTTATAACAAAGTGAATCAGCTATACATATACATATATCCCCATGTCTCCTCCCTCTTGCGTCTCCCTCCCACCCTCCCTATCCTACCCCTCTAGATGGTCACAAAGCACCAAGCTGATCTCCCTTTGCTTTGCGGCTGCTTCCCACTAGCTATCTATTTTACATTTGGTAGTGAATAAATGTCCATAACACTCTCTAACTTTGTCCCAGCTTACCCTTCCCCCTCTCCATGTCCTCACGTCCATTCTCTACATCTGCATCTTTATTCCTGTCCTGCCCCTAGGTTCTTCAGAACCATTTTCCCCCCTTTGGATTCCATACATATGTGTTAGCATACAGTATTTGTTTTTCTCTTTCTGACTTACTTCACTCTGTATGACAGTCTCTAGGTCCATTCACCTCACTACAATAACTCAATTTTGTTTCTTTTTATGGCTGAGTAATATTCCATTGTATATATGTGCCACATCTTCTTTATCCACTTATCTGTCAATGGACACTTAGGTTGCTCCCATGTTCTGCCTACTGTAAATAGAGCTGCAATGAACACTGTGGTACATGACTCTTTTTGAATTATAGATTTCTCAGGGTATATGCCCAGTAGTGGGATTGATGGGTCGTATAGTAGTTCTATTTTTAGTTTTTTAAGGAACCTCCATACTGTTCTCCATAGCAGCTGTATCAATTTATATTCCCACCAAGAGTGCAAGCGGGTTCCCTTTTCTCCACCGCCTCTTCAGCATTTGTTTGTAGATTTTTTGATGATGGCCATTCTGACTGGTGTGAGGTGATACCTCATTGTGGTTTTGATTTGCATTTCTCTAATGATTAGTGTTCTTGAGCATCCTTTCCTGTGTTTGCTGGCAATCTGCACATCTTCTTTGGAGAAATGTCTGTTTAGGTCTTCTGCCCATTTTTGGATTGGGTTGTTTGTTTTTTTGACATTGAGCTGCATGAGCTGCTTGAATATTTTGGAGATCAATCCTTTGTCAGTTGCTTCGTTTGCTGCAAATACTTTCTCCCATTTTGAGGGTTGTCTTTTCATCTTGTTTATGGTTTCCTTTGCTGTGCAAAAGCCTTGAAGTTTCATTAGGTCCCATTTGTTTATTTTTGTTTTTATTTCCATTTCTCTAGGAGGTGGGTCAAAAAGGATTTGCTGTGAATTATGTCATGGTGTGTTCTGCCTATGTTTTCCTCTAAGAGATTTATAGTGTCTGGCTTTACATTTAGGTCTTGAATCCATTTTGAGCTTATTTTTGTGTATGGTGTTAGGGAGTGTTCTGATTTCATTTTCTACATGTGGCTGTCCAGTTTTCCCAGCACCACTTATTGAAAAGGCTGTCTTTTCTCCACTGTATATTCTTGCCTCCTTTATCAAAGATAAGGTGACCATATGTGCGTGGGTTTATCTCTGGGCTTTCTATCCTGTTCCATTGGTCTATATTGCTGTTTTTGTGCCAATACCTTACTGTCTTCATTACTGTAGCTTTGTAGTACAGTCTGATCTGGGAGCCTGATTCTTCCAGCTCCATTTTTCTTTCTGAAGATTGCTTTGGCTATTCGGGGTCTTTTGTGTTTCCATACAAATTGTAAAATTTTTTGTTCTAGTTCTGTGAAAAATGCCAGTGGTAATTTGATAGGGATTGCATTGAATCTGTAGATTGCTTTGGGTAGTATAGTCATTTTCACAGTGTTGTTTCTTCCAATCCAAGAACATGTTATAGCTCTCCATCTGTTTGTATCATCATTAATTTCTTTCAATGTGTCTTATAATTTTCTGCATACAGGTCTTTTGTCTCCTTAGTTAGGTTTATTCCTAGGTATTTGATTCTTTTTGTTGCAATGGTAAATGGGAGTGTTTCCTTAATTTCTCTTTCAGATTTTTCATCATTAGTGTATAGGAATGCAAGAGATTTCTGTGCATTAGTTTTGTATCCTGCTACTTTACCAATTTCATTGATTAGCTCTAGTAGTTTTCTGGTAGCATTTTTAGGATTCTCTATGTATAGTATCATGTCATCTGCAAACAGTGACAGTTTTAAACCAGCTTTTAGTTTTGTTGATCTTTGTTATTGTTTTCTTTGTTTCTATTTCATTTATTTCTGATTTGAGATTTATGATTTCTTTCCTTCTAGTAACCTTGGATTTTGTTTGTTCTTGTTTCTCTAGTTCCTTTAGGTGTAAGTTTAGATTGTTTATTTGAGATTTTTCTTGTTTCTTGACGTATTGCTGTAAATGTCCCTCTTAGAACTGCTTTTGCTGCATCCCACAGGTTTTAGGTCTCTGTGTTTTCATTGTCATTTGTTTCTAGGTATTTTTTTATTTCCTCTTTGATTTCTTCAGTGATCTGTTGGTTATTAAGTAGTATACTGTTTAGCCTCCATGTGTTTGTATTTTTTTACAGATTTTTTCCTGTAATTGATATGTAGTCTCATAGTGTTGTGGTTGGAAAAGATACTTGATACGATTTCAATTTTCTTGAATTTACCAAGGCTTGATTTGTGACCCAAGATATGATCTGTCCTGAAGAATGTTCCATGAGCACTTGAGAAGAAAGTGTATTCTGTTGTTTTTGGATGGAATGTCCTATAAATATCAATTAAGTCCATCTTGTTTAATGTATCATTTAAAGCTCGTGTTTCCTTATTTATTTTCATTTTGGACAATCTGTCCAGTGGTAAAAGTGGGGCGTTAAAGTTCCCTACTATTATTGTGTTACTGTTGATTTGCCCTTTTATGGCTGTTAGCATTTGCCTTACGTATTGAGGTGCTCCTATGTTGGGAGCATAAATATTTACAATTTTCATATCTTCTTCTTGAATTGATCTCTTGATCATTATGTAGTGTCCTCCTTTGTCTGTTGCAATTGTCTATATTTTAAAGTCTATTTTGTCAGAGTATTGCTACTCCAGCTTTCTTTTGATTTCCCTTTGCATGGAATAACTTTTTCCATCCCCTCACTTTCTCTCTGTATGTGTCCCTCGGTCTGAAGTGGGTCTCTTGTAGACAGCATATATATGGGCTTTGTTTTTGTATCCATTCAGCCAGGCTATGTCTTCTGGTGGAGCATTTAATGCATTTACATTTAAAGTAATTATCGATATGTATGTTCCTATTACCATTTTCTTAATTATTTTGGGTTTGTAATTGTAGGTCTATTCCTTCTCTTGTGTTTCCTGCCTAGAGAAGTTGCTTTAGCATTTGTGTAAAACTGGTTTGGTGGTGTTGAATTCTCTTAGCTTTCGCTTGTCTGTAAAGGTTTTAATTTCTCCGTTGAATCTGAATGAGATCCTTGCAGGGTAGAGTAATCTTGGTTGTAGGTTTTTCCCTTTCATCACTTTAAATATGTCCTGCCACTCCCTCTTGGCTTGCAGAGTTTCTGCTGAAAGAGCAGCTGTTAACCTTATGGGGATTCCCTTGTGTGTTATTTGTTGTTTTTCCCTTGCTGCTTTTAATATGTTTTCTTTGTATGTAATTTTTGATTGTTTGATTAATATGTGTCTTGGCATGTTTCTCCTTGGATTTATCCTCTATAGGACTCTCTGCAGTTCCTCGACTTGATTGACTATTTCCTTTCCCATATTAGGGAAGTTTTCAACTATAATCTCTTCAAATATTTTCTCAGTCCCTTTCTTTCTCTCTTCTTCTTCTGGGACCCCTATAATTTGAATGTTGGTATGTTTAATGTTGTCCCAGGAGTCTCTGAGCTTGTCTTCAATTCTTTTCATTCTTTTTTCTTTATTCTGCTCTGTGGTAGTTATTTCCACTATTTTATATTCCAGGTCACATTCATTTTTCTGCCTCATTTATTCTGCTATTGATTCCTTCTAGAGAATTTTTAATATCATTTATTGTGTTGTTCATCATTGTGTGTTTGCTCTTTAGTTCTTCTAGGTCCTTGTTAAACGTCTCTTATATTTTCTCCATTCTCTTTCCAAGATTTTGGATCATCTGTACTATCATTATTCTGAATTCTTTTTCAGGTAGACTGCCTATTTCCTCTTCATTTGTTAGGTCTGGTGGGTTTTTACCTTGCTCCTTCATCTGCTGTGTGTTTCTCTGTCTTCTCATTTTGCTTAACTTACTGTGTTTGGGATCTCCTTTTCGCAGGCTGCAGGTTCATAGTTCCCGTTGTTTTTGGTGTCTGCCCCCAGTGGCTAAGTTTGGTTCAGTGGGTTGTGTAGGCTTCCTAGTGGAGGGGACTTGTGCCTGTGTTCTGGTGGATGAGGCTGGATCCTGTCTTTCTTGTGGGCAGGACTGCATCGGGTGGTGTGTTTCGGGGTTTCTATGACCTTATTATGATTTTAGGCAGCCTCTCTACTAATGCGTGGGGTTGTGTTCCTGTCTTGCTAGCTGTTTGGCATAGGGTGTCAAGCATTGTAGCTTGCTGGTCATTGAGTGGATCTGGGTCTTAGTGTTGAGACTGAGATCCCTGGGAGAGCTTTCGCTGTTTGATGTTATGTGGAGCTGGGAGGTCTCTGGTGGACCAATGTCCTGAACTTGGCTCTGCCACCTGAGGTACAGCCCTAACACCCGGCCAGAGCACCAAGACCCTGTCAGCCACATGGCTCAGAAGAAAAGGGAGACAAAAAGAGAGAAAGAAAGAAAAAAATACAATAAAGTTATTAAAATAAAAAAATTTTAAAAAAATAATTAAAAGTAATAAAAAAAGAAAAAATAGGAAGAAAGAACAGAGCAACCAAACCAAAAAGCAAATCCACCAATGATAACAAGTGTTAAAAACTATAGTTAAAAAAGAAAAGAAAAGAAAAGAAAAGAAATCGGTCAGACAGATCCCTAGGACAAATGGTAAAATGAAAGCTATACAGACAAAATCACACAAAGAAGCATACACATACACACTCACAAAAAGAGAAAAAGGAAAAATATATATATATATAAAAAGGAAGAGAGCAACCAAATCAATAAACAAATGATAAATAAACAAATGATAATAAACTCTAAATACTAAACTATGATGAACATAAAACCAGGAACAAATTAGATGCAGAAAGATGCAAAAAAGATGCTCCCAAAGTCCACAGCCTCAATTTTGGGATGATTCATTGTCTATTCAGGTATTCCACAGATGCAGGGTACATCAGGTTGATTGTAGAGATTTATTCCTCTGCTCCTGAGGCTGCTGGGAGAGATTTCCCTTTCTCTTCTTTGTTTGCACAGCTCCCAGGGTTCAGCTTTGGAGTTGGACACGCCTCTGCGTGTAGGTCGCCTGAGGGCGTCTGTTCTTCGCTCAGACAGGACGGGGTTAAAGGAACAGCTAATGTGGGGGCTCTGGCTCACTCAGGCCGGAGGAGAGGGAGGGGAACGGAATGTGGGGCGAGCCTGCGGCGGCAGAGGCCAGCGTGACGTTGCAACAATCTGAGGCACCGTGTGTTCTCCCCGGGAAGTTGTCCCTGGATCTCAGGACCTTGGCAGTGGCGGGCTGCACAGGCTCCTGGGAGGGGAGGTGTGGATAGTGACCTGTGCTTTCACGCAGGCTTCTTGGCGGCTGTAGCAGCCTTAGCGTCTCCTACCTGTCTCCAGTGTCAGCGCTGATACCCGCGGCTCGTGCCCGTCTCTGGAGCTTGTTTAGGCGGTGCTCCGAATCCCCTCTCCTCACGCACCCCGAAACAATGGTCTCTTGCCTCTTAGGCAGGTCCAGACCTTTTCTCGGACTCCCTCCCAGCTAGCTGTGGCACACTAGCCCTCTTCAGGCTGTGTTCACGCCGCCAACCCCAGTCCTCTCCCTGGGATCCGACCTCCTCCGAAGCCCAAGCCTCAGCTCCCAGCCCCCGCCCACCCCGGTGGGTGAGCAGACAAGCCTCTCGGGCTGGTGAGTGCCGGTCGGCACTGATCCTCTGTGCGGGAATCTCTCCATTTTGCCCTCTGCACCCCTGTTGCTGCGCTCTCCTCTATGGCTCTGAAGCTTACCCTCCGCCTACTCTACCCCGTCTCCGGCAGTGAAGGGGCTTCCTAGTGTGTGGAAACCTTTCCTCCTTCACAGCTCCCTCCCACTGGTGCAGGTCCCATCCCTGTCCTTTTGTCTGTTTATTCTTTTTTCTTTTGCCCTACCCAGGTACATGGGGACTTTCTTGCCTTTTGGGAAGTGTGAGTTCTTCTGCCAGAGTTCAGTAGGTGTTCTGTAGGGGTTGTTCCCCATGTAGATGTATTTCTGATGTATTTGTGGGGAGGAAGGTGATCTCCACATCTTACTTCTCTGCCATCTTGAAGGTCTCCTCCTGGCCTTTAAAATAATATAATTTTAGACAGAAGCTTAGTTAACTGCTATTTCATTTATACTGACTGATAAAGTTTTGAATGTAGCCTAGCCATTGTTTTATTATTCAGGTAATTATCTACACAGTGTTTCACCAACCTTGAAGCTAATTCAAATGTGAGAGATTTTAACCCATTTCTTAATTGGGAAAAACTAACAGGCTTAATGGGCATAAGAAGAATTCTTACTTTCTTCTTTTTGTCAGGCACTTGAAAACAGTAGTACAGTAAAAGTAAAACTGTGAGTCTTGAATCTCATTTCTTCTGGCCAAAGAAACCTAGTCAGGAAACACTTTATACTAAAAAAACTAGTTTCCTTCATTAAAAGATGATATTTTTTATTTCAAAATCTTCTTTTGAGATACAGTCTTTTGTATTTAGTTTTGATTTACATAGGACACATATAGAATACACACACACAATTCTCTATGTACTCATCTCTATATGCTTTGCATCTTTTCAATAGGTTTAAGGCATTTACAAAATAGAGCACTGTGATATACCATATATTTGAGGCAGTGAGAAAGATGAGGCAACAGATGGACGATGAAATGGAGCCATGAATGAGGACAGGACAGGAAAAACACACGAGGAAGTCCTCATACTTCTTAAGAAGAGAGGGCCCCAATTTGGTCCTGAATTTTTCCAGCAGTCTGCACAGAGCGAAATTTGATCAGGTACATGAGTCACTGGGTCCATAAAATGAGAGCAGAACAACTGCTCTGGCAGAAAGCTGTGTTCAGTCTCTGAAGTTGCTCACTTTGGTTGAATATTCTCATCTCAAGTTGGGCAAGAGCCTGGACTAAGTGATTATTTGGAAGGAACCAAAAAAGTTATCTTTCCTCTAAAAAGCACAGTCCATCAGACTCTGTGACTGTGTAAGTAGAAATCCAGAGGGGTTGAGATTTAACAGCCCTATCTAATTACAGTTTTAAAAATTATTTCTCATAGATGATAAAATTACCTTTTCAATTATATGAGAGGAGAATTTAAAAACTGGTAATAAACAATAGGTACAGGAAAAAGAGGAATTAAAAAATAAAGACACTCTCAATATGGAAAGCTAAAAATTCAGAAATTCAGGCCATACTATATCTGAAATAAGCCGTAAATTATTTAATATTCCTAACATCTTAAGCAATTTGAGGAGGTTGGGAACAGGGTGATCTCTGAGGTCACCCTTCTGCCTTCAAATGTCAGGATGACTCCAGGTCAGTCATATCTCTTTTCTTGCAAGATGAGATGGTATCAAAATTGGTGGTTGCAAGAGGGAAGACAGGAGCTTTTGGCCATCTGATCACACTGATTCTAACCACAGAGGCAGAATTAGGCCTCCACCTGTAACGTGTTCCTTTGGTAAAAGGCTTTTTCATGGGTTAAGGGCTGGCACAGTAAACAGAACCACCAGATGGCAGGAGTGCTCTCCGGATAAATAGAGCAGCCACACACCCTTCGGTCTTCCAACCACAAACTCTCCACTAGGCAACAGCAACATGAATATAATTGGAATAGCCATTAATGGGTTATATATATTAAAAAAAAATTAATTCTTTTAAATCTGAGAGCAGCACTTTAAAAAGTATCCACAGCTGGAATTTTTTTTTTTTCTAGAAAATTACAATTCTAGTTGCTTTTAGACCTCCCACACACTAACCTAATACACAAAAGCAAAACAAAACAAAAAGCCCCTCAGATTTTTTGGGGGTGCAGTGCACGTTCTAAAGAACCTGGGAAAGATTACTATTTGAAACCATTATTATTTAAGAATTTATAGCTCCCAGTCTTAATTTTAAAAAATTTAAAAGAAGTGATTAAAATGGTCACTTCTTTGAAGATAATTATTATTTAATGACCACCTACTATGTGCCAGGGGTTGTAGTTAAATGCTTTTAAAGCATTAGTTCATTGAATTTGAATTGGAGCTTTTTCAGAAAGCCCGTATTTGAACTTAAGCCTATTAAGGGCCATCATCTCTGTATTTTCCATGATCTTATTATGGCTTTTCTGCTTGAGCCATTTTCAAAACCCATACTGAAGGAGAAATTGGAAGTGCCCTGTTATGATTTTTAGTGCACACATGGATGTACTCTCTCTACTTATGACTTTCCCTCTCATGTAGATGCACAACATTTACCTGATGAGTGACAATAACATATTTTGATTCTTCAGTTATACTGAAGGCTGAAAATGAAGACTGGTTTGGGAGCAGTAGCAAAGTAGTAAACTCATCCAAGCTGAAAGACAAATGACTGGATAGTATGGTAGATGAGAGTACAGGAGGGCCAGAGGGAGCAGAGAAACGCTTGACTGAGCAGAAAAAAAGGGTAATGAGATGAAGTGGGCAGCTGCATACTTCTATGCTTACCTCTGCTTCGTGCTTTTAGAGAGCCTTACCTGTACGTGGCCTTGGACATCCCGATGTAACCTGGTGTAGCACAAATGATTTCCATGTGGAGCAGAGATCTGAACACGTTTGAATCCCTTAGAGGCAAACACTGGACACTCAAGCTTTGAAAACAGAGTAATAGCAAGTTGTTGTCTACGAGGCATATGCAGTGAGGGGGTGCCTGCCCTCAGGAAGCCCCCAGGACCTTCACTGCTTCTTAATTCAGTTCTAACTGTGACTAGAACCTATCATAAAGAAGAGGAGGAATAAGAAATATGCTTAAGAGAATTTTTGGGCACAACGATTTTACTGTACAGTCATGCTGTATTTTAATGCACTTTATTTCAAGTATTTTTAAGAGAAATAACAACAAAATGATATGGCAACCCCAAAAGGGCAAAACCTGACTAATGGGAAGAGGAGAATGTCCCTTTTTTTTTTCTGCCTGAGATAGTCTGGGGGCAGCAAGGAGTCTTGAATGAGGAGAAAGGAGTGGGGACGAGGGACTTAGGGAAGGGTGTCCAAGGAGAAAGGGAAGGGTGGTGACTTACTTCTCCTTCTGTGCCCAGAACCACATTCCCAGGTATCTGCGTGCAAAGTAAGGTGACTTCAGGTGCTGATAAACCATGTTAGCGGTAAAGACCGCAGTTAACTAGGCAACTACTTACCCGGAGCCAGGCATTACTCTTATCTATGCCTCTTGTTTAGTCCTTAGGCAAGCCCTACTGGGGAGGTGATATTATCCTTTTTCAGAGAGAATGACTTGCTCAGGGTCCAAGAGTTCTAGCAAAAGGCACAGTTAGTATTCAAGTTCTGTTCTCTTAGCATTCCCTCTGATTTTTTAGGGCCAGGGCTGTTGATATACCCTGGCCGCCACCAGGGGTCACACTAGCCAATTTGGATCAATCAGTAAGCACAACTGGATCTAAATGTGATTAATTATGTAACTATGGCCTGTCCAAGTTTAGGTCTATGAAAATTGCAACATGAAACTGAGGCATAAAGGATTACTGGGAAAATAAAAATGTTTGAATATCCCTACCCCTTTTTTTTCTGGCTTAAACAGGAATAAAGGAAGATAAAACAGCATGAATCCAACCCAACAGGCAGCATGACTAGAAGCTTGTATCCTGTATACCTGGCAGTTGGCCAAAAAATGATCTGCTCAACTTTCCTAGTGATGACAGGGGGTTGATAACAGTGTTTAAAAACCTGCTGTATAGCACAGGGAGCTCAGCTCGGTGCTCTGTGATGACCTAGATGGGTGGGATTGGGGTGGGGAGGGAGGTCTAAGAGGGAGGGGACATAGGTATCCATATAGCTGATTCGCTTCATTGTACAGCAGAAACTAACACAACATTGTAAAGCAATTATACTCCAATAAAAATGATAATCAAAAAAGAAATAAAAATAGAAATAAAAACAAGGTGAATATAGTGTAGGCATTAGGACAAAGCTGCTGACAGTTGTCGGTGCTGTTTTGTTCGCTATCAAAGTGTTTAAGTCTGATTGTCTGTATTAACTTTTTATTGGTTACGATCCCCAGAATTCTTGCTTCTCAAAGGACAAAGCTCAGGCTGGGATTCTTACAAAGGTTTCATAGGACAAAGTAGAGAAAGTTAGCATATCTCAAACAACGCTTGCATTCTACGAGACAATTACATTTGACTGAACCATCGACAACACATTCACACTCCGTAAACAAGTTTTTCTGCAAATGTTTATTTAGAAAGATTTTAAAGAACTATCACTGTGTCTGTGGCAGTTTCTTTAGGTGAAAAAAGTGCTAACAGTTACTATGGAAACCAAGACGCAGGCAATGAGGAGCAAAATCAGACCTATACGACAATATTTTGAATGCTTCTCTTGTTCTTCTTCCTTTTTCAGTAAGGTATCAAAACCGGGTGTGTACATGTCTCCCAACCAAAACCGTAGGTCATTAGGATTTTCCTAAAAGAAAATTACACGAATAGGATCAGTCAGTGTTACAGACTCAATGAGATTGCAGAACAAGACCGTATAGGTACTTTACGTCCATATTCACACTGTCCTAAGTGTCACTGCTCAAATAAGAGAGGCTAGGCTTCCTTGAATAGTAGGCACATGTAGCTACAGCCTCCTGGCTGACCAGGAATCCTCAGCTTCCACCTGTAGGTCTGCATGAGAATTCATTAGGAAGTCTGCACTGCTTACTGAATAAATTGCTCACATTGCAGGGTCAGAAACACACAAGCGTTTCTGTCATCTTTTCGCTAATTTCGTGTCTCTTACAACTCATAAATACTGTGTGTCAATCAGGTTAGTGAGTTGAAATAAAATGAAAATTCCTTGCCTTAGCTGAGCCTTGGGGGTTTGACTTTGTTGGCCTAATAGGGATAAAGATGTTTGCTGAGTTTTTCAGTAAATCCAGAAGCTGACTTCCATGGAAGGAGGAGTAAGACCAGAGTAAAGAGTCTTTTCCATGCTTCTCAATCTTCTGGTCTTCCTTTTAGCGGAATACAGCATGTTGGCATGCAGAAACTCTGGCACTGTTTGACCTTCTGGAGAAAGGACCCAGTATATCCTTTCCCACATCACCTCCTAGGCCCCATGTCTCTGATTCTTTCACTGGCCTTGTCTCCCATTCAACCCTGAGAAATAGTCTTCTACTCAATTTCATCTCCTACGTCCAATGAATCATCTGCAAACTCTACTGTCTATACATATAAAACATATATATACACACACACATATATATATTTTTCCCTCCTATTTTCTCCTGCTGTTTTTCAGTGCTAATGATTCAGTGTCTATAACTGGCATCTGGTAGACATACAACAAATTTATGGTGAATGCTGAATCTCTATTTTCATAAACCCACTTCAGGCCTTATTATTTCTCATTTGGAGTATTGCAGTGGCTTGTAGCTGGGCTGCCTACCCTCTCTCTGCCTCTCTAGGCTCAGTGGACTTAAAGTCAGCCAGTTTCCATGGCTGGACACAAGGGTAATGAACTAGCTTCAGACTGCTAAAAGAGGAAGTGGATCTGGGTGGATTCTGGTGATGGCAATATAACTCTTCCATCACATTGCTACTAGGTTCAACTTCCCAGTCTTAGAAAAGCGAAAACATTAAAATAAAATTTGGATGACCTGTGTAAAAGGATAGCTGATTTAAAAATCCTTGCCTACTTCACTCTTATCCTTCATTTGTGTCTGTGTCCTAATCAGAGGCCTGCACTTTCCCTGCAAGTTTAATGCCTCATTCTTCAGTAAGAACTTCCATAATGGAGACTATCCTTTCTTACATTCTGCCTATAGCTTGCCTTTGTAACTAAATATGGGCTTCTTTTCTCCTTTCTTATTCGTAAAGTTAGTAATTTAGAAAAATGGGAGTGGCCAAAAGCACATGGAACTTTCATGGCCTGTAAAGTAGTTGAAAAGGTTTCAGAAATTAGGTTGGGGGCTCTGTTTGCTAATTAGGAGATATGGGTAGGGATGGTGATGAAAGAAGTTGAAATGATGAGGTCAAGAAGAGAACCTAATAAAAACAAAAGCCATGACTTCCAGAAGCATCTCTCAAAATAGCATCATGAGGTCTGCATACAAGCCTCTGACCTGACGGGCCTCTGCTCTGAGGTGAGTGTACAGGTAGAGGATGGGTGGGGAGGGGGCCTTCCCCCCACCCCCGCCGCCATTATTCTATTACTTAAACTGTAGCTCCAGCAAAACTGGACTACCTATTGTTCTGACAAACTCTCTCACACTCTTGTATATGTGACTTTTTTCTTGCCACTTCTGACAGAAGAGGGCCTCTCCACTCATACAAACAATGTATGTCTTCTGGAATTGTACACATTCTTCAAGTCCAGCATAAATTAACTTTTTCATAAAGGCTTCTTTTAATCCAATGGGACTTTGTCCTCTTCTGAATCTGCACAGCACTTTCCACTGTTCTTCCTGTCCTCTATCCACTATCCTCTTCCTCTGTCTTGTCATTTCCTCTGTCCTGTCTAGAGTTATTGTTACTCTAGACAGGACAGGCAAGGAGAGTCATATTCATCTTCATAGTCCCTTTGTCATTCACGTAAACAACAAAGAAAAGAATAGAGGCTCTAGCATACAGTCAAGAAATGTTTGTGAAATAAATCAATACACTTTTTCCTAGTTGCAGAAGGTTGTTTCTTAGAGGTATTGATCTTTAGATTCCTGATAAAAAAACACAAGATTATTGTTGCTAGGGGGGAGCATCTGTTATGGAAACGTCTCTGGAAAAGAGGCTACATTAAGGAGGAGATACACTAAATCCACTAGGAGACTAAGAAACTCCAAAGACTTTGGACACTATTTCAAGGAGTGCACACTTGAGATTTTAAAAAGTGTAGGACTTTAGAGGGACATAATGCTGTCCCCTTCAGCAGGAAAAATCTGTAGGTGATTAAAGTATGGGGTTTAGAACAGACATACATTGTTAAAGGAAGTACTTGGAAAATGTCAGACCTTTCTGGCCCTAGGGTGGGCAGAGGTAAGCCAAGGCTGGGTAGGAATCCAGTCCACTCAGAAAACAGAGGGCCTCTCTCCCTGCTTTTCAGGTATTCCTAGACCTTCTATTTGATGGGTGACACCAGGGGGAAAAAAAAGAAAAACCTGAATTGGGTTTAAGCTGGGTGAATGAGTTCATTGCATACTTTTCCTGTGTTGAAATGTTTTTGTTTTGTTTTGTTACTGAGACACAGGAAAATGTCCAAAATGTAAATTTGCAATCTTAAATCACTGAGTAGGCTTGAAATAAAATGATCTTTGATGAGAACTGCCTTGCACAGTGCCTAAGACAGAGCATTTAGTCAATATTTTTGAATAAATGTAGAATAAGGAACTCTTTTAAGTATTCATGAACATAGGTGATCACAAAACTAGAGGAAAACATACTTAATCTGGCAAATTAACTTTCAAAACCTGATACCTTCCAGGTAAACCCTTCTTCTGTGTCACACCATTTCTTTCTCTCTACACTGTAGAGATGCTGGTAATTGCTGAAATTGTAAAACACAAAACACATAAATAAACATAACTACTGACTAGGAGAGAGAAAGTGAAGCCAGAGGCCAAAATGACCTGAAATCTGGAAATTTTGTGCCTAGTGAAGAGTGCCTTTCACCTCAGTACCCATTTCTTTTAGATTATTTAACTGATCTCCCTCATCAATTAAAGGAGTTGATTCTTTGCCTTGAGTACCTTCAGATGCCCAGAGAGGTTTGTGTGCAGGGAATGCTTGTCGTATTCCTCAACGGTCCATGAAGGTTTCTTTTTTCTTTCTTCCATAGCATCCTCCAAACTCACATCACCGTATAGTGGGTTATTCTTCAGAACTGATGACAGGGATGGTGGGGGGCTCTCTGTGCTCACAGCACTCTCCACACTGGATCTCCTCATTCGTTGAGCAGTAATATTCTTCTTCTCTCTCTGTCAGGAGGGACAGTGACAAAGTTTGTCTTACCAATAGGTCACTGATGACAAGGAAGGCAACGTGAAATAATTGTACCTGAAAGCTTGCTGATTCTGCCTGGAAGCGCAACAGATTAGGACAATGAATGAAGGAAGAATTCTAGGATCCAGTTTGACCTAGGATCCTACCATTAATTGAGTTATTTCTCTGCATGTGATCTTGTTGAGCTTCAGTAATCATTCATTAAAATGCTATTTTATAACAACAGAAAAAGGACAATGTTCTTTAATTCAAATAGTAGAATTCTAAACAAAGCCATTTTCCCCCAGCTTATTTGCACTGAGATTTGATACGTTATTTCTTTCTACTTGTGCATTCCATGACTGATTAAAAGAATTTAGCATTGCTGTATTAATCCAGCAAAATCAAGATTAAAAGGCATTTTATAGATATGCCTTGGCTTTCATGGGAACTCCCTTAGGACTCTCATTTCAGGCAGCTTGGAGAACTGGACTAACTTAGCATTGCACTCCTATATGTAGCTACAGACCAGCTGGCTATTGGAAGGCTCTAATTCTGACTTCTAGATGTTTAAAAACTTTTTTTTATTAAAGCATGATATATATGTAGAAAAGTGCATATATTATAAAAGTGCATATATTATAAATTTTCACATACCAAATAAACCCAAGATACTACCAAGAAACAAACCATTACCAGCACACCTTATGCTGCCTTCCAGTTACTATCCCTCTCCCTCCCTAAGGATAACCAGTAGGATAACAGCATAGGTCAGTTTGTATTCAGTTATGTAAATGGAATCATACAAAGTGGTTTTTCTGTGTCTGGTATGACCTTCATATTTTTACTCTGCTTTTTTTTCTTATGACTACAAAACTATCACAGAGGTAGACAAATTTTAGATTAAAATTTGTTCATTGGCCAAATAAAACTGAGAAGAAAAAAAAGTTTATAGTAACGTCTCATTTATGATGGGGCATCATGGGAGAGGAACTCCACATAAGTTAATTTTTGGAACACTTCGGTTTAACCCTTAAAAACTGGTGACACATTTCATTAATTTACAGGAAATTTTTCAATAAATGTGTTTCACATATTTCAGTCTTCTTAAACAGAGAAGTTTCAATAGCAAATAATATTTTTCTGAGTTATATTTTTAATCATTAATACACTGATTCCCTATCTATTGGGGTATATAGGTCACATTAAATATGTGTTTATATAAACTAAGTTGTGAACTAATATTATATATAGTTTCCTTCTGAAATGTCTGGCAAAAAATCATCTAGATAAAACCATTCACATTCTCTTTGGCCTTAGGTTTATCTAATTTTCTTAGTCCAGACATTTTTTACATACTTAGTGATCAACTTGGAGATCATCTCTGACTTTCAACTTGGAGATCATCTCTGACTTTATTAGGTCGTTGGTCTGCTCAAAATCAATTTATATTCCATAATATTGAAGTTTGTAATGAAATAATAAATCATCTTGACTTAGTGTTTATCTTTAAGATGGATGACCTCATGAAAAATGTTTCCGAATTGAGAAAAAACAACTTGATACAAAATTTAGATAGTTTCAGTTTAGCATAATTCTCACTCAAGTTTTTTTCTTCAAGGCTAGATATCTTTGATTATCTTTGAAGAGAAATAATTCTTCTGACATTGAAAAATTGACTTTGTCAGTTTTCTTGCCTGCTGGACTATTCCTTGAGCTTCTTAAATAAGAAAGCTCTATAAATCAGAAAAATACAGTTTCGGGGGTTAAGAAAAAATAATACTTTCTATTACAATGTATAAAGGTCTTGAAAAACTAATATACAAAAGACAGAAAAACAATCAGAGCTATTTTTAAAAGAACATTCAAGCCATTAATTCTAAACTATATTCTTGAATGTTTGATGTTCATCCTAGAACTTGGTGCCATTTATTTTTGCATTGCATGACAATTTCATGTCTGAAGGACATGTGAAGGGAAAATTAATAGAATAACTTTATTAAGAATTTTATGGAAGAAATAGAAAATACTAATCATGGTTGAGGTTCTTTTGTATTTTGATATATTTTTTCAAAATCTCTTAAGAAAGGAAACAAAGCATGTATTTGAGTTTAACTTTTCACTCCACATTCTAGATGGACTACACTTAACAAAAGGAAACTCAACAGTAATTCCATTATTTTACTCATATAAGCTCTAAAATAACTTCTTTTTAAAAATACTTAAAGTAACAATTCAAAGTTTACCTAGGCTCTTCTGTATTAACCATTACTTTGTCCATTTACCCTTTATATACTTTAATCATTATTTATGTCATTTATGTATAAGTAAGCTATCATTTAATGGAAAGAGTGATATAGAAGACTTTCAGATAAACACTGAGAATATACAATTAATAGGCCAAAACAGAAGGAATCTCTAAAAAATGTACTTCAGTAAGAAGAAACCTGATAATAAAATGAAAGATTAAGAGGCAGGAAGGAATGCTAGGCAAAACAAAGAAAAAAAGAAAAGAAAAGAAAAGAAAAAACTGACAAATATATACAGAAATCTAAGGAAGCACTGATTTTATGGTAAAATAGAAATAAGAATAACCACTAATTTGTGAATTTTAAGATAAAAGAAAACTGAAACTGTACAGTTAAAAGTTTAACAATAAAAAAAAAAAGTTTAACAGATATATTTAATTAGGAAATTTTAAGAAATCATTTCAGTGAGAGTATTGAGATATTACAAAAAAATAGAGAAAGAATGTATAGCTTCTAAATTGATAGATCAGAAGAAAAAAAAAGGATAAAGGAAAATTAATCTAAAAGGTAAGAAACCTGAAACAAAGAATATAGAGGAGAAAGTCTTAGGAAAATAGAAAAAATTTTGAAATAATCATGTTAAATGTAAATAGACTAAACCCTCTATTTAAATGACAGACTGTCATATCAGATTTTTAAAATTAAATTTAATTATATAATATTTACAAGAGAAATACCCAAAATATAAGGACTCAGAAAAAATGAAAGTATAAAAAAAGATATAGCAGGCAAATATAAAGAAACAAGAGCTGGTATTTGACTGGTTAAATACTCAGCAATTTTGTTTTCCCTTCCTGAGTACAAGAGATGACTGCCTTTATTAGGCTGTTTGAAGTTAAACTGGGGCCAGCTCTTCTGATGATGTGTGGACAAAAGTAACAGAGACCACTTCCAAGCTGAGCCCCTGAATTCTCCAAGGTTTTTGGCTCACTCTTCCTCACTTTCCATTTTTGTGTCACTGTAAGCAAGGATTCTGAGATGGCAGAGTTTTAAGATGAAAGAACTTCAAGCCCTAGGATACTGCTTGGAAAAGAGTTGCCCCCCAAACCCATCTGCCCTTCCTCAGACATGCACAAGAATGCTTTTCTTCTTTTCAGTTAGAGATATTCTGTCATGACAGTGTAGCCTAGCCTACATTCCTTAATACAGAAAGTGATATCTTGAAATTCTACAAATGTGGGCATTGGCTTAGCAGTCAAGAAGTGGAAAGGGGTGAAAGGGATATTGGAAGCCAGATTGATGGTTATTCACATAATATAGTGAAAAATGTTTGGTATAAGTGTCATCTGTGGTCATTTGGAATCTAATCCCCTGTAGCTGTATGAGAGGTATTATAAATAATCAGAGCATTTATGTACAAGGAACACAGTGCTGATGTAATACAAGAAAAAGATGACATTAGAAAAAGAACTGAATAGTTTGCAAGAAGAAAGAGTAGAGAAACTCTGGAAATTTGATGCCTTCTATTGTTAAAAATCTGACTGTTTATAGACCTCAAACACTAAGATATAGAATCATTTAAAAAAATGGATTGAGGAAAATAAAATAAAAGCGGATTAAAACTTCTTAGCTGGGACTTCCCTGGTGGCACAGTGGTTAAGAGTCCGCCCACCAATGCAGGGGACAGGGGTTCGATCCCTGGTACAGGAAGATCCCACATGTCGCGGAGCAGCTAGGCCTGTGTGCCACAATTACTGAGTCTGCACTCTAGAGCCTGTGAGCCACAACTACTGAAGCCTGCACTCCCTAGAGCCTGTGCTCCACAACAAGAGAAGCCACTGCAATGAGAAGCCCGTGCACCGCAACAAAGAGTAGCCCCCGCTCACAGCAACAGAGACCCAATGCAGACATAAATAAATAAATAAATAAATAAATAAATAAATAGAAAAATCAAATGAAACATTTAAAAACAAAGTTCTTAGCTGAACGAAGTGACTCAGGGTAAAGGTCCTGTTAGGGTGTGGTTTCAAAACTATTATTCCTGACTGCCTCCAGGTGTTTGTCATTGAGTTAAAGGATGGAGAAATGGAGGTAGAAAAGCAAACCATTAAAGCTTACTTGAGGGACTCCCCTGGTGGTCCAGTGGTAAAGAACCCGCCTTCCAATGCAGGTGACGCAGGTTCGATCCCTGGTCTGGGAACTAAGATCCCACATTCTGCAAGGCAACTAAGCCCATGTGCCACAACTACTGAGTTTGCGCATCTCAACTAGAGAGCCTGTGTGCCGCAAACTACAGAGTCCACGTGCCCTGGAGCCCACACCCCACAAGTAGAGAGAAGCCTGTGACGGGAGAGAGGCCCGAGAGCTGCAACAAAGACCCGACACAGCCGAGGGAAGCCCTCGCGACGCAGCCAAATAAAAGAAAAAAAGCCTATTTGAGAGCTATGCCTTAAGAGAACTTAAGGTGTGTTTATTGACCTATAGACCTGACCGCAACAAAATAGATATGATTACATTAATAAATAGCTCACACTAAGTTTTATAAGATATGTATCACTAAAGAAACCACAAGCCTAGAACTAAAAGCTTTTGATTGTTCAAAATTATAAAACAAAACAATAACCCTATGCCTCCAAATATCCATAAGTAGGAGTAAATTTTGAAGCTTCTACAGCCTCAAGGGAGGGCCCACTCTGATATGGCAAAAGAGAATGATGAACAAGGGGCAGCTTCCTAGCGGGTAGGACTGGGGACCCTAGAGAACAATGCAGCAGGAAGTCTTCTAAAAAGCAGAATCATGGCCTAATCCACCTTCCCCACCTTCAAGGAAGGAGACCCACGCACATTGTTTTCAGTGGAATCTCAGAATTACTTTGGGTAGTGTCTGTCGTCTTTCATTTTTCCCATTCAGAAAGGAAGAATTACTGTAGTGATCCCGTTCCTATTCCAACAAAGATTATAGGATGATATGGTTGGGACATCTGATAAATGTAGTGACTGGCTCACTTTGGTGTTAGTACCTCTGGGGAAGGATGAATGCTGTGTGTAGGAAGATGAAATATATAAGTATATATATGTTTAACAAAACGATAGACTGTGGCAGAGTCTGGCTAGGTGCTCAGCAAACCCATTTCTTCTTCATGGGCATACAACAGCTAGTTTGGGACACAGGCTTGACCCCTAAAATCCCTGATCCTTGGCTTAGTCTCTCTCTCTCTTTTCTAGCTACAAGCATCATAAAAATTCTGATATAATAGAGCCTCAAAAAGGAACAGTCTGGGTTCCACTTGGAAGCAAGCCACTAGGATAATTTTCCCACCCACAACAGATCTTGTGTGAATGACAGATACATTTTATTGAGTCAAGTCACTAAGAATTTGGGCATATTTGTTTCCACAACATAATTTAGCCTAACTACTAAGAAAGTATATATATCAGACAAAATAAACTTTCAGGTAAAAGACTTTGTTAGGTGAAGAAAGTGTTGGTGGAAAATGAATAAATGTAGGCATAATCAGTAAAATATAATATTTCTAAACTTGTATGCCTCTAGTAAAATAATCTCAAATATATAAAGCAAAACTTGAGATAACTAGGAGAAATTTATAATTTTTTACCAAGCAGATAAAACAATTATTAAACATAAAGAGGCTTTGAACAATGAAACCAACACATTTGATCAAAGACATTGATGTCATTATTCAACGACTAAAATACCCATTTTAAAAATACATTGAATATTTACAAAAATTGGTAATGTCCTGGACTCTAAAAGAAATTTCAAACATTCAATATTATATAGATCATGCTCTTTGATCACAACTTATTAGAAATTTAGACATTAATTAATATCAAAAAGATAATGTAAATTACCACATTTTATAGAAATTAAAACACATTTCAAATAAATGATGGGAATTTAAAAACTTAGGCAGAATGAAAATGAAAACTGGAGCTGAAATAGCTTTTGAGGGAGTATTATAAGCATATATGCTCACATTATAAAAGCAGAATGAGAAAATTAATGAAGTAATAAACATCTAATTCAAAGCCTTAAAAGGAAACTGCAGAGTAAATCTAATAGTCAACATGAAATAATAAGGACAGAAGGAGAAATCAGTAAATATTATGAAGAAAAATAACCCAAATATACAACGGAGAGAATCAACCATATTGAAAGCTGTTTCTTTGAAAAGGCTAAACCGATTAAAAATATCTCTGGGGGCATCTCTGGGGGCTTCCCTGGTGGCGCAGTGGTTGAGAGTCCGCCTGCCGATGCAGGGGACACGGGTTTGTGCCCCGGTCCGGGAAGATCCCACATGCCGCGGAGTGGCTGGGCCCGTGAGTCATGGCCGCTGAGCCTGCGCATCCAGAGCCTGTGCTCCGCAACGGGAGAGGCCACAACAGTGAGACGCCCACATACCGCAAAAAAAAAAAAAAAAAATAATCTCTGGTAATACTTCTCCGGAAAAAAAAAAAAAAGATACAAACTCACAATGTTAGAAATGTAAAAGGAACATAAGTTACATAGCACAGATTAAGAACTGTAATAGGAATATAATCTGAGTAACTTTAAGAATTTACATGCAATTGGGCAATTTCCCACATAATATAACTTACAAAATTTAATTAAAGAAAAAATAGGAAATGTTAATAAACCAGTGATCATTTGACTAACTGAATCAATAGTTTAAAATCGACCCCAAACATACACAGGTTTAGGAACAACAGGCTGAATGAGTGTTGTAATCAGCACTCAGACATTCTTGAAACAGATCATTTCTATCTCATTTCTATCTCATTTCTATCTTGTTGAACTCTTCCAGAATATAGAAAAACAAGGAATACTCCCCAACTCATGTTACGAAGTTGGTATAAACTCCAGACAAGGGAAGTAGGTAAAAGAAAAGGTAATTTTTTATAGGCCAATTTCTATTATAAACATAAATGAAAAAATCATTAATAAAATATTGCTAAACAGAATCCTATAATATGTATATTTTATATACTAGGATAGGAAAGATTTATACCAGAAAAAGATATTTTACCAGGAGAATGGTTTAATATTCAAAGATTAATGTGACTCACCAATTATCAGGAAAGAAACAACACAGAAGTTTGCAGTATATTGTGAAAAATATTTGGAAAATATTTAAACATATTTAGAGCAAATTTCCTAGCAAGATGGAAATAGTAGGGAACTTTCTTAAACTAAGAGAATCTGCCCAAAACTGCCAGGGCACTGTTTACTTAATGGTTCAAATATTAGAAGCATTTATCTTGGTTTCAGAATTAACACAAGGATGCCAGTAATCACAAACATTCATACGTTATTGCGAAGTTCTGAGCAATACACTAAAAATTAAATAAATAAATCAAAGGAATAAGGGTTGTAAATAATGAAACAAAACAGTAGATGACATGATTATCTACAGGGATACTTACCATCAAAGTAAAATAGATTTTAATACAATTTCTGGATTCAAAATCAATATACAATAATCAATCGCATATGTAATACTTTATTATAAAACATGATTTAAAAGGTCTTATTCTTAAGAGCAGTAATTACTATCAGTATTTAGATATAAACATTACAACTATATGCAAAACTTCTATGTGGAGAATTTTAAGACATAATTGAAGGCTATACGAAGAGCATGATAAATGGAAATATAGACCATGTTCATGAACTGGGAGAATCAAGATCATAAAGACTTCCATTTCCCCAGTCTGGTCTACACATACAATGTAATTCCTATCAGAATCATAATGCAGGGCTTCCCTGGTGGCGCAGTGATTGAGAGTCCGCCTGCCAATGCAGGGGACACGGGCTCGTGCCCCAGTCCAGGAAGATCCCACATGCCGTGGAGCTGCTGGTCTCGTGAGCCATGGCCTCTGCGCCTGCGCGTCCGGAGCCTGTGCTCCGCAACGGGAGAGGCCACAGCAGTGAGAGGCCCGCGTACCGCAAAAAAAAAAAAAAAAAAAAAAAAAAAAAAAGAATCATAATGCAAACAAGGCATTTTGTTATACTGCACGTGTGAGCCCACAGACAACTTTTCTTGGAAAGTAGCTCCCCACTGACCACAAGAATTCTATTTTCCAAATTGCTAGAATGGTTACTTTTATGAAACACAAATTTGATCATGTGATCCTCTTGCTTAAAATTTTTCATCAACCCCTCCAAATTTTCAGGATAAAATTTAAAAATCTAGACAACACCCTCCGAAGCCTTCCTGGTCTGACCCAGACCTCTCTTTAACCCCCTCTCCTGCCTTCCTCTCCAAGTAACCAGGGCTCTGGAGTCCCACGTGTGCTCCTGTGACACACACAGTGCTTTTAATACAGTTTCAGTGCCAGGGGCGTTTGGGTCTCATCTGGGAGCAGTGTGATGGGACAAAGTGGGTAATGCTTCTGGCAGCATACCATCCAAGGGTGAATTTCTGACCCCAATGGAGATTTTGTGAACTGTGTAAATTTAGCATAACTTGATAAATCATGTCCTGATAATTGCCTGAGCAGCTCAGTGATGCTCCTCAATCTACTTCCTAGACAATAAATTAAGTACCTCAAAAGTCCTATAACATTTGCCCAAATATAAGCTTAAAAACGGGAGCCTATTGCACATAGGAGGCTGTTTTCTTTGAAATAGGAAATGGAGTATTGGGAATAGAGACAGTCCAGGAGAAGGCATGAAACGTGTTCAGAGACAGATTGTGAAATACAGTTATGATATACCAAAAAAAAAAAAAAAACTGAGATAGGAAGAAGAGACTTTAGAATTTAAGGGGAAAAGAGTTATACGACTGAAAAAAAAGTGAGGCAAGGTGATTAGGAAATACACCCAGTAAATGACATTGTCTAGAAACCAAGGGAAGAGCAACCTCCTTACCCTTGGTCTTTTGTTTCAGTTCACAGGTTTAGTACAGATATCCCCTGGGTTCTCAAACAGATGTGATGGAAGCCAGGAAAATATATAAGAAATAGATTAACCTGAAAAGATTCTGAAGTCTAACTGCTAATCAGAAAAAAAAAATCCCACCACAATATCTGAAAAAACATGTTTTATCATTTATACCAAAAAAAAGGAATCAGCTTTTTCCTTTTATTACCTCGTTTTATAAAGGGATTGGCAGAAAAATTTGGGATACAATTCCAAATGCCTTCATCAGATACACGCCCCAAATTATTTTAACAACCAGAAACATTAGGTTTTGGCAAAAGTTTGTTCATTGCACTGAAAAGAAATTTATTAGGAAGCTTCTTTATTTCTCTAGTTGAAAGAATTTAAGAAGTATAAATCTAGTGGAATCAAGAAATATTTGCTTGTACTCTCTCCCTGCAAATACAGGTGACCTGTGTATCCACATAGAGGGAATGAACAGTGTTTGGAGATACTGGCATGCCTGAGGACATCTGTGCTTACTTTTCTATACATACGGTATTGCTTCCGTTTGTGTAAAATGGCTTAGAGAATTGCCTCTGAAGGTGGAATGTGAATTTTAAAAAAGCTTAAAAGATAAATTATGGATATAAATACAGTACTCTGTTTTGTTTTTTGGTTTTTTTGGCCATGCAACACAGCATGCAGGATCTTAGTTCCCTGACCAGGGATCAAACCTGTGGCGCCTGCTGTGAAGTGCGGAGTCTTAACTACAGGACTGCCAGGCAAGTCCCTAGGAGATCTTTGTTTTAACTTACTACCAACATTGAAGGCAATGTTTGTAGACTAAGTCCTTTGACATTCCATGAGGTAGTCTGAATTCTAAACACCATGCACATAGAGGGTATGAGACAAAAGGGTAAGCTGACACAAACCTGAAGTTTGTGTGGATTTCTTGGGAGTATAAAATCTAACTGCTTGAGTTAGCCACATAGCTTGACAAATGTATTGACTACATCTTCTAACTCCTACACGCACACATACCCCCCTGCATCCACCGTATACATCAAAAAATGCAAGTGGTATTATTGGCTATTTTCCAAATTCTAATGACAGGGTAATTCTAACACATTTTGGAATACTGGCAAGTGATGATGATGGTGATACACATTTCTTATACTCTTATAAGAAACCCTGTCAATTGTTTTTACCTTGTTTTATTTGCTCTCAGTTTTAAGGAAATATGTAAAATGAGCATTACCCTAATTTTGCAAATGGAAATACTAAGGCATGGACTGAATAAGGGTCATAATTTATGTCTCTCAAATTGGTTTATTGTGGATTTGAGACAAGAAACCAAGTTTCAAGTCTCTTTATTCAACGTTCTCCCAATTGGCATAATGTCTCCCTAGCAGAGTGAGACATTAAGCCAACAGAGCAAGGGTTTTAAATTAAGAACTATTTAACAGCTGCCTACCACCTTCTGCATCCCTAACACCTAAATTCACCTGGTATATTCAGTGCCTTATTCCAGGTATCACCACAGCTACTTAAAATATTTTTTAAATTAATTAATTAATTAATTTTAATTTTTTTTGGCTGTGTTGGGTCTTCGTTTCTGTGTGAGGGCTTTCTCTAGTTGCGGCGAGCCGGGGCCACTCTTCATCACGGTGCACAGGCCTCTCACTATCGTGGCCTCTCTTGTCGCAGAGCACAGGCTCCAGAAGCACAGGCTCAGTAGTTGTGGCTCATGAGCCCAGTTGCTCCGCGGCATGTGGGATCTTCCCAGACCAGGGCTCGAACCTGTGTCCCCTGCATTGGCAGGCAGATTCTCAACCACTGCGCCACCAGGGAAGCCCCCTTAAAGCTTTTATATGTTCATTTCTTTTAGATTTATTTTTTTGCCAATGAATATATCACTCCTGGATTTTAAGATCCAGCCAAGGAGAGAAGAATTACTTATTGACATATTGCAATCTAATGTAGTGAATATAATTGTTTTTACTCATAATCTGTGCCACACCTACTCAACTAACTAAATTTGTAATTGATTTACTCCTTCTCTCCAAGCATTATTTCAGTAGTATACTGAACTGAAATATTTATTCAGTCATTTAACATTTTATTTTGGGGTAAAAGTACAACTTAATAAAGTTTATCTATAGTTTATAATTACCGATAACATATTCAAAGACATATGAAGCAGACTTTTACCTTCTTGGTTTACCCTGAATAACTATATCAACACATCAGGGCCTGTTGAAAGAGACGCCCTTTAAAAATTTGCATTTCATTCAGGTTTAGGAACAACATTCAACAGAGCTTTAAACTGTGAAGTTCCACATGAAGGAAATAGGTCAGCTCCAGTCCTAAACAAAAGATGTTAGATCGATGTGTTCCAACCTCAAAGGAATTTATTGGATATGTTTTCTTAGACTAAACTTCATAGCACAGGAGGGCCAAGGTTCTCTGAATTGAGTTTTGAATCATTTTATTCCATGATATAAACAATAAGACAAAGGAGAAATTTCATCACATTTAACTTCAACAAAACACAAAAAAAGCAACCACCAAAAAGGTGTGTATGGATGGGTTTTGAGGATTACAAAAGGGAAGGATGTAAAATTTTTGAAAAGTTAGTTTTCATAATAGGCTGCCTTACAATGGAAATAAATTAAAATCCTCATAGATGGAGGAAACACTTACATAATTATCCAAGTGTACTTGATTTTGAATGATCTCATGATAAAGGTCCCGAGGAGCCCACAAACACACCACAAAGGAGTCACTTTACACCAGGACTCATGAGTAGCAACTGTTTCTTAAAAGAAAACAAATTTCTGTTTAGGGAATTTGAGCCACTCCAAAGGATTTAATGATTTGCAGGGGTTTGCAGGTCAGTCACATCTGTTCTGAAATGACATGCTTCTTCCTGTTTCTCAATTGACTAACCCGTAACCCCATTAGCCCTCACATCTTAAACAAAGATTATTCCTGTTTCATGAGCTGTGCAACAGTCAAGTTTATTTATGTTTATTTCAGCACATGGAACTCATCACAGTTTTATTCTTCCCCTTTGGTTAGCAAAAAGAAGGAAGATGCAAAAGAAGAAAGCAAGAAATGAAGTCCGGGTTTGAAGGTTGATTGTTAAGTTTTGCCCACATGGACACCTGTGGAAAAAAAAGAACCTCTAAAATAATGACCAGCACCTTTCCCACGTGGAGAGTTCTCTCTGTTTTCTTTCTTTCCATCATTAGGTTGCCATTGTTCCACTGTTTGAGTCTCTTTTGCATGAGATAAAAGGGAGTCTGTCTAAATGAGGCAGAAGCAAGATTCAGTTCTCTCAGAGGCCATGCATGAGCCCACACAATGTAAGCTTCTGATGCTTTATGCTTAGACTACCCAAAAGATAGAGGTAGGGTTCCCCCCAGAACCTTATTTGCAAATGTAGTAATTGATTTGAAAAAATTTGAAGGGAAGGTATAAAATGAGGGCTAGGCAAAATCTAAAATGACGGGCTGAGAAGCTAGTGCTTGGAGGAAAACGAATGGTTGGGAAAATTCACAGAATTTATAAAGTGATCAGAGAAAGTCTCCTTATGTTAAGGAAGAGAGAAAGACCTTTTCTATGGCAAGTGTGAGCAGCTACTTTGTACTCTATTTCCTATAGCTTTCTTTTTGCACAAATGATGAAATGGCCAATAACAAGAAAGAAGCAAGCCCCTGCCCGCGTATTTATGTGCTCCCAGATCTTACCTGTGAGTAGATGAGGTTTTGCCAGTGCTGTGCAGCAGGGTAATTCCCTCCCGGAAACTTCACCAGACTGGCCTGAAGAAGGGCTGAGTTCCTCATTAAAGACCTCACGTCAAGCTGCAGGAATTTGTCAGGATGGTTGTTATTTGGCAAAACAGAGAGATCCATGTCTCCCTTCTTCTACGGTGGAAGACAAAGGCAAGCAAGACTGCTGCTGTCAGAGCTGTCCATTATTAATGAGCCTGAGAATGCCTGACAGGCATCTGAAACCAGGTCTCTGGGCTGTGCTCAGAAACTACTCTCGAAATGACACATCCACACACAGGAACAATGTAGCACGCTGCCTTACCTTTCACCACACACACACGCACGCACGCACGCGTGTGCATGTGCATTTAGAGTGCTTGAATGGAACAGTTGGGCCCACACGCATTAAATTGGATGGGATACCAAAATTAGGTATGTGTAGCACGTAATGTCTCTCCATACAGAGTTAGGAGTAACAGTTTAAGAGGAACTACTCTGGATAAGGCTGCCAGAATTTCAGGGTTACAGTCCACAGTTTGGAGCACATGAAACAATCACCTGTAGGGAGACATTACTTAATATTTCTCTCTGAACATTGCCGAGCTGACCCAGCTGACTTGGCTCTGCCTGCACAGCCTCACATGTGATACGTGGGATCTTGTTTCTTCTCATGTTTTGACTCCCAGAGTCTCAGGCTCATGTGAAATCTAACCATGTTTAGGTTGTCAGCTTCAGCTCGAGTAGGGAAATGGCAAGAATTTGATAGTTTGCTACAGTAATTTAGTGCCCCAAACTACTGCTTTGACCCATTCTCTATCTGAGGTCTCTTTGACTCTATTCCTAGCTGTATAAACTCCTGTGATGGGTCTTGGTGTTTACAAAGTACATTTGGAACCAAAGGAGAACATGGCTGCTGGGTTTGGATGACATGCTGTCCTAAGTGAACCCACCTGCTACTCAGGGAGCCGAGGTGGGAGTGAGGCTGTGGACGGCATCTTAAGCCAGGAAGTGATGATGACTTTAAGGGAGATAAGCTCTCTCATTACAAGCCACTCTGCCTTGGGCAAACCATACTTCTCACCAGGAAAGTATGGATTTTCATCTAGAGAAAGAGGGAACATTTCCACTCTTGAGAAGGCATAGGACAGACACATCAGCAGTTTTTAAAAGACATAGGTTGTTATGTTTGTGCCTCTGTAAACCCATCTGATTCAGCAGGAAGGATTTTCTTCCAGAGGAAATGAGGTCACGTGTGGAATGTATCAGCACCAGATTTCAGAAGAGTGCCCTATAGCTTATTAGACTCAGCAGCTAGGATGTTCTTGAATCAAGCAAGACACTAGAGAGTACTTACCTTCTTTATAACAGAAAGCATGAAGCTGTTAAAAAATCATCTTTCCTACTGATAGTCGCAAACTGGATCAAACAACCAATGTTTTCTGTAAGAATTTTTAGACCCAAACTCTATCACTGTCTTACAATATGTGAAATAAGTTTGAGTGGTTTTTATCAATACACTTACTGGAGAAAGAGGTACTTCATAATGTCAGTTGATAACAAAAGAGTTAAATCACAAGTGTTTGAAGAATCAAGTGTGTTATGTGTATGTGCATGTACTTAGGACTTTCTGGATTTTTCTGGCGGCTGCCAGAACACATCTAATGAACAAATATTTCTCGGGCTGTTTGCTTTTCCTAAAAGATTCTTTGGGGAATAACACACATCTTCAAGAAGAACCTTACTTCTCTTTGGCTCTCTATATTGGCCAAGTGGAGACACAAAACCCAGATCCAAATATATTTGATTAGAAGTTTTCCTTAGCCAAAGTATGAGGTAGGTGAAATAAGCCTTCAGTTTTCCTTAGGCGTCCTTCCTTTTAGATTCCTCCACTGTGCTTTAGATGCCCAGAGGTTTGTATACTATCTCCTTCTGTCTACAAGTTCGGTTTCTGACTCTCCACATTCTCCCACCATCCTTTGTCTACTGTCACCCCAAAAACCATCAGTTCTTACTTCTTACTACTGTCCCTATGGGTAGCCTACATGACTGATAATCAGGAAATCAAGCTTACTACTCCCTCTCCTGCTACTGGCTAAACCCCACCTCCTCCTCACCCCCAAATCACACCTCTGCTGACGCCAGTCCTTCTGCCTGGTAACATTTCTTCCCAACCCTGGATTTTGACCACCTCCTATTCATACTTCACGGGCCATGGCTGATACCTAGCCTTTCACAAAAACTTTACATATTTTCTCTAGTAGGGGAAATGATTTTTTCCCCCGTTTGAAATTTCAGAGTGATTTGTTTATACTCTTACTATCTTTTGTTTGATAATATATTTTTCCCTTTTCTTTTATGAGCCCCTATACTGGATACATTACAAACGAGCAGCCCTATTGGATGCTTCCTTCCTCACATGAGTCCTGTCCTAAGAACCTCATAAAGCCCTTTGCTCAATCAATAACGGTGGCTGTTGTCTCTTCCAGAGCCCTCTGGTTGGAAACTGATAATCCAATTAAATTTGATTAAAAAAATGGTTTAGTGCTCTGTTTTTCAATCAACCGTGCCCAGTGAAAAAAGAATTCCATTGCCAAAAATATTTATGACATACTCTGTATTCTCTTCTGGTAGTTTATAATGCACAAACTCACATGGAAGACTCTGAGAAGTTCTGCTTCATTAACGCTAGCATTTGCCAAATTTATTTGATCACATAACACCCATTTCACTGTTGTCCTTTTAACTCTACAAAAAACTTACCTGACAGTGATTGGACAAATACTGTCTTAGGAGTTCTATTTCTGTGCTGTCACTAACACCTTCATTCTAGAGTGACAAAGAGTATAAATAAATATAAATAAAGAGTTATATTACAGGAACAATCTGGTGGATATCTGGGGCTTCTCAACTCTTACCATGCATGTAATCATTTGTTCTCTCTCTTTATAGCAAATTTTAATAAAAGCATCATTATCCCTTGGATTTGGGCCCAGAATTATTATCTTTTGAACCATGAGAATTATAAAAATAGAAATACAGTTCACTAGGCAAAACTGTCTACATATTAATTAACCATATTTTCTTTTCTTCTCCTCATCCTCTCTCCCTTCCTCCCTCCCTCCTTTCCTTTCTTTTTCTTATGCAAATAACCGACTGAAATATCTGAAAGTATTTCCATCTGAAAAGCCTGGATGATGTCCACATGAGCAGTTGGGGTTCATCAAATTATCTGACTTTGAAAATTTGGACAGTTTTGGATAGTTTGATTACAAAGAAAGCCTGTGATTAGGTTATAAATCATTGGGCATCTATTACATTACATTATCAAAACTGATGAACGAAGGAGGCAATCACGTTAACTAAGTGCACAGAATTTGAGGTCAGAGTGATACATCCAACTAAACTGTGCTCTTGAGCAAGTTGCTGAATCTCTCTGGTCCTCAGTTTCCTCAGCTACAGCGTGAAGATATTAATGGTCCCTTACGAGGGTGCTGTGAGGTTTAATAGGTATACTGGTTAAAAGAATGCTTAGCATATATTAAGTGCTTAAAAATGGTTCGCTATTATTTTAAGAGTGCATAAGTAATGGGTTTTCGTTTCAGCCATCTCCGATATAAAGCAAACTGGAGAAAAAAATTTAAAGTTTTATGATCCACAGTTAAAAAGCAGACTCCATTTCCCAGAATACCCTTCTTTGTGTGAGTCTGGGTTAGAAGAAGCTGAAAGAGAAACTGGCATGAAATTTGGAAGGCACCATGGAAGCAACATCCATTAATCTGCAATTCTTTTTGCAATCAGATATCGTGACAGAGGCATAGGCATTTGGCAGGTTCTAGATTGCCTTGCTCTCCTGAGCTCTATGCCCATTTCTTATTTCCAACTGTTGGTCCTGTTGACCGCCAGGAAACTTACATCCACTACCCAGTGTTGGCACTGGTCCTGTAAAGGAGGAAGCTACACAGAGGCAACAGTATCTCATAGACATCTTCACAAATTACCCCTTTGTCGTTAAACTTACCTGGCTGTGCCTGGCTGCTCAGGTTGGTGACTGCTCTGATCCTCCAACTCCTCTTACGGACCTTCACGTCCAGGGTCCTCCTGCTGTTGTTTGAGTTCAAACCTATTATCCTCTATCACTGCTTTGCTGATTGGATCTGGCAACTACTGGTGTCAGAAGTGCTTCCAAGGAACAGAATTTTAAAAATGGAATCTGGAATTAGTTCTCCGATATGACTAGACTTAAAGGCATTAATGACCAGTAGTAAGTGGGACCCTGGTCATCCATGACACACAGGGGCAGAATGGTTATAAAAACTCTCACCTATAGTTACCTGGAGTGAAGTGCCTAGAGAAAGCAAGGCCCTAGGTTACAAAGTACCTGCTGCAATATAAATTTTCCATAGAAGCAAAGAGAATAAGGACCGTGGGGTTGATTCATTTCTTCTAAATCAGCTGGAGAACTTAACAGAAAGAGAATGATAAGCCTGGGGTTTTACATTCACAGCTCAACGTCTAAGTTGGGAACCAGAAAGCTTTTATGACTGTCTTGAAATAAAACCTTTTAAACTGTACTGCTGATGTCTTACCATCTGTGATGTCTTCTAAATCCACATCCAGATTCAAGTCCTGGAAGATCCAGAACCAGGGAAAAAGTATGACTTTAAGTTGTTACCATCCATGCCAAAGGAACTGCAGGATTTCACCAATTCACATTAACTGAAACCCAAGATATATGTATGAGGATGTTTCTTAATGGTGTTATATTAGGACAAAAGGAATACAATATTCTATTAACCTAAATGTTTTTGATATGGGTTCACTAAGCAGAGATTCTTGATTCAGTGTTAGTTCACACGTCTGGGAGTAACTCTTAACAATATGACTGAAAACTGGACCCAACGGTGGTCTGCACTGAATGAAACTGAGATGTCAAAACTTCCTTGTAGAAATATCACCACTTATTGGTCGATGAATTAGGCCCTATACAACATCTTAGAGGACCTCCAACATGTTTTCACCCAGCTGATGCGAGAATTGATTGTTTGGGGGGAGAAAAGATGTTGCATCATTCTGTCAGGCCATCTGTTCAGGGTGATGGGGAACATGGTAATACCAGCGATTCACGTGAACATGAGCTCACTACCACATTTTTTTAAGCTGTAATAGGAATTCTCTGAACAGAAACAATATCGTATGGAATACCCTATCGGTGAACGAAGCATCTGGTACATTCATGGATGCTGTTTTGGCAGAAACTTTGCAGGCTGGGGAGGCAAATCCATATTCAGGGTAAGTGGTTATTTCTGTGAGAACAAACTACTGCCTGTTTGGTGATAAAAGTGATCTAATGTAATCTTACTGCAATCAAGGCGGTGGGCTGGTCCTTCCATAGAATGGTGCCAATATTGGGAAATAATATTTTCTCTGCTATTGTTAGGTTGAGCCCTCAGCAGTGACTGTAGCTAGACTGGCCTTGGTGAGTGGTAGCTCACATGGCTGAACCCACACATAATCTCCAGTCCTGCCACCACTGTCTCTGTTCCTGGGCTCACTGGGCAAGGACAAGGGTGGCTGATGAAAGAGATTGGCCAACATACACAGAAACCATCATCTTATCCAACTGACGACTGAGTCCTCTCTCCTGAGGGTGCTCTTTGGTGAGTAGTCAAATGGAATATATGTTATTCACATATCTTTTCCTCAGAACTTCTTTGTCACCAATTTTCAAACCACGCTCCTCCCAAGTCCTTGTCAAGGCAGCCAAAACACCTTGATTACAGTAAGATTATATTAGATCACTTTAATCACCAAACAGGCAATGGATTGTTCTCACAGAAATAGCCATGTACCCTGATTATGGATTTGCCCCCCCCAGCCTGCAAAGTTTCTGCCAAAATAGCATCCATGAACTTACCAGATGCTTCGTGCACTGATAGGGTATTCCATACGATATTGTTTCTGTTCAGAGAATTCCTATTACAGCTTAAAAAAATGTGGTAGTGAGCTCATGTTCACGTGAATCGCTGGTATTACCATGTTCCCCATCACCCTGAACAGATGGCCTGACAGAATGATGCAACATCTTTTCTCCCCCCAAACAATCAATTCTCGCATCAGCTGGGTGAAAACATGTTGGAGGTCCTCTAAGATGTTGTATAGGGCCTAATTCATCGACCAATAAATGGTGGTAGTTCTACACCAATTCATGGATTCAGGAATCAAGGGATGGATTAAGAATGTCTCCTCTTCCTATGTAATTTTTCCCTTTCTCATTCCCCTACTATCTTACCTAAGATGTGTTGATACTGGTTGATTTTATATTTCAACAATTAAATTAAAGGATATCCAAAGTAAGGGACAGTCTAGAAACAAACTGTGCCCCGTATGAACATGAAGGTGAAAATACTAATGAGGGAAGGTGTCAAGAACTGTGAAGACTTTGAGGCTTTACTCTACTTGCAATCTAGCAAGTTGGCCTGCCACACTTTCAGGGCAGAAGACATAAAATTCCTGGGTTAGAGACAAAGGACTTTATTACTTGTGGCAACAGCAGTAGCCAGAGAATCAGCATTTTCCTGCACTGGTTCCCTGAGCCCCAATTCCCACAGGGTGACATGAAGAGAGCCAGGCGGTACCTGTACATGCAGTGAACTGTATTACAGGAGAGGGACCCCTATTTTAAGGAACCTGAAACTTTCATAATGAGAAATAAGAATGTCTGCCCTTTGCTCCAAAAAAAAGACGCTATCTTTACCTTCCAAGGCTATTCATTACACAAACATCCTTTAGAAGATACTCCAGAACAAAAGCAGACAGTGCCAAGACATGTGGAAATGTGAGAGACTCATGAAGAATTGCCTCTCAGCAGGAAGTTTCACATATTTTATTGAAAAATCTAAGAAATCATGTGAATCATGTACAATATTTTCTCACAAGAAAACCTTTAAGCTGGTTTTTAAACGTTTCACAGAATTGTAAAACTTTTTTAAGTTTTAGAAAGAAAAAACACAATGAAACTACCACAGTGTTATAAGCTTTTTGTTTTTCCTTGTTTCTAGGGAAAAGACTGAAAACTAGTAAATTTTCTCATTATGATTTGTGAGGCTAAGTACTATACTCTTTTATAGATCTGCTAAAAAGATACAAGGAAATGAGGGGATCAACGCTTTCTTTGTTCAAAATATTTTAAAAAGCTAAAATCTAATGACAACATGTTAAAATAATACACATTTTTGTAGGATGTTACCATTTCTATAACGGTTTCTCTACACTATATCAACAGTGCAATGGTGATTCAGTGTAAATCATTACAGTGTTTCATTGTTACAATACTTGTGTTCAAGTACATGTTCATGAACATGATCAAAGTCTCTATTTTGACTTTTCTTTTTCATTATTAAAATAAGGCTATAATTACAGTAGAATTTTTCCTATGGATATCTCTAAATCTGAACGCAATGCATAATACATTCTCTAAAAACCTGTTCAACACTATGAGGTTTGTTATGTTGACACATCTACTGCAGATTACAGAAAATGGGCTAGTTCTGCATCAGGATACCAAAAAACAAAAATGATTTCTCTCCATATATAACTAAACTATTATGCTAAATTAGTATACATTCTGGATAACTCAATGGTATTGTCGGGGAGAGAGTAGCATCTTAGAGACGGCCCTAATTTAAAAAAATGTTTTGTTTGTTTTCTTTTGGTTTTTTTAAAGCCTAAAGATCTTGGTTTTTTTCTTTTTCCCTTTTTATTTTTATTCCGGAAACTGGATCCAACTTATTTATATAAAATTATTTATGAAGCCATATAGTATAAATCAAAATGTTTGTAGAACCAAAACAAACACCATATTGGATGTGTGGCAGGCAAAAAAATAAATTAATTTGATTAAATTATATGTAATCTGATAATATTTGGTCTGAAAAACATGCTAGTGTGTGTGTTTATAAATAATGTAATTGCAAAGAGCTGTTAGCCAGCCAGCCTGCTAGAGGTCAACTCTTCTGCTGCAGCTTTTGGGCATAGAAGTCCCTGCACGTCTCACAGCAGCGCTGATACCACCGCATGTCCTGACAGAGGTTCTTCTCACGTATCACCCGGCAGTACACAGGCCACTGATTTCCCAGGCACTTGAAAGTCAGAGCAGCTGTGAAGCAGAACACAGGGAACTAGGTGTCATGAGATAAACTAGGTGTCATGAGTAGAAACAAAGAACAATCACTTAAGTTGGGGGATTTTGTACACACACGTTGACTCGTGTATATTACCTCATGGAGCATAAAAGATAAAGAAACACACACACACACACACACACACACACACACACACACACACACACACACCCTATAATAAAGGAGTAAAGTGAATGAATAATGGTCTTACTCATGAACTTTTATAGACTTATTAAAGATAGAGTTCCCAAATCCAATAAGTGTACTGCAAATGGCTTTTAAGTTTCCATTTCATGGCTTTCATTTAACCTTCTTTTGGATTTTTAGTTGAGAGATTAAAAAGAAAAGGAATGTGTTCAATATGTCCACCATTACGAGAATACAAATTAATAAGTATTGTTATGGATGACATTGCGAAGACATAGCAAAACAAAAATCTGCTCACACTTATTTCACATTCCTCATTTCCTAGATAGCAGACATGTCTAACTGGGATATTTAAGAATTGCAATTTCAGGCATCCTTAAAATCAAAGCTGATTATCAAAAGTGACTAAAATTTACAGCAATAAAGTGCTTGAAATGAGCTCTTGGTATAAAAAATTCAGTCATGTAGATTTGGCCCCAGTTTTTCTGAAGAAATAGCGTGTTCTGGCATGTATAATAAAAGGCAGTTCTGCTACAATTGTTCCTTTTGCCACTATTCTAGTATGATTCATTAATTTATGTTTAAAAACCTTAAGATTTTCCAACCACTGTGCTTCTGTGTTTGGGGATGTGCCTTCAAGAAAAAATGAACAGAGAAAATGGAGTTTTAATTAAATTCTCCTTTTAATTCATTATTTTCTGACACATGATACTTCAAGAAGGACTCCAAATAATTGTTGGAGAAAGGGATTATGCTGTTTTTGAATACAAGGATTTAGAGCATCTGCTCTAGGATTGCTTAACTTTTTGTCTTAACTAGTCTTAATTCTACTTGAACTGATTATTTCTTAGAAATGTTAATTATTTGGCTTAAAAAAGAGAATTTTTATATTTCCATGAAGAACACAAACTTTTCCATTTGATTGAATCGTATGCCTGGAAAAGTATCTATGACAATTTAGCTCCTTGCATTTTGGCAATATTATTCTGTATGATTAAACTGATCCCCTGGAGATTATACATACAAATTGAAACTGAAGGTTTTCCCCCCTGGTAACCATAAGTTTGTTTTCTAGATCTGTGACTCTATTTCTGTTTTGTAAATAAGTTCATCTGTACCACTTTTTTAGATTCCACATATAAATGATATCATACGATATTTGTCTTTCTCTGTCTGACTTACTTCACTCAGTATGCCAAGGAGGAAAAGGGGGGAGGGATAAACTGGAATACTGGGATTGACATATACACACTACTATATGTAAAATAGGTAACTAATAAGGACCTACTGTATAGCACAGGGACCTCTGCTCAATACTCTGTAATGACCGATCTGGGAAAAGAATCTAAAAAAGAGTGGATATATGTATATATATAACTGATTCACTTTGCTGTACAGCAGAAACTAACACAACATTGTAAATCAACTATACTCTACTAAAAATTAATTAAAAAAAAAAACAACTGAACGTGTTAAACGTATATTAACCCAGTGACATCCAGGCAGCAGTGCTATTAAAAGCCACTAACTGCCACAAAATTAAAGGCTAATTCAGTCATGAATATTTGTTATTCAAATGCAGGGTATATATACTTAAAATACATAGTCTACTTCTTGATGATGTATTAGATTAAATAGCAGGAATTGAGAATATATGTGAAAGCATTTTATAACATAAAAACTATGTAAATCAATGTTACTACTATTTATTTTTATTTAACATTATGTCCTTAAAGATGAAAAAAACGGTACTTCTTGTTCAGGGGTGTAGATACATGCATCTGTTCTCCTTGAAAGTGATTTTTTTGCTCTTTGTCTCTCCAAAGGATAATTCGTACCCAGGATCACAAGGAAGGCTATTAACAATGAAGAGGTCCAAGGTGTACACTACAACCTCACCTTTCCATAGACATTACCTTAATTGAGGGTTCTGCCATGGGATGGGTCAGAACCAAAAATATGGTTACATCCTTCAACCCTTTATAGGATGACCTTGGGTGGTATGGCATTCATATATCCAGGGCCTGGACCTGAGTAGACAGCTCAGGAATGAAAATAGTTTAGTCTTTAGGATTTTTTACCCACATGATCATCTGGACTAAACTATAGTTGAATAGATCCAATTTAGTCAGAACCAAACTAATTAGTATAAATTGATAACTAAGTTTTAAAGTGATATGCAAAATAGAAGAAGCCATGATCATTTCCATGTTTCTCAAAATCATCCCCTTTTTGGTCTGCTTACCCAGCCTGGGTGATGTTATAGTATTTACATTAATCTTCTCATTGCAGGGCTGAAGGTGACATGGCCTGTATGCTGCAGGTCTTTCGGAAGAAAAACATTCATTTCCATGTCTTCCTGTGATCTTATGCATGCACTGAATAACACGGGACTGCATTCCTTTGCCACAGGTAATTGAGCACTAGGAGAGATACAAGGTTTTGTTAAATGTTCTTTTTGTTGTTTCCTTTCTCTAGGCTGTAAGCCACCTTCTCCTTATATTTGCTAAAATTGGACATGAGCCACAACATCCAGGGTTAATGTAAAACATGGGTCAGAAATGTTGTTGCTCATAACTTGGGCACAGTGCTGTTCAGAATATCTAGCTGACCTAAGGCAGAGCTTTGGACAATGAAGGACATAGGCGATTAAAAAATTTACAGCAGAAACTAACACAACATTGTAAATCAACTAGACTTCAATAAGATTAAAAAAAAAAAAAGCTGGAGAGTATGACTTGGGAAAGAGAGTGGGTGATACCAGTAAGTAATGAACTTGGGCGGACAGTTTTTAAAGTTTTAATATCTAGTTTGCAACAAATAATTGATTCACTGCTCTTTAATTTAGTCATTGATGCTTGAGAGTTAGATATGTCCAACTGTGGAGCCAGATCCTCGTTATAGCCTTTCAATGTACTCATCCACTCCATTTGCTCTGGCCTTAAAATGTTTATTAAGAATATCAACATGAAAAAAAAAGAATATCAACATGGATGGGGGCTTCCCTGGTGGCGCAGTGGTTAAGAATCTGCCTGCCAATTCAGGGGACACGGGTTCAAGTCCTGGTTCGGGAAGATCCCACACGCCGTGGGCTGTAGAGCAACTAAGCCCGTCGGCCACAACTACTGAGCCTGCGCTCTAGAGCCCATGTGCCACAACTGCTGAGGCCCGTGCGCCTAGAGCCCGTGCTCTGCAACAAGAGAAGCCACCACAATGAGAAGCCTGCGTACCGCAAAGAACAGTAGCCCCCGCTCGGCGCAACTAGAGAAAGCCTGCGCGCAGTAACAAAGACCCAACTCAGCCAAAAATAAATACATAAAATAAATGAATTTATTTAAAAAAAAGAATATCAACATGGCTTATCAACCTGATGTGTTATTGAAATAACTGCTATGACTTCGCAGATTACATGACACCCAAAATTGTGCAAATAATATTTGATAATATGTATTTTTCTAATAAGTACCTTTTAATGGATTCCTTGTATTTCAGCTAAATGTAGTTTGTCTTCATTTGTAAGATATTTCAGAGAACATATTTAACTTAGAATGTTTGTATATTAAAGAAGTCTCTTGGGTCCATATATATCACTAGATTTAATTTGTTACACAAATAAACTGATGTTGAGTTGAATGAGAAAATACAATTATTTTATGGTATCAAAATTACATGTTCTTGTGTTTCTGAAAATAGTAATTTATTTACTAGTTATACTATTTTCTATGTGGTAAGGATTTAGCCATATCTGGCTAAACAGTTCTAAAAAACTTAGAACTCTTTACAGAGATGATCTCGGTGTACTCTATTTGAAAACTGGTAACTACTTTCTGATTGTCACCTTTTAGATATGCAGGCACAAGGTTTGTAATGTTTGTTCCCCTTTGTATCTGACCAAGTCATTGTTAGGATTGCATTTTCTTTGTAAGAATTTTCAGTTCTTCCTTTACGATCATCTTGGGTCCCCTGCTCTTCTTTTCATTAGCTCAAGAAGTATTCTACACAAACCCTTGAAACCTCAATCTGTCTGCTCCTGTTTACTTTGTCTTTAGTTCCCAGCCTTCCAGTCAATCCCAAATATTAACACAGAATATGTATTCTTTTAAAATTGCTTTATATATATATAAAATCTCCTTGGAAAAAACTTCAGTTATCGAGTTCCCCAAATCTCCAGGCTGGCATTTATCTAGCTCCTCAAACAATTTTCCACCTCTCTGCTTCAGGGATCATTTGCTCTATAAAACACTAATCATGCCCAGGCACTTTCTACTCTCACAATTACAACTGTGCCTACCCTCTTTTCAAAACACAATCTCAAATCCACTACTTCCATGAAGTGGTCCACAATTATCCCAACTACTTATGCATATTTATGCTTCAAAACCATATATCCATCCACCTGAAGCTACCGCTTAGAATCACTTGGAGAAAAAAAATTTTTCACTATAGATTTGAAGGCCTAGAATTTCTAAGTCAGGAAACAGATTGAGTCTGATGGGAATATACATTAAAAAAAAGAAGTATCTAGGTGATTCTGCTGCACAGCCTGAGTTAGGAAGCTACTGGTCAATAGCATGTGTTTTGCATTTAATGTAGGCCAGTGTGTATTACTTTTTACCTTTGATTAGTATTTTTTCATGTATCTAGTTTGTTTCTTGGTAAATCTCTCGAAATTAGGCTCACTGTCATATCACTTTCAGTACTAAAACCTACATATCAGGTATGAAAATAGATTACTAAGAATAATACAATTTTATGTGCATGCTATTAGCATGCATCTACTTTATAGATGACTGATCTTTCTAAATTTTATTCTGTAAATACTTCTGCATATAATCCTCCTTGTATCTGATGAATTCTTAGCTTTATGCAAACAGCAGATTAAAGAACAACAATTGGGATATTACATGCCTTTAAATCTGATTTTTTTTTCTTGTTAACTTCTATAGGATCTAAATGTTTCCAGTTCAGTTTAAGCTTTATTATAACTTAAAAACTATTGTAAGAGGAGTAACTGTTTGACATGGTCTTTCCCCCTTGGAAGTATGTATCTTAGTATCACTAATAGAATGGATGTAAGTATTTAAATATAGACACCATGCTTCTTAGAAATATTTTCAGGAAAATTCAAAACAGTTAAACTAAAAACTTTTAAGGGGTTAAGTTTATGTGGAAAAATATTCTAGCATCTACTCCTAAAATTTTGGGAGACCTTGGAAGTAATCACAATATTTGAGAAACAAAAAGAACAATGGGAGTTTTATAATAGATGAACTCATTCTGATGCAATAGAGAAGGTTCTCAATCATATGTCAAAGAAGCCTAGTAATCAATCACAGACTATTCTCAATACTTTCAGCTAATCTTATATCAACTCCAAAGGACATGTGTTAACCAAAGTAACATCATTTTTCAGGATTACAAAGTAACATCATTTTTCAGGATTACAAAGTAACTACAGCTACACGATAACTCAGAGTACATGATTTTAGCAGATAAAGGCTGAAGAGTGCCTTCCATAAAAAAATATTTTAAATTAAGAGAAAAAAATCATTTAATTAAAATGGTATCATTCCTGCCTTTGAAACAAATGGAATAAGCTTTATTATGAAATTACTCTAATAGCCTTAGAATCTAATTTTCATTAGAATACTTTAATAATAAAAATATCAAGCTTTTACTAGTAATTATGTTCTTTATAAAATACACAGTGGTAAAAATTTTATTACAAGTGTGTGAAAAATAAACAGATGTTTGAAATGGAACAATTAAAATCCCAAAGTATCTTCTAAACTATTCCCTACTTTATTATGGAAGATACCTCTAAATAATTGGATATTTCTCAAATCACATCACTATGATTAAAGACAGACAGACATTAAAAGAAAAAGTCAAAATAATTCTGGCTTGAAATGAGGAGACCTGGGCTCTAATACTATCTCTAGAACCTAACATACCTGGGACTTAGTTTTCCTTTTTGTAAAGCAACGCATTGTAGTAGATCGTAGCTACACTTCCAGGTATAAATTACTACAAAATGAAAAATTCCAAATAACTTATTATTAAAAGTTACTGTAGTCAGGCATTTTTTTTTTTTTTTTTCAGTACGCGGGCCTCTCACTGTTGTGGCCTCTCCCATTGCAGAGCACAGGCTCCGGACGCGCAGGCTCAGCGGCCATGGCTCACGGGCCCAGCCGCTCCGCGGCTTGTGGGATCTTCCCGGACCGGGGCACGAACTCGTGTCCTCTGCATTGGCAGGCGGACTCTCAACCACTGCGCCACTAGGGAAGCCCGTAGTCAGGCAATTTTTAAGTGGTGACACTGCATAAAAGTAAAGATGCTAATTTCATTATCTAATTATTCACTATGCGACCCAACAATGGTATCATGGGCGTCTATTAAATGAAGTCTCAAAATTATAGTTTTTTGAATGTTTCAGAATATTCAATCATTTATTGGCTTTTCAAGTATTTACTGATCACCCATCATGTTCAGGATTCTGTGCAGAAGCTAAAAGCAGCAGAAATTATTAATACTATGGGGCTGGTACTTTATTCAATAAACTTTACAACAAAATGCAATGATCTAAAATAGATGGAGTTAGATTACGAAACATTGTGGAAGCTGGGCAATTTCACCCATTCTTAGCCAAGTGTTTAATATTTTAAATAATCAGTTGTGCTATGGAACCAGTTTGTTGCTTTAGGATCAAAGGGAACCAATAATATTACTTTTGAAAGCTTTCACTCCATACAATACTAATAGTAGTTAGCATTACTTAGTATTTATTATATGCCAGGTACTGTGTTAGAGGTTACATTTATTTTAATACCTCATATGAAGCCAATGAGTACTATTATTATTCCTTTTACACAGATGAGAAAATAGAGGCTCAAATAAGTGAAACAAAGTGTCCACAGTTTTATAGCTAAGACGTGGTGGTATTGGAGTTTGAACCCACATGTACTAAATTCAAAGACTGGACACTTACACATTACTTGATACTAGAAGATTGCTAATATTTCTCTTTATGTTAACAGTTAAAAATCTTCCCTTTTTCCCTATCCTGCCAAATAACCTCTTATCCCCATATCTCATTCTTAACCTAAAACTAAGAATTAGAAGGCCTTTTTGGTTTTGTTTTACTATAACTCAGGCTATGTGGTATGAGATAAACTCTTTCGCCTTAAGGACAATTCACAAGCCTGCTTTATCTTTAGATAGAGTGATCATAGAATTTATCGTCCAAATCAGGGCACTTGTGAACGAAGTTGCTGATAATTATTCCTAGACTGTGGGCATAAAAGGGGACTGTTCTGGCTAATCTGGGACACGCTGTCAGACTATCTAGACAACTTACTGATAGATCTGTATATTACATGATAAACACAAATGAATGGACACACGAAATACCTATTATATTCCAGGCACTATCTAATATGCTTTTACACATAATGTCTTGGTTAATCTTCCTCATAACCCTAATAATTTTACAGATGGCAAGAGTAAGGCTCATAGAGATTATTTCATTCATTTATTCAACAAATATTTACTGAAACTCTACAACGTACCAAATACTGTTCTGGATACAGGGAAGTGATAGTAAACAAAATAGACAAAAATATGTGCCTTCAAGGAGTTTACACTGTAATACTGGAGAGCAAGAAGGTCAAGAATTAAAAAACATTGTATATTAGATATTGACAAGTGCTGTGGAAAAAATTAAAGCTGGGAAGGAGGACTGGGAAAATTGGGGGTATGGGGTTTAGCAATTCATATGGGATGATCAGGGAAGGACTCATGGAGAAGGTGATAAAGACTTGCTCCATATGAAGGAGAAACAAATGCACATCTTAGGATTCCAATACAATGTTCTTTCCACTGTGTCTCTACAGATCTTAGATCAAGTTCAATGGCTTTCTCTCCCCTTCCTCCCTCCCTCTTTTCCTTCCTTCCTTCCTCCAGTCCTCCCGCCCTCCCTTCCTTCTTTCCTTCTGTCTTTTTTCTAATATATTTTAAACCTTGCTCTTCACATATGTACTAAGTTAAAAAATACTTGAAACACAGCAGCACTATAGACCTCCACTAAAGGATCAAATGCTAAAATGTCAACATCAATTTGCCAGCAACTGGTAAAAAAAAAAACATAGGGTGCACCAGATAACTTGCGATTGATCTTTTACAAGGAAAATTTCCTGACTAAAGTATTTTAATAAGAGAGACCTGTACTGTCTGACAAATAGTCTGTTCCCCAAACAGTTTTAATATTGCCCTGAAGGACCTTTGAAACTAAGCACCTCACAAACCAATTCCATGAACTAGAAGCCTTTAATTCTGAACAGGAAATGCAATCTTGATGTACCAGGTTTACTACAGTATAAAGGGAAATAGTAATCTTTAGAACAAACTTAAGCAGCAAGGCACAAGAAAAACTGATGTTGGTAATCCCTCTTTCCCACCAAAAAATGAGCCCCAAAGGCTCTGAAAATAAAATCTGTTTGACTTAGTGACATTCATCATTTCAATCTACCTGAGAAAATTATGACCTCCCTTGCACTTGAGTACATGAGTGTTATAATATCTTTAGATAATATTGTGATATATTTCTCTTATAATGGAATAAACCCTTTCTTGACCTGGGACATTAGTGACAATTTCTAAGACTGTATTAAATTATGTCAACCTTACAGTTTGCATGTCAAACACTAAACATGATAAAGGAAACTTCCTCAATAATTCAAAGTTTGGACTATTAAAATGATTAGAGAAATAGTTTAGTAAATGAGAACCATGAATACAAATGGTAGCAAATTAGCAAGAAGAAGGCTTTATCCTCTTTTAAAATGAGATATATATATATTATATAAACTTATAACTATTTCCATTATCTAAAACTTCCTTTTTGTTATTCTTACACCACACAATAAGACCTGACTTGCTTTATTTTACCTAAGAAAGTTTCATTTAAATAAACTAACTGAAAGGGAAATCTCTGGGGAAAAATAAGCAATGTCCAAGCTGGTGGAAGGGTACAGTAGACGTTTACCTAACTCAGATGTTTATAATATTCTAAAAATGGCCAAGGAGGATCTGGTGATATATATAGACGTGAACTCTTGGAAAGTTATATTTACTAAGGTAGTGATAGCTCTGAGTGGGCAGGGTTTGCCAGTACTGGTAAAGGCAGGTTAAGATGCTAGAATGATTTGGCAAATTTGTGGACTGGCCTAAACGTGAACAAATGAGGGACATAGAAAAAAATGTAGGAAAAAAAACTATACTCAAAAAATTCTTAACAAATTAGCAACTGAGGCATTGTCATAGAAACAAAGGAATGAAATGAACTCTGAATGGCTGTAAAGTCCATCTCATGGACAAGCCAAGATGTGGAATCCTTTCTTCCACCACAAAGGATCGATGAGTGGTGAGGCAGTGCCCAAAAAGCAAACTGCAGTAAGAAACTGACCATGGAAATTTCACACCTGACAGTATTATTTATGGCATTAATAGACAGTGTTGCTAAGATCTTGGTTTAATACTTGGAAAAATATGTAAACACCTTATACTAGGTGTTCAAGGAAAGGCCATTTATCTTGAGACATTTTATTGATGTTATAATTCCATTATGTTCAAAGGCAGTGAGCGTGTGCTATAAAATAACTGTGGCCTGATGAAACTCTTTAAGTTTTCAAGTCTAATCTGATGCATTGAGGATAATTAGGTCTTAAATAGAACAATGGTATAAATACATTTTTGATGGATCATATAAACATATAAGGGATGAGTGTATTCTGTTACTAAACTTTCATTATATTATATAGAAATATTCATTTTGTGATAGGTTTGAATATGTTTATCAAGAATATGTATCTTTTAAAAATAATCTACATGTATTGTTCCCCAAAGTTTCTATGAATACCACAATGCTTAGAGGCATAAATCCACTAAATACTAGTGAATAATAGCAAACATGCTCTGTTTGGGTAAAACATGTTTAATTCAAAGAAAAAAGGCTGCACAGGCACCAATAAATAGCTATCTACAAGTTTATAAAGTGCCAAAATGAGGGACAAAAATAGTGAACACGATTTTAGGAGGCTCTCAAAGCTCATCCATAGTACCACTTGAATCCACTTTTGTAAAGTGCAAAATTGTCTTCCTGTCACTGAAAATTCATGAATCATGTAGGAATATCCACAAGGGCTCATGATATAATCTACGTGGTATCATGTCTCTGTCAAATTCACCAAAGAACACTGTTGTCTTTTTGTCCAAGAAGTAACCTATGTACTTCTGGACAACTTAATTTCACTTAAGAACCCTTTAAAAATGGGATATCCATAAATATCTCTTAACTACTTTCCTATTTAGAGAAGAGACACTAATTACTTCCACTGATCTCTGATTCTTGCACTGCTTCTGTGCTCCATGGGTCCTGAGATCAAGTAGATCTTTTCTGCATATGTGATTTTCAGCATGGAGCTACAAAAGACTTCCACATCTAGTCTTAGGTATTGGGATCCTATGGTAAAATGCCAAATCTTAAAATCACTGGTTAAATATTAGTTTCTACCTTTCCTTTCTGGACTTCAGAATAGTCAGATAGACACTGTTTGGTGCTAGTTAGTTACTTGGAATATTTAGATAACCCAGGTTTGGGAACCAATTGGGACACTATGGTATGAGTAAATGTGTACACTTAGGTTAAATAATCAACTAGTTTGGCAGTGAGTTTATGGAATTATCTATCTGTGCATGTTAAACTCTAAAGTTAAATTGTAAAACTCTTCAAGCTTAAATCCTGTAAAATGTCCTCTTAAACATTATACCAAAGAGGCAGAAAGCCCGAAAGTAAAAATACTACTGTACAGTATTTATTTGGAGTTTTATTGGATAACAAACATAACTAAACTAGTTTGCTTTTAAATTCCTTGAAAAAAAAACCCCACAAATTTCAGTGTATTTAGGGGTTAAAAATAATAATTCTCACACTTGGCCAGGACAGAGATTACCCGAGATTCCTTCCTTCTAGACTGTGCCAAAGATATATATTTTGGAGAGAATGTGTATTCTCCAGGCCAACAGCTAAGGAAGGCTCTGTAATGCTTTACTCATTTCCAGCTGGCCTCTGTAAGAAATAGGAATTCCTAAATTAAGAGAAAATTGTCACTGGCAGACAGAGTTCAATTTTTTTTAACCAATATAATAGTCTTCTAGAACCTGATATAATTCGTAATGATAAGTGCCAATCTATAACAAGGTTAACAGCATTGACTTGGATAATTTGTCTTTGGGAATAAATGGATTATTCCAAAGTGGTTTAACAAGAGTGAAGTAGCATTCACAGTGGAGAGTGGACCTCATAAGGAAACTAAATGATGATTTCTACTGGAAATTATTAGCACAGCATTCCTATTCATTTATGTATATGTTTGGCAGTTCCATCTTTAAACTTTTTAATAAAGTGAGTGTGAAACAAGCACACTAAGGAACAAAAGTTAGCTTTGTTTTGTAAGATTTGCTGTTTGTTTTGGTCAGGGTTGCAGCATCTTTTTAAAGTAGTTCATCTGCTTAATTTAACACATGGGTATTTGGAATTGAATCTATTCCTAGAGGTCAGACATTGAGGATTTTTTGCATATGTCTTTACTTAAATATTTGTTTGGTTCTACAGTTCAAACTATTTTTGTCCCTTTAATGAAAATGTTTGCATATAGTTACTGCAAATCAAGGAAATGTGTGTGGCAAAAATCAAGCAGAGTGTTTATGAATGATTAGCAGAGAACTGAATACGTTATGAAAGGTCATAATAATCCCCCCAATCATTTTTTATATCAAAGTACACACTGATCACCACAAAGATGGAATTAAAAAAAAGATGCTTTGCATTAAGAAGCAATTAAACACAAAGTTTTGGGCACATTTGCAATTCTGTCAGTGCTGAGCCTATGAATTATAGGATGTTACAGAGGTGAAAAAAGACTATCAAGACATTTCTATTTTATCACTATCATCCCAGTGAAACATCTTCCCACCAGGGACACTGTTTGGAAAGACAGTGATTGAATTTCCTTTTCAAATAAGATACTTTCCAGGTCTAGTCCAACAATTCTATGTCAGAAATGGATCAGGTCCTTCTGTGGCCATGTTAGAGAAGTGTGTGTTTTTGTTTTGCTTTTAATAAATAAACTCTTGATTTAAAACAGCACAGAGAGCATTATATAGCTACTTTTAACTTATTCCAACCTGAAATAAACCAAGTATTTGCTAGTTCACAGAGAAAATTCTTAAGTGTACTTTGCTTCCATCTGCTGCTTTTCTTCTAGGTTAGATAACTGCTCTCTAACCTGTCAGGTATTCCAGCCAAATGAATTCCAGAAAATGCAAAAGAAGTCTGCCAGCTTCCTTGAACCTCAATCTTAAGCATCCTTTAGGCTTAAATAGCATGTTACTCAAATAAGGGTGGATTTACTTTTTAAAACAAAATCACATTTTTAAGTAGTTTGATATACCATACAGGAAAAGGTCAAGGGAGTCATATGTTTACATAAAATTATATCAATTACCTTAATTTTCCTGGTGAAAGATAAGGTAGTTACTAATTTTTTGTGGTAAATTATATGAAACATTGTAGTTGTTATAGAACGAGAGTCAGAAAAATAAAATGGGCCACAAGAAAAGAAGTACAATACTTACATGTATCATACATTTTTGCTTACTTGTTGAAGAAGTTTAAGCAGTCATTTATTCAATAAATATCACCGCATGTCATGCAATGGTCTGGTCACTCAGAGGAGTGAGAAGGGTAAAAGGATTAAGACAATCTTAATGAAAAAGCAAAAATATAAGGCAATAAGTAATTGAGAGAAATTAATGTAGTCAATATGTGCAGACAGATTCTGTCATTTATTGGGGAAATTAGGTACTTGAACTGGCCCTCAAAGGACTTGGATGGTTGTAAAAAACACATTCTAGGCAAAGAGAAATGTATAAACAAAGACATGGAGATTGTAGAAGTACAAACTGCTCAGGCCTGAGCTTAGTGGAGATACTGAATTAATGAGAATAATGAGACAATTCTCAAAAGGTAGGTTAAGACCAGAATATAGAAAGCTTTGAATGCCAGAGTGAGTATCTGGTAGTTGACAGTATAGCCAAAGACAATTCTCTGAAATTGTGTGAACTATAGGATAGAGTGGTGAAGCCATCCCCCTATATGGGGGTAAGAAAGTACATTAGATATTGTTACTCTAGTCCTGGTGAAAATATAAGAAGGACTGTAGTATTATACTGGGAGTGAAGAGCAACCCAGGCAAAACACTACCTGTGTATAGAAGAAAAAGTGCCAAGGACAGCTTCTACTTGAGTATCTGGGAAGATGGTATTAACATTTTTCAAGAAAAAGGAAATTGGGAGTGGGATATGGTTTGAGGAAATAAAATGAGGAATGCCACTGGCACAGTCCTATAGCAACTGAGATTTGAGAATAAAGAAATAGGCTCCCCTCAACTCCTTCTGAGTTTCCATTTCATTGAACATTCTTAAGCATACTTTCTTCTCTTGTTTCTCACAACTTTTCCTCCTGTTTCTCTGAATACCCCTTTTTTTGGGTCCTTTTTGCTAGCAGTTGCTTCTTTTCTCACAAGCCTTTAAAGCTGGGAGTTTCTCAGGGCTGCATCTTTTCTTCTCCATCTATACTCCCTTCTCGGGCACGCTTATACTTTAAAATTTAAGCACTGCCTAAATGTTGATGATTATAAAATGTATGTTTCCATCCCATTCCTCTCCTCTGACCTATCTACTAGACACCAGTATTTAATTCTTTTATGGGCACGTGAAACAGTCCAAAATAGAATTCATAAACCTTCCCCTCCAACTTGATTCATCTCTAGGCTTCCATATCTCATATCACAGAACCATCACCCATACAAGTTCTTCAGACCAGAAAGCTAACGTGGGATTCCTCTTAAACACACGAACACCTCCCTCCTTCTCACCTCTCCACAGAAAATCAACCCCACTCCTGTTCATTTTAACCTCATAACAAATTTCTCAAAGCCAACCATTTCCCCCATCTCTACTGATACTACAATACGAATAGTCAGCATTTACTTAGTTACTATGTATCTGACTCTTTGCTAATGATTTTTCATAAATTATTTCATTTGGAATCAGTAACTTAACTGAACAGAAAATTCAGAATTCAAACTCAGGGCTGTCTGACTCCATACACTGAATTATCTCACCAATTACCTAACTTATCAAATCCTCTCCCCTTCCTAGAAATTCTATAATATTCTCGTAGCATCTCTCTATATCCATGACATCAATCACTGTTGATACTGCAGCCTGAAAAATGTAAGTATGAAGAAAGTAAGAGATTTCTTTTAATTTCAGACCAAAACTATTAACCAGTTTATAAAATTAAAAGTTATATATGGATATGGTAGAATTATAAGCATAGAAGTTCCTTTCTTTCAATGTAATTCAGATAAACTGTTCTTTGTATATCTGTGCAGAAAAATTTTAATATGTATAAAAAGAATATATGTAAATATAACTCACACTATATGAGTCTTCTTCATAATATTTACATACTTAATAGTAGTTCTTGGAGAAATTTTCTTATCAGTATGTATATACAAATATATTTTTATAAAGTACAGTATTCTACTGTTTAAATATAGTATTTTGATTTATGTAACTAGTTAATGGATATATGGATTGTTTCTAAATTTTTGTTGTTTCAAACAAGGCTGCAATGAGCATCTTCATAAATGCAGTTAGCAAATTATTTGAGAATGTCTGTAAGCAAAAGCTATGGCAACAGAGCTGTTGAGTCCAAGAATGTGTGCATTTCAAAATGAGATATTTTTTTCACCTATCAAGTGTTTTTTGAAAAGTTTGAAAACATCCAGTCTTAGAAGTAGTATGGGAAAACATATGTGGAAGCAACAGGGCAGAATTGAGTAAAACAAACTTCCTCTGTATGTCAGCTCCTGGGTATCCCTCAACCCACTTCTCTCATGCTGCCTCTCTGAGCCCTGAATTTGTGTAAGTGTGTGCGTATTTATTTCTAAACAAGTTTGTTAGTTTTAATTCTTACCCTATGTGGACTCGTACATATTTTGTACATTGAAAATAAGGTTATATATATACATATATTTTTTTTTTTCTAATCTATTCTGCTGTTTGTGTTTTGTCTCCTCAGGTAGATCTTTCCTTTTTAAGTAGCTCAAAATATTTTTCCTTGGTCTATACACATCACTGAAACTGGATTACTTTTACCTGCACAGTTAGAGTATTTTGAAATTTAGAGAAACTTACAGTTGCTTTGGCACATTTTACAGATGTGGGGATTGAGGTTGGGGGGCCTAAGGAACTGCTCTTCTGCATTCAAGACCGATGCAGGTCGTGCACTCTGGCTGTGCAGATGCTGGGGTGCCACCCCGTCAACCTGCAGCAAAACCAGGGACCTGTTTGTGAAAAGATTTTCCCTTTCATTTACGTTTTGCATCCATATGATGCCTTTCTAACTAGCTGATCATTTGTATATTTGTTCTTGCATTGTATACACGTCTTTCTCTGGGTGTCCTGGTGATCTGGTTATGTCTATCTCTGGATATCCTCTGGTATTTGATGAACATATACTTTACTACATCTAAGTAAAAAACACTCAATGCTAAGACTACTGATTTTAGATTTATAACAGTCATCAAGTTTCATTATATTTTTATGTGAAACCCTTCCCTTGTTCCCACCTACTGAAGTTCAATATCCCCAAAATGAGTTTTGGCACGCTCCATGCTCCATCCCCTATAAAGGACATCAAGAGTGATTTTTAACTCAATGACATTTATTTACTGAATTACTTCTAGGTATGGTTTAGAAGGTGAAATTATAGATGCCCTGGTATGCAGCATGAAAGCACTGATAGCATTATTTTAAGAATCTAGTGATTTTTCAAGGATCTATTAAGAAGACAGTATTTTTAACCCCTGTGGATTAAAAAAAATTACTTCTCTCACATTTTTCAATCCAAAGGATGCTAAAATTTATAATTTAATTATACTTATACACGCATATATATATACATTATATATATATACATACACACACCCACTTACATATGTATACATAGACACTAATCTCTCTAAATTATACATTTTCTTTAGATAGAAGACATATACACATAGTATGTGTGCCTCATTCTTTTGAAGCTAATATATTTCTGCTATGTTCAATCGTATCAGCCAACTGCGTCTGACTACTTTGAGTAATCCGAATGCTTTGGAAATTCAATATTTTTATATATCTGGGGCAACAGATACAACGCTCGAGAGATATTAAGAATAAAAATGATAGCAATGCAAAATTGTCCCATTCTCTGGCAGTGCAAAGAGACAGAGACAAAACAATTTGATAGCCAACAGTTTAGGGATTATTATGCATGCTTTAGAAGACAGCTATATTTTTTAGACAGAATGGTGAGTAGCAAGTTGGGTAAATGTTTGGTGGATGTATCTAAACGACATAATAGAAAGTTTTTCTTGAGAAAAACCATCTTACTTATCATTGAGTAATTTCTTTAGTATGAACAGCTTACTCAGAGATAAGTGAATTTTTAAAGTAGATTTTCCTATAATGCAAAATATCTCTTCTTTAGGATATCTTTGGATAGGTTTCCTCAATGTCTGTATGTTTAAAACCAAGGCCACAATCTTTGATTTCTTTGATTTACTGACTGAGCCAACAATGATAGAACTCAGTATGATAGATTCATATTTGATTATGGGATAGCTGCTCAAATTTTCCTGTCTTATGAGATTATCTATAACTATAAAAATGATGAGCAGTTATCTTTTCCAAATATCAACAGACTTGTAGATGTAATTAGAAAATAATTCTGAATAGAAATGCTAATCCATCCCAAGAACAGTTTTCTGAATTACAGATTATTTCTGTTTGGTTTCCATCTACAAATTTTCTCTAGTTAGAAAAAAATATTTACAAAGCTAGTCTTTGAAATTTAAATAATCTAATGTAAGCTTTCCTAAAGTATGTTACACTAAATAACAAACTAGCTACATGCTCTGTAAAAGTGATCCTTGGTAAAAGTATAAAAGAAAAGTGAAATACCATAGCCTCTCTTTGAGATTTGCAGTGTACAGAACAACATTTTCTATTTTTACATTCTAGTAGGATATTTAAGTTGGTTATTTACTATTACTGCTAATTATTTCTTTAAATTTGACTGGTAAATCCTTCTAACAAGTGACTGAGCTTCCCTCTACTAACCTGTAACAACCCACTTAGTTTAGTTGTATTAAAACCAGTGATCATACATATCCTCATTTGGATTCTGGAATATCCTGCAACAACCCACTTAGTTTAGTTGTATTAAAACCAGTGATCTATACATATCCGCATTTGGATTCTGGAACATCCTGCAAGTTTATTTTAATTGGGTTGGGGTATATGCAGCACTGGGTCAGTCCACATATGAAGGAATCCATAGTCCTAAGGTCCTAGCCTAGCCATTGGGTAACAAGAAATCCCTCCTTTGCAATTTTTGGATCTAGGTTTTTTTGTCCCTTTTCATTTAATGCAGAAACACTAGGCTGCAGAGACACATGATTAAAAATGTGGTATTATATAGTCATTTTTTTAAGGATATTCCTGATTGCTTTGATCAAGTTTTGTTTCTTTAAATTTCCCTCAATGATTCCTGAGTTTTCCTTCAGTGAAAAGAAACGTCTTCTGTGATTATTTGTAATTTCCTACCAATGGTAATAAGTCACAATTACCACTGTCCATGTTAATTGGAGGGACAAACTTCTGTGTAGAAAACTGAAGGCAGATCATCAGGCCAAGGACCCTATGAGATTTGGGAACAGCCTATTACCCAGAATTTTACATTCACATGATCTGTCTCTCTAAGAATCCACCGTAACAAAGAGTAAGAAATAAAAGAATGTTTTTTTCAGGGTCATGTAAAATGGTACAAACCAAACCACTTGTATTGACTGCTGACCAATCTGGATAAAAGAAAAGCTCGAAATGACAGGGTAATAAATCTTCTATTTGTCTTTCTACACTTCAGTATGTCAGTAAAGAACCTTTCATGACGTTTCTCTGATCATGCACTTGCCTGTTACGAATTGTTTTAACTTAAGAATTATGCAATATGAGACCACTTTAAGGTTATAAATCTTGGTTACACAAAGCACACTTACAGAACTGGTAAAATTTACATGATAATTTAAAAATTTTTTTGAGCTTCTGTTAAAATAAGAGAGTGCTAACTACTCAGGAAAAGGCACACTTATTTTCCCATAGTTATTACAGAGTCCTAAGACAATATAATACATCAGGTAGATTTCAATACCATCTGAAGTATGTGTATTAAGAAAATTATTTTTACTAGAAACAATCCAGATACATGCAAGTCTTTCATAGTTACAAAAATAAATTATTAAGCAAGCAATATGGTTTATTTTGAGTTTTAGCCAAAACACTGTTTTCAGAGAAAATGCAAAAAATTATTGTAAAATGCCATTTTGAGATCTGTAACTACCTGGAACTAGAAAATCTTCACTACAAGAATGATCTCAAAATAAGTAGAATTCATATTAACTTAAATGCAAGTTTTATAGTTAGAAAACATATATTAGTTTGATACAATTCCCCTATTAGAAAAAAATACCTTAGTTTTTAGATTCCTCTTCTATTCAAATGAATATGCTGTAGTTTCCGTTTGCAGGATAAGTTAAAAGTGGCTCACAATACTGTAAGCTTTATATTTACTGCTTCTAAACAAAGTTATACCATACTATCTGTATAATTAAATCATCCAGAATTATTTCTGCTTCCAGCATTATTTTGAATTATATAATTACAAAAGACTCATAATCTCTTATCCAAAAATCTATTAATCATGTCATAATTTGGTACGTGGCCAAAGCTATTCATTTCCTAGAATTTTAAAGGACTAAATTAAGTTCAAATTATAGTGTATGAATGGAACCTAAGAATTAAACAAGGATTTTGTGTGGTTCCAAGGTGTTTTGTTTGTCTTTAAAATTCACTTGAATAAGTATAAACCACTTGTTAATACTGCACAGAAAAGTTAACTCTATAAAAGCTTCATGAAGGACCAAATTCTGTGTAATAGATAAAACAACACTCCTTTATTTGCTCCTCTATTGGCCTCCAATAACGAAAACAAGAAGTTGTAGAAGTTCACATAAAGGCAGAAAGGTCAAGTTCAGCCAGAAAATATATGGCGTATCATTAAACATAAGAGGCTATGTTATTTTTCAAATCAGTGTTCTCTGCTTAGGACAGCTTAAATGAGTAAATACAGACTTATAATGCCAGGAAACAGATGGGTCATGTTTTGCTCTCCCAGGAAAGACCCTAAGGCCATATCTATATCAAAATGTGGCATATGATTATTTCAATGGTTAACTCAAGCCAGAGCAAAGCAACCACATTGTTTTTGTCCTGTTTTTGCCAACTTTCTAGTCTCAATGAAATAAACACTAGCATTGTTTAATAAAGGCTGTATTATATCTACTTAGAAATCAGAGTTAACAATTATATGACGGGAGATTTTCTCTTTGAGTATATCTATAATTTTCCCTGTCAAGCTGAGAGCAATTTTCCCACTGTTTACACAAAACCACCAAAACATAAATGCTAGAAATCAGATAGGCTGATACAAATGCAGTAAACAGTTTGAGGCATAAGCCATATTCTTAGTAAGCCTCTGTTTAGCTAGTATTACCTCGGTTCAAGTGGTCAATGGCTTTTAGACAGTGTGAAAATCTGAGAATATACATATTTTAACTGATTCTCTAGTGATTCATCCATATTACTGAGGGAGGAGCAGAATTCCAGAGCTAGACCTTATGGATAGCCCATTGAATAATTCTGATTAAAGCCAACCCAGGGCTTAATTTTAAGTCCATTTAGGTTTACCAAGTGTTTAAAAATATCAGTAGAATTTGAATGAAACTGACAGATTAGTTGACTTCAGAGGAGCATAGAAATCGACCCACAATTGCACCCATCTTGTTGCTATTCTTATTCCAGGAACACAGCTGATAAGAGTAAGAGATTGATGTGTTTCCTCTGTCCATGAATACTTTAATCACTGACACTTATTAATAATCACAGCACTATTCCTTTTCTCTGTAATTATTTTGGACTGGTCTTCATTTTAACATGAAAGTGATATCTTAGGAGTAAGACAGGAGGGGAGAAATCAATAAATCCACATGGAGCCACTGTCTTTAATTTGTGCATGCCATTAGAATCTGTTATGCTGAGAACTCAGTCATAAACGAAGAAGGAGAAAACAGCTTTAAGGAAAAGAACAGACATATTCATATAAAGAGAATAGAAAATGCAACATAACTGTATCTTCTACATAAGCAAACAAGCAAACAAACAAGCAAACACACCAACAAACAAAACTTAAGTCATGGAGTAAGACTGGCTCAAGATGGCGGAGTAGAAGGACATGCGCTCACTTCCTCTTGCAAGAGCACTGGAATCACAACTAATTGCTGAACAATCATCAACAGGAAGACACTGGAATTCACCAAAAAGATGCCCCACATCCAAAGACACAGGAGAAGCCACAGTGAGATGGTAGGAGGGGCGCAATCACTATAACATCAAATCCCATAACCATTGGGTGGGTGACTCACAAACTGGAGAACAATTATACCACAGAAGTCCACCACTGGAGTGAAGGTTCTGAGCCCCACATCAGGCTTTCCAACCTGGGTGTCCAGCAACGAGAGAAGGAATTCCCAGAGAATCAGACTTTGAAAGCTAGCGGAATTTGACTGCAGGACTTTGACAGGACTGGGGGAAACAGAGACTACACTCTTGGAGGGCACACACAAACTAGTGTTCATATCAGTACCCAGGGAGAAGGAGCAGTGACCCACAGGGGACTGAACCAGATCTATCTACCTGCTAATGTTGGAGGGTCTCCTGCAGAGGCAGGGCGTGGCACTGGCAGGGGACAAGGACACTGGCAGCAGAAGTTCTGGGAAGTACTCCTTGGCATGAGCCCTCCCAGAGTCTGCCATTAGCCCCACCAAAGAGCCTGTAGCATCCAGTGCTGGGTCACCTCAGGCCAAACAACCAACAGGGAGGGAACCCAGCCCCACCCATCAGCAGACAAGCCGATTAAAGTTTTACTGAGCTCTGCCCACCAGAGCAACACCCAGCTCTACAAACCACCAGTCCCTCCCATCAGGACGCTCGCACAAGCCTCTTAGATACCCTCATCCACCAGAGGGCAGACAGCAGAAGCAAGAAGAACTACAATCCTGCAGCCTGTGGAACAAAAACCACATTCACAGAAAGATAGACAAAATGAAAAGGCAGAGGACTCTGTACCAGATGAAGGAAGAAGACAGAACCCCAGAAAAACAATGAAATGAAGTGGAGATAGGCAACATTCCAGAATAAGAATTCGGAATAGTGATAGTGAAGATGATCCAGGACCTCGGAAAAAGAATGGAGGCAAATATCGAAAAGATGCAAGAAATGTTTAACAAAGACCTAGAAGAATTAAAGAAAAAACACTTAAAAGAATTAAAGAACAAACAAAGAGAGATGAACGACACAATAACTGAAATGAAAAATACACCAGAAGCAATCAATAGCAGAATAACTGAGGCAGAAGAATGGATAAGTGACCTGGAAGACAGAATGGTGGAATTCACTGCTGCAGAACAGAATAAAGAAAAAAGAATGAAAAGAAATGAAGACAGCCTAAGAGACCTCTGGGACAACATTAAATGCAACAACATTCACATTATAGGGGTCCCAGAAAGAGAAGAGAGAGAGAAAGGACCCGAGAAAATATTTGAAGAGATTATCATTGAAAATTTCCCTGACATGGGAAAGGAAATAGCCACCCAATTCCAGGAAGTGCAGAGAGTCCCATACAGGATAAACCAAGGAGAAACATGCCAAGACACACATTAATCAAACTGACAAAAATTAAACACAAAGAAAAATTATTAAAAGCAACAAGGGAAAAATGACAAATAACATACAAGGGAACTTGCATAAGGTTAACAGCTGACTTCTCAGCAGAAACTCTACAAGCCAGAAGGGAGTGGCGTGTATATTTAAAGTGATGAAAACGAAGAACGTACAACCAAGATTATTCTACCCGGCAAGGATCTCACTCAGATTCGATGGAGAAATCAAAAGCTTTACAGACAAGCAAAAGCTAAGAGATTACAGCAGCACCAAACCAGCTCTACAACAAATGCTAAAGGAACTTCTCTAAGTGGAAGACACAAGAGAAGAAAAGGACCTACAAAAACAAACCCAAAACAATTACGAAAATGGTATTAGGAATACATATATCAATAATTACCTTAAACGCTCCAACCAAAAGACATAGGCTCACTGAATGGATACAAAAACAAGACCCATATATATGCTGTGTACAAGAGAACCACTTCAGACCTAGGGACACATACAGACTGAAGGTGAGGGGACGGAAAAAGATATTCCATGCAAATAGAGATCAAAAGAAAGCTGGAGGGCTTCCCTGGTGGCGCAGTGGTTATGAGTCTGCCTGCCGATGCAGGGGACACGGGTTCGTGCCCCGGTCTGGCAAGATCCCACATGTCGCGGAGCGGCTAGGCCCATGAGCCATGGCCATTGAGCCTGCACGTCCGGAACCTGTGCTCCGCAATGGGAGAGGCCACAACAGTGAGAGGCCCACATAACGCAAAAAACAAAAAACAAAACAACAAAAAAAGAAAGCTGGAGTAGCGATACTCATATCAGATAAAATAGACTTTAAAATAAAGAATGTTACAAGAGACAAGGAAGGACACTACATAATGATCAAGGGACCAATCCAAGAAGAAGATATAACAATTATAAATATATATGCACCCAACATAGGAGCACCTCAATACATAAGGCAAATGCTAACAGCTATAAAAGAGGAAAACGACAGTAACACTATAATAGTGGGGGACTTTAACACTTCACTTACACCAATGGACAGATGATCCAGACAAAATTAGTAAGGAAACACAAGTTTTAAATGACACAATAGACCAGATACATTTAATTGATATTTATAGGACATTCTATCCGAAAAGAGAAGATTACACTTTCTTCTCAAGTGCACACGGAACATGCTCCAAGATAGATCATATCTTGGGTCACAAATTAAGCCTTGGTAAATTTAAGAAAATTGAAATCATAGCAAGCATCTTTTTTGACCACAACGCTATGAGATTAGAAATCAATTACAGGGAAATAATGTAAAAAACAAATACACATGGAGGCTAAACAGTACGTTACTAAACAACCAAGAGATCACTGAAGAAATCAAAGAGGAGACCAAAAAATACCTAGAGACGAATGACAACAAAAACATGATGATCCAAAACCTATGGGATGCAGCAAAAGCAGTTCTAAGAGCGAAGTTTATAACAATACAATCTTACCTCAGGAAACAAGAAAAATCTCAAATAAACAATCTAATCTTGCACCTAAAGGAACTAGGGAAAGGAGAACAAACAAAACCCAGAGTCAGTAAAAGGAAAGAAATCATAAAGATCAGAGCAGAAATAAATGAAATAGAAACAAAGAAAACAATAGCAAAGATCAATAAAATTAAAAGCTGGTTCTTTGAGAAGATAAATAAAATTGATAAACTTTTAGCCAGACTCATCAAGAAAAAGAGGGAGAGGACTCAAATCAGTAAAATTAGAAATGAAAAAGGAGACATTACAGCAGACACTGCAGAAATACAAAGCATCATAAGAGACTACTACAAGCAACTCTGTGCCAATAAAATGGACAACCTGGAAGAAATGGACAAATTCTTTGAAAGGTATAAACTTCCAAGACTGACCCAGGGAGAAACACAAAATATGAACAGACCAATCACAAGCAATGATATTGACTGTAATTAACAATCTTCCAACAAACAAAAGTCCAGGACCAGATGGCTTCACAGGTGAATTCTATCAAACATTCAGAGAAGAGCTAACACCCATCCTTCTCAAACTCTTCCAAAAAATTGCAGAGGAATAAACACTCCCAAAGTCATTCTACAAGGCCACCACCACACTGATACCAGCACCAAACAAAGATACTACAAAAAAAGAAAACTACAGACCAATATCACTGATGAGTATAGATGCAAAAATCCTCAACAAATACTAGCAGACAGAATCCAACAAGACAAATAAAGGATCATACACCATGATCAAGTGGGATTTATCCCAGGGATGCAAGCATTCTTCAATATATGCAAATCAATCAATGTGACACAACATATTAACAAATTGGAGGATAAAATCCATATGATCATCTCAATAGATGCAGAAAAAGCTTTTGACAAATTTCAACACCCATTTATGATAAAAACTCTCCAGAAAATGGGCATAGAGGGAACCTACCTCAACATAATAAAGGCCATATATTACAAATCCACAGTAAATATCATTCTCAATGGTGAAAAACTGAAATCATTTCCTCTAAGATCAGGAACAAGACAAAGATGTCCACTTTGGCCACTATTATTCATCACAGTTTTGGAAGTCCTAGCCACGGCAATCAGAGAAGTAAAAGAAATAAAAGGAATACAAATTGGAAAGGAAGAAGGAAAACTGTCAGTGTTTGCAGATGATATGATACTATACACAGACAATCCTAAAGAAGCCACCAGAAAACTACTAGAGCTAATCAATGAAACTGGTAAAGTTGCAGGATACAAAGTTAATGTACAGAAATCTCTTGCATTCCTATACACTAACAATGAAAGGTCAGAAAGAGAAATTAAGGAAACAATCCCATTCACCACTGCAACAAAAAGAATAAAATACCTAGGAATAAACCTACTTAAGGAGGTAAAAGTCCTGTACTCAGAAAACTATAAGACACTGATGAAGGAAATCAAAGATGACACAAACAGATGGAGAGATATACCATGTTCTTGGATTGGAAGAATCAATATTGTGAAAATGACTATACTACCAAACAAAGCAATCTACAGATTCAATGCAATCCCTATCAAATTACCAATGGCATTTTTTACGGAACTAGAACAAAAAGTCTTAAAATTTGTATGGTGACATAAAAGACCCCAATAAGCCAAAGCAATATTGAGGGAAAAAAACAGAGCTGGAAGAACCAGACTCCCTGACTTCAGACTATACTACAAAGCTACAGTAATCAAGACGGTATGCTACTGGCAGAAAAACAGAAAGATAGATCAATGGAACAGGACAGAAAGCCCAGAGATAAATCGACGTACCTATGGTCAACTAATCTATGACAAAGGAGGCTATACAATAGAGAAAAGACAATGTCTTCAATAAGTGGTGATGGGAAAACTAGACAGCTACATGTAAAAGAATGAAATTAGAACACTCCCTAACACCATACACAAAAATAAACTCAAAGTGGATTAGAGACATGAAATTAGAACACTCCCTAACACCATACACAAAAATAAACTCAAAATGGATTAGAGACTTAAATGTAAGACTAGACACTATAAAACTCTTAGAGGAAAACTTAGGAAGAACACTCTTTGACATAAATCACAGCAAGATCCTTTTTGACCCACCTCCTAGAGTAATAGAAATAAAGAAAAAAAAAAAACCAAATGGGACCTAATGAAACTTAAAAGCTTTTGCATAGCAAAGGAAGTTATAAACAAGACGAAGAGACAACCCTCCGAATGGGAGAAAATATTTGCAAAAGGATTAATCTCCAAAATATATAAACAGCTCATGAAGCTCAATATTAAAAAACCATACAACCCAATCACAAAATGGGCAAAAGACCTATTGGTCTTCTGGGAGAAATAGACATTTCTCCAAAGAAGACATACAGATGGCCAAGAGGCACATGAAAAGATACTCAAACATTACTAATTGTTAAAGAAATGCAAACCAAAATGACAATGAGGTATCACCTTACACCAGTTAGAATGGGCATTATCAGAAAATCTACAAACAACAAACGCTGGAGAGAGTGTGGAGAACATGGAACCCTCTTACACTGTTGGTGGGAATGTACACTGATACAGCCACTATGTAGAACAGTATGGTGGTTCCTTAAAAGACTACAAATGTAATTACTATATGAATCAGCAATCCCACTACTGGGCATATACCCAGAGAAAACCGTAATTCAAAAAGACACATGCACCCCAGTGTTCACTGCAGCACTATTTACAATAGCCAGGTCATGGAAGCAACCTAATGCCCATCGACAGACGAATGGATAAAGAAGATGTAGTACATATATACAATGCAATATTACTCAGCCATAAAAAGGAACGATATTGGATCTTTTGTAGAGACATGGATGGACCTAGAGACTGAAATAAGATTGAAATAAGTCATACAGACTGAAATAAGTCAGAAAGAGAAAAACAAATATCATATATTAACGCATGTTTGTGGAATCTAGAAAAATGGTACATATGAACCAGTTTGCAAGGCAGAAATAGAGACACAGATGTAGAGAACAAACGTATGGACACCAAGGGGGGAAAGTGGGGTGGGAGGGTTGGTGCTGATGGGATGAATTGGGAGATTGGGATTGACATATATACACTAATGTGTATAAAATAGATAACTAATAAGAACCTGCTGTATAAAAAAATTAAAAAAATTTTAATAAAAAGTTATGAAGTAAAAAAGAACATTTATTAGAGCTATCCATTACTTTCCTTACTCACAAAGGCTGTTCTAGCTAGGTAGCAATGTATTGATAGTAACATAACAAAACCAATTCAAAGTAATTCAATACAACCTATTTAAAAATTACATACATGTAAATTGTGGTAAAATTGAAAAAAATTTTTTAGGCTTAGCACAGAAAACCAAAATCAATGTTTTCTATGATCTCCCCAGTAAATTTTGATTTTCCTTAAGATTTGACGAGAGGCCACAAAATAGGCACATTTATTAATCAATTATAATAGTATTTGTCATGCAAATAGGATTTGCTAGCCTTATTTCCATATGAAGCAATGTTGGACAGCTTAGAGTTCTGGGTCATAAATTACAATAAAACATGGATCTTCTGTTTTTTGCAATGACAAATTTTTTTTTTTTTTGCGGTACACGGGCCTCTCACTGTTGTGGCCTCTCCCGTTGCGGAGCACAGGCTCCGGACACGCAGGCTCAGCGGCCATGGCTCACGGGCCCAGCCGCTCCGCGGCATGTGGGATCTTCCCGGACCTGGGCACGAACCCGTGTTCCCTGCATCGGCAGGCGGACTCTCAACCACTGCGCCACCAGGGAAGCCCCAAATTTTGTTTCTTATAGTTAACTAGGAGTTAACAACATTTATCACTTAGAATATTTCTATTAATTAATAATGTTGGAAAAATATTGCATATCTATTCTAGTAGTTTTAACTTTTTCTTAGAGCAGAATTATTTCATTTAAGGAAAGCATCTAGAATTTCATTAGCCAAGATGAACAAATGCAGAGTTTCTACAACTGATAGGGAGCAATAGGTGATCCTCCCCACACCCCTCCAAGGAGTACTTTCATTTCCTCAACCTAGTTTAAACCTTCAGTGCTGAATGAAGTGTCAATATAAAAATACCTTGAAAACAATGGTGTTGTCTATTCTCCTTATTTCAGTCTTATGGAAACAAAGGCACAGAGGTATCTAATGAGGGAGTCCTAACCATCCCCCATGTTTCTTAACTTCCAAGCCGTGCCCTTCTCTATCACACTACAGTACTCTATTTTCCTCTTGTAGAATTGGGAAACATAAACCCTGAACATGAAAGAAATTATTTATGATTAGTTTGGAATTCTCTTTTGTCTAAAAGTTGTTTACTCTGAAGTGTGAGATTTCCCTATATGGTTCACCAGCTAAAAGCTGCATGGATTGGGCTGAGTATTTCCTAATTCTGTAATCAGGGATTGATTTACATTGTTGACAAATGCATCCTTTAGAATCCCAACGTAAACTTTAAATGTTCGAAGTTGTGGAAAGAGTATAGTGCACTGAGAACTGAGATATGATGTTAATATGCAAACTTTGTTGGAGAGGAAAGGCATGAATAATCATAAGAAAATAGATTTTAAATGTCATGAATTTCTTGTTGGGCAATAACGAGGAGGCTGGCTAACCACAGTGTACTGTACAATGAAAACATTTCTTCCAGAATGTCCTTTAGGGTTATTTATGAATAGCTACCACTCGCCCCTCCATGCTCTGGCAGCCACCGTTTTTTTCCCAGTATTTTACACATTCTATCTTACTTATTCCTTAAAACAGTTTTATTGCGATTATGACCACAGACAGACAGGCAGGCTTTGAACCTGGGTATTTAATACTCTATCTCCATGATCTCTATCCTCTATGCCTCCTAAACTTCAGACTGTGTGGCTATAGTACCCAGGACAATGTTGACATTAGTGAAACTCAATAATGAGAATGTACAGAATGATTCTCACCTTAGACCAGTCACCCATCCGCCACACATAGCATTTGGAGTAATCCTCGCAGTCCTCAGCCTCCCTGGGTCTGGTGGAGAGGACGCATTTCTTTCTGGGGTTAGTACACCTCACGGTCCGATGACGTACACCTTTGCCACACTTCACTGAACACTGGAAGATAACAGTGGAGAAGTGTGGATAAAGCTGGTGATTAAGAGATACAGACTGATGATCAAATTACGTTAGGAATTGGTTCTCATCATCTCTCACAAGCCTATCACCCACATAAAGGCCAGAATGAAGGAGAAGGAGAAGGAGAACACCAGGCTACAGCCCAGCATCAGAGGCCAGGTGGAGCTTCGGTATAGTGCTAGGGGTGAATGGGTTTCAGGAACACAGGACCATTACTACAGACAGTCCTGTAACACAGGGATTGTTTATGAAAGACAAATAATAAACAACGATCAAAATGTAAAATGCTAAAGCTGACTGACATCAATTTTTTGCATATAATTATATAAGGAAATTCATTTTATTTTTGCTAAGATTTAATTTGTTTTAGCCTTAGGTGTTTGTGAAAAATGACAATTTCTAAGAGAATATCATTTCTCAAAACTTTTCTTAAAGCTAAAACAGAGAAAACATAGCAAAAACAAAACAGTTGCTTTACATAATTATACACCCCTGGAAATAATCATTCTCAATGGCTATATGGATTGAAAATATAACTCAGTTCAAAATAAGTTTAGTTCATTTCATGAATAATTGATGCTTGACTGACAGTGTGACATAACAGGTATGAAGCATGTAAGATGTAACTGACTATACCGTTTACATTTATGCTCCCCATTATGGAATATGTATAAAGCTTCCCAGTTTTACAAAGTTATGCATCACTGATTATCTGGACACAGGAACCAAAATGGCATTGGGTGGGAGACGGGAGAGGGAGGGGGGGATGAGAGATATAGCAAAATTTGACAACCTAATTTATATCTGTGTCTAAAAAAGGTCCAAAGAAAGAGGTGAAGGGATGCACTTAGCAAGAATGTAGTAGAGGAATAACCATGCAGATTCCAGTAGTTGTCTTCCTGAAAACTTTAGCAGAGAACTCCTGAAGTTTTAAATACAATAATATTTGCACAAATGCGTCATTGTCTCATAATTTATGGTTTGCATCTGAGGCTTAAGGTGGACTACATGTGTGATTTGGCATTTTAAGATTTACGTTTTTATTTTTTGCAATCAAAACTAACCTTGATCCATAAACTCAATTTTTATATTAAATCAAGACAAAAGAGACATTTTTAAAATTGGTACATTGCATTGACCTATTACTTCTCCTACCTGGTGCCAAAAATCTGTATGGTAGGATATTTCTGACCTATTTCCCCCTGAAGAGTTTGTAGAAATGCTAGTTAGGCTGAAGGAAGTGTATTTCTGTTTCTCTGATGTTCACGAGTCTTTTCTCCAGATTGTACTCATCCATTTTCATGTAAAATTGGACAATCCATTCATTCTCAAAAGTACTCATTACAAATGAGGAAGAATCTATGCCAGAGTGAGATATAGCTTAGAAAAGTAAGACAAGAGAAAGTCACACTATTTGCTAGTGTGTTTTTTTTGGGGGTGTTGGGTTAATTGAAGAATATTCCCAAACCTCATTATCTAAGCTACTTTATCCTCAATTTTCAAAAGAATGGCTACTTATTGCAGCCTAGCATTTTCTATTTGTCATTTTTACATCTTAGCTAATATTCTGAAATTAAGCATATTTTGCTCTGGGTGTGTGTGCACATATGTCTTTGTGTATACATATGCGTATACAAGTGTGAGGGTGTTTATGTGTGTGTGTGTGCATGTACGCACACGCTCACCTAAAATGCTCCAGAGCAGCTAGTAAATATAAGTAATGACTGGTGTTATCATAAGGAGATATGTATCATAATAACAGAAAATAAGCATACAGTTTGGCATGGAACAAAGCTGCATGTTACATACTACATGCTAGTGGGTGTATGGTGCAGTGAGCCTGGCAGCATCGGGTTCAAATCCTAGCTCCAACACTAAGCAGGACTTTGGGTAAACTATTTAATTTCTCTGAGCTGTAGTATTTCACAAGGGTGAAACTTAACTTTTTTGCATTGCTGATTAAATATCAACAAGATACTAAATATGAAGTAAGAACAGAATCCCTGCTCACAGGAAATGACTGCTAAATGTTAATGTCCTTTCTTCTCCTTTCTCTTCTAATGCTCAGGAATATAAGTCAAATGTGTATTTTTTTTAACATCTTTATTGGAGTATAATTGCTTTACAATGGTGTGTTAGTTTCTGCTGTATAACAAAGTGAATCAGCTATACATATACATATATCTCCATATCTCCTCCCTCTTGTGTCTCCCTCCCACCCTCCCTATCCCACCCCTCTAGGTGGTCACAAAGCACCGAGCTGATCTCCCTGTGCTATGTGGCTGCTTCCCACTAGCTATCTATTTTAAATTTGGTAGTGTATATAAGTCCATGCCACTCTCTCCAAATGTGTAATTTCATATGTGTCCACTAAAGAGTATACTCATGGTAAAGAAATAAAAAAGCTGGATTCTAAAATGTATATAGATATGCTCTTGATTACGTTACAATAGTCACAGGACAAATCTGTTTTTTCCTACTTTCAAAATTACTTATAATGAATGTATTCCTTTTATTACCAGAGAAACCAATAAATGGTGCTAAAACTGCCATGCAGAGAGACTCTGAACATGATAAAACATGACCTTATATAGGCTACGAGTAAGAAAATCAGAGGGAAACGGAGAAGCATCAGGGTGGGTACCGCACCTCGGACCACACGCCCGCCTCCCACACGGTCATGCAGTCCTGGCCCTCGCAGCGCTGGGTGGAGGCCGGCTTGGGCCCGGCGCAGTCCCTCTCCTGGGCTCTCATCAGGGTTCCATTGCTCAGCTGCTTGGTACAGGCCACTTGTCTGCTCTGCATCCCTTTTCCACAAGTTCGTGAACATGGGGTCCATTCTGTCATCATCCATCTAAAAGTAAAGCAAGAGTCACTGAGACAAGTTAAAAGATATCTACTTACTACATATTTTGACATGGATAGAATTAGCAGAATGTCTACACAATAGATGTATACCTTTTCTTTTTTCTTTTTACTAATATTTGAGGTTTCCTTAAGACACCCAGGCTTTCTATTGCTTCTCCACACTTCTCATCTCAGGGCCTTGCTCTTATTAGAATCTCAAAGGATGTATTAGACTCTGTCCCTGTCATGCTGCACGCTTTGCCTGCTGCTGCCCGTCACGTCATATTGCCATACTGAGGTACCTAACAAGTATAAAGTTGCTAATATACATGAGTTGGTCCTATTCTTTGCATTTTCAATCTTCACAATAACCCTACATATTAGGTACTACAACTATCGTGGCCTTTTACAGAAAGTGAAACCAAGGTAAGGAGAGGTGTAGTAACTTACCAAAGGCCACAGGTTGTGGAGTCAGAAATTGAAATCAGGTTGCAGACTACCTCACAAAAATACACGTGCAGGTATTTGCAACCTAACCTTGTACCAAAAGCAATTAGAGAAAGAAGAACAAAAACCCCCAAAGTTAGCAGAAGGAAAGAAATAAAGATCAGATCAGAAATAAATGAAAAAGAAATGAAGGAAATGATAGCAAAGATCAATAAAACTAAAAGCCGGTTCTTTGAGAAGATAAACAAAATTGATAGACCATTAACCAGACGCATCAAGAAAAAATGGGGGACGATTCAAAACAATAGAATTATAAATGAAAAAGGAGAAGTAACAACTGACACTGCAGAAATACAAAGGAGCATGAGAGATTAATACAAGCAACTCTATGCCAATAAAATGGACAACCTGGAAGAAATGGACAAATTCTTAGAAATGCGCAACCTCCCAAGACTGAATTGGGAAGAAATAGAAAATATGAACAGACCAATCACAAGCACTGAAATTGAAACTGTGATTAAAAATCTTCCAACAAACAAAAGCCCAGGACCAGATGGCTTCACAGGCGAATTCTATCAAACATTTAGAGAAGAGCTAACACCTATCCTTCTCAAACTCTTCCAAAATATAGCAGAGGGAGGAACACTCCCAAACTCATTCTATGAGGCCACCATCACCCTGATACCAAAACCAGACAAAGATGTCACAAAGATAGAAAACGACAGGCCTATATCACTGATGAACATAGACGCAAAAATCCTCAACAAAATACTGGCAAACAGAATCCAACAGCACATTAAAAGGACCATACACCATGATCAAGTGGGGTTTATCCCAGGAATGCAAGGATTCTTCAATATACACAAATCAATCAACGTGATACACCATATTAACAAATTGAAGAAGAAAAACCATATGATCATCTCAATAGATGCAGAGAAAGCTTTTGACAAAATTCAACACCCATTTATGATAAAAACCCTGCAGAAAGTAGGCATAGAGGGAACTTTCCTCAACATAATAAAGGCCATATATGACAAACCCACAGCCAACATCGTCCTCAATGGT